>NC_056734.1:801930516-802285516 GCF_019279795.1 Protopterus annectens
ATTTGTGGCATGGAACACACATCAATAAAACTGGTTGAACAAGATCAATTGTACTTCTCAGCACAATGCACAAATGGAATCTACATGCTTTTCTTTATCATATTTTTCTGATCTCTTCTTGCTACTACAGTGATAAACAGAATTTTAAGAGAGTTGCCAAAATGTTACCAGCGTTTCATAAGCCATGTATTAGGGTTCAGTATGATACACTTGTCAAAACAATGACCCATACACATCATCCCGGCCCAAGTTCCACAAAGCACAAGACATTTACACTAGTGTCTCATAACAGTGCTACATAGAATAACAAATTAATATCAGGATGAAGTCATTCATTCATTTATGATTTTCATTCCAAAGTGCAAAGTGCAGCAACCCTAAATATCACTGGGCAAGAAGACTTAGGCATGTATCTCTTACTTTCCTTGAAAATGGGAAAGCTATAATATTAGTACTTATAGAGAAGTTCAGGAATTATTACAAGTCTGGGAACGATTTTCCATTTTTTTCACCATTTCTCCTTTACAAGAATACAAGGCCCTGTAAACAACATAGATGTTTATTATACTGAGCTGATGAAATGAGACAAAGATGGAATTTGGAGAGCTGCCAGTTCACTCAGAGACACAATAGTCTTTGGCATCAGAAATGATGAAGAAAGTGGCCAGCTATTAGGAGACGATATAACCTCAAGAAAAGCCATGGATGTATATAACTAAAAGCATTGTTAAAATAATTAACTGATGAAATGCATGAGTGTAAAAATGTCAGCCAGACAAGGCAAAATAAGAAATAAAGTAGTGACATGATATATAACAATGAAGATAAACAGAAGACGTGCAAGAACCCAAAATGAGGACAGAGAAGACGGTACATAATTTTAAATCATGCAACAAAAGCAACTAGAAAGTACAGTTGTGTGAGTATATTTACCATAAAAGTAGATGTTTTAATGACCTGGGTTATATCCTGCAACTTCCATGCAACCAAACTGTTGAGAGTTCAAGAAAAGCTGGTAGAAAAAATCAAAGGTATGAGCACCGAGCCCTTCAGAGCTTCATGTTAACCAGAAGAGGGAGGCTACAGCACTGTAATGGTCTTCTTTTTCACAAAAAAAAAAAAAAAAAAAAAAAAAAAACAGTTTTTAATGCTCTAAAGGAAGATAAAATCACTTATAGCAGAGAGAACTTGCTGGAAAGCAAGGAATTAAGCTTGTTGTGCAGCTGGATGGTTGGCCTGTAGTCTGCGGAGTCTGACAGGCCTACAGCAACTTCCACTCTCAAGGGCCTTGGAATTCTATCACTGCATGGTTCAAAATGCATAAAACAGCTATTAGGAGCTTCTACGATACACTGGAAATGGATTAAGAAGAAAAGATGTGAGAGAACAAGGAAAAGCGGAACAAGGGCAGGAATTACTTCTAGACTGAAAGCAAATCCATTCAGGCCTGTGCTACCATCCTTACTTCCAGCAAATGTGTGCTCTCTAGAAAATAAAATGGACTAAATAAGGCTGGAAATGGCATCTCAAAATAAGGTGAGAAACACTTGTGTATCTATGTTTATAGAGACTTGGCTGCATAATAACATTAATGACAGCGGAGTACAACTGGTGGGGCTCACACTGTTTTGTGCAGACAGAGACCATGCACTTACTGAGAAGTCTAGAGGAGGAGGAGTCTGCTTGTATGCAAATAACAAGTAGTGCAGAAACTGTGACACTGTACCGAGCCACTACTTGCAGACATAGAGTTCCTAGCAGTGAGATGCAGACCCTTTTATATTCCCAGAGAGTTCAATGGCATCATCATGATAGTAGTGTATATACCACCAAGTGCTCTGACTACGCTGTATAACTCAATTTGTGACCTACAGAATAAAAACCCGGATTTTGCACACAATATTGCAGGAGATTTCAATCAGGCAGAGTAGAAGTCAGTATTACCGCATTATTACCAACATGCAGGATTTGCTACAAAGGGAAATAACACCTTGGACAAAGTATATACCAATATTAAGTTGGCATATAAAGCTGTGCAACATCTGCACATGGGTGGCTCAGACCACATTACCATTATGTTAATGCCAGTATATAAAACAGCAGTAATCAGGGAAAAGCCCACTGTGAAGCAAGTCAAGGTATGGCCAGAGGGTGCAATCACAGCAATCCAAGACTGCTTCAAGAACACAAACTGGAACATATTTAGAGGCTGCTACAGTCAACCAACAGATCAACTTTAACGAATACACAGAAACAGTGGTGGCATATATATCTAAGCCCATAGAAGATGTGACAGTGAATAAAAACATTATCATAAGAGCAAAACAAAAACCATGGCTAACAGGTAAAGTATATGAGCTTGTAAAAGAACACAATATGGCATTCAATATGAATAAGCCAAATAAAGTTTGCCCGGAAACAGATGCACGGCTCAGGGAAAGCCAAATCAAAAAAAGTAAAGCCAGCAAAACTTGACCCAATTCAAATAACTGAAATTTATTTTATAAATCCATAGAACAGCAAGAAAATGCACAGACCGGTTTCGGCTGATATCACATATACAGCCTTCATCAGTGTAACTCAAGCAGAATCAGAGCTGTCTATTTATACACATAACACAGTTGTTATTGGTCAATCCTAAAGTTTGCCATTTAACCCTGGTGAAAAGAGACCACCCAATTTAATGATCCACTTTTTCTCTTTAGAATTCAGCAGAGAGTGCCAACCAGTTTTATTAGATTTTTTGCCACGAATAATATCAATGACAGTAAAGAGAAAATTAGCAGTTGGATGTGTGAGGTGATGTTTATATAGTGCATTATTTATCCTGCCTTTTTTAATATTACTGATGTGTTCAGATATTCTCAGTCTGAGAGGCCTTGAAGTTTGGCCTATATAAAAGGCCCCACATGTGCATGTTGCTAAATAAATTAGCCAATCAAAACTGCAATTGGCGAAAAACTTAATATCATATACCATGGGTGAGTTCCTACTGGTGAATTCCTTTGTTTTGGATATCTTGCCAGTGATGGTGGTTTGTATGGGTTCCAGAATACTAGAGTCATGTGAATGTTTATAATGATTAAAAGTGCTACCTAAATTTCTACCTTTCCTGAAAGAAAACAGACATTTGGGGGGAATGATGGAAGATAACTCATTGTCATATACTAGAAGATTCCAATGGCACCATTGCAGTAGGATGTTATCCTTGTGGACATTGCATCAATTGCCCCAAGATATCCAAAACAAAGGAATTCACCAGTAGGAACTCACCCATGGTATATGATATTAAGTTTTTCGCCAATTGCAGTTCTGATTGGCTAATTTATTTAGCAACATGCACATGTGGGGCCTTTTATATAGGCCAAACTTCAAGGCCTCTCAGACTGAGAATATCTGAACACATCAGTAATATTAAAAAAGGCAGGATAAATAATGCAGTATATAAACATCACCTCACACATCCAACTGCTAATTTTCTCTTTACTGTCATTGATATTATTTTGTGGCAAAAAATCTATTAAAACTGGTTGGCACTCTCTGCTGAATTCTAAAGAGAAAAAGTGGATCATTAAATTGGGCGGTCTCTTTTCACCAGGGTTAAATGACAAACTTTTTGATTGACCAATAACAACTGTGTTATGTGTATAAATAGACAGCTCTGATTCTGTTTGAGTTACACTGATGAAGGCTGTATATGTAATATCAGCCGAAACCGGTCTGTGCATTTTCTTGCTGTTCTATGGATTTATAAAATAAATTTCAGTTATTTGAATTGGGTCAAGTTTTGCTGGCTTTACTTTTTTTGATTCAATATGAATGACAAAGATGCTCTTAGCGTGGCAAGAGCAAATCTGAAGAGATGGATAAGGAAAGCAAAGAGACCATATGGAAATAAATTACAAAACCATTTAACCAAGATGTGAGCCTCTAGGAATATGTGGCAGGGAATAAAAGCCGTAACCAAATACAAACTGACATCAACTCAATGTAAGGACAGCAAATAATTCCTAGATAGGCTGAACACCTTTTACAGCAGATTCGAAGGGAGGAACTTCTCCAAGGCAATGTTACTCCCTACAGACCCAGGTGATGAAGTGCTCATTCTAAACCAAGTTAAGCTGAAAAAGACCCTCTGTCAGATGAATCCAAGAAAGGCTGCTGGACCAGACAACATATTGGGTAAAGTGTTAAAGGACTGTGCTGAACAACTCAGCACTGTACTGACAGAAATATTTAATATCTCCCTCAGCGAAGTGAAGGTACCCAAGTGCTTTAAAAGCACAAACATTGTACCACTACTGAAGAAAGCCACTCCCTCTAGCCTTAATGATTATAGACCAGTGCCCTAATGTCTATTGTCATGAAAAGCTTTGAAAGGTTGGTTCAAAAACATCTGACAGCAAACCTCTTAACAGCACTTGATCCACTGCAGTTCACATACCATGCAAACTGCACCATGGCAGATACCATCTCTGCTACACTGCATCTCACAATGGCACACCTAGAAAATAAGGGCAGTAATGTCATAATGCTGTTTATTGATTTCAGTTCAGCTTTCAGTACAGTGAACCCACAACAGCTAATAGAAAAACGTCACCACCTAGGTGTTAATAATCACATGCGCAACTGGATCCTGGACTTTGACTGGAAGACCCCAAAGAGTATGCGTGGGCAAGAATTCCTCAAAGAGCATTATTATCAACACAGCAGTACCTCAGGGCTGTGTGCTAAGCCTGCTTCTGTTTACTACCTTGACCCATGACTATAACGCCAGATTTAACACCAACCACATCATTAAGTTTGCAGAAGACACTACAGTTGTGGGCCTCATCAGCAAAACAGAAGAAAAAGCTTACATGGAAGAAGTGAGTTCTCTGATTGACTGGTGTGCCAGGTATAATCTTGACCTCAATGTCAGCAAATTCTAGGAGATCATAATATAATTCAACTTAATCTCCTCTCATGATAAATGGGGAGTTAGTGGAAAGGGTAAAAAGCACAGAATTCCTGAGGGGGGTCTATATAGAAGAGGATAATTCTTTGTTCAACCAATATCACTCACATAGTAAAGAAAGCCCATCAATGCCTGCACATCTTGGGGAGACTGAGGAAAGCAAGCCTACCGCCCTCTAGCCTCTCCATTCTACAGGGGTACCATAGAAAGTATCCTAACGTGCAACTTCACAGTGTGGTATGGACGCTGTTCAGCTGCAGATCAAAAAGCCCTACAAAAGACAGTCAGAGTTGTGGAGAAAATAATGGGATCCAAACTTCCAGAGATAAAGGAGCTATATAAGACATGTTGTTATGACAGAGCAACAAAAATAACAAGTGATCCTACACACCCTGCTTTTGAAGTGTTCACATGCCTGTCATCTGACAGAAGATACAGCAGTGTATGCTGTAAAATGACCAAGTTCAAGAACAGTTTTTTTTTCCCTCAAGCAATTAGACTCTTGAACTCTGGTATTAATCTCAGGGATGTGAGATGCTGACAAGTCTTATGATAACCAAATAATAGTGCAATAACAATAAGACATCACAACCAACTTAGCAGTTTACAAGAAAATTATGTGCAATAAAAACTGCTAGATATTCTCATAATATAGAGAACATGAGAACTACATTGTGTAAATAAGTGCAGGTGCAATAAGAAACCAATCAGCTGCTATAGTGGTGCATATAATAATTGTAGTAATAAGTACTAATATAACTATCTAAGAGAAAGGTAAATGTTACGTCTAATACTGTATGTATGTATATGCCTCTCTTCTAAGCATGTGTAATTATATGTATGTATTTATCTTCTCAATTCAAGCATGATGGACATAATTTCATTTAGACTTCCCTTGCGGTGTCTGCATGATAATAAAGTTTACTTTGACTTTGAAAAAGGTCAGTACCAGGTAGTAAACATCAATATTGTCACCCTGGCAACAAAATCATACAAAAATAAGGGGGGTGGAGAGACAAACAGCACAACTGCATCAGCAGTGATAATTTGAACTACTGTTATGGTAAGTTTACATACACAACTCTACTATGTTCATCACTTAGCTTTATGGGTAGATTACCATATTGTATAAGGATTTGGAAGGAGGAAGGGTGAGAGGATCCCAGAGTCCCAGGAAAATGCTCAAAGAAAACCCTGCTTTAGACATGGAAAAGTAATCTAGTGTCTAGAGTGTTTTGTAAAAGTATGTACAGTGGACCACATTGCTACCTCTAGAATATTTTGAGTCCTCACCCATTTCCAAACAGCCACTGAAGAAGCCAAAGCCCTAGTATAATGTGCCCTGACCGTGCCTGGAACTGAATTGCTAGGGTGGGAGTAACAAAAGGAGATTGCATCAGACAATCATTTTTAAATAGTCTGTTTTGACAAATTTCGTCCTTTTGTCTTACCTTCATAAGAAATAAATAACTGATCACTTTTAGTTCTGTCTAGACTGAATTTGAATTGCCTGTGACCATCCAGAGTATGAAGAATCCCTTCTCCATTTTCAGGTTCTGGAAAGAAAAGCATAGTAGAAAGTAAACTAGGATAGTACTTTAGGTATAAATGAAGGTTTAATTCTGAAAGAAACTATTTTTTAGATAAATGAGATAAGTATGACCTCACATGAGAGAGTGCACCTCAGACTATCTTCTTGCAAAAGCCCCTGCAATCACCAAAACTGTTTCCATGTTTTGAACTTTAAATGAGCCTGATAAGTTGGTTCGAATGAAGCAAAAGTTAATCTCTCCACAACAAGCCTAAGATCGCAAGGAGGTACCACCTGCTTTCTAGGTGGATGAGTATGCAGAATCCCTTTCAAAATCATTCTGAAATAGGAATGAATTGAAAGAGGGGATCCATGGGCAGACATACTGAAATGGCCAACAACTGAATCTTATAGAGGATCAAGAAAACCCAGAGGTTTATAACTCACACAAGTATTGTAGAACTAGAGAAATATTAACCTTAAAAGGCTTTTGGTCCTTATTTTGGCACCATCTAGCAAATCTTTTCTATTAACAAATATATGATTTCATGGTAGCAATATTCTTTGTCTCCTTTAATATTTTCTGCATTTCCTCCAAAAATCAGTGCCTAAAAGGTATTAAAATTCTATGAGGCAGTTAGTTGAAGTTGCTTCAGGCTTAGGGTATCTCAAATAACCCCTGTCTTATAAGAGTAGGCCCAGCTTTTGAGGAAGCTTGTGACAACTGCCTTTGGCCATTTCCAAAAGAAGGGTGAATCACTGATCCCTGGGCCAAAAAAAATCACCACAATAATCCTTGGAGAGCCCTTCAGAATCTTATGAATAACCTTGGATATCACTGGAAAGGGTGAAAAGTCATATAGGAACATTTCTGTCCAAATAAATGAGAATTTATCTGTTTTCCAGGCCTGTTTGCACGGAGATCTGGAGCAGACTTTTTTCCAATTGTTTGTTGTGAATGGAGGCAACAAGATCTACTTGAGGTGTTCCCACAGCTGAATCAAATCCTGGGAGACAATGATCCAGTTTCCATTTATGAGAGTCTGTCCTGGTCCTGCTTAGTGTCTCAGTCATTTGTTTTGAATGAATGTAAGAAGTCTGTACAGTCAAATTGTGCAGAATTGCTATAGCCCAAACTACCATGGTTAATCAGCATATGGGGTAAGATTGGGAACCCTCATGTTTGTTTAGGTACTACATCATTGTGATGTTATCTGTAATCATTTTCAGTGTCCCTGAGGACCACTAATGATTGAGAAAGTTGAGTGCATTAATTACTGTCAACATCTTTTTGATGTTTATATGTTTTGATCTGTTTTTTTTCCCAAAGGCACTGCACTGTTTCCCTTAAAGACACAGTTCATCAAACAAAATCAGAGGCATCTGTTGTTAAAGACAGTATTGGAAATGGAAGGGAACATGGGAGACCTGGATTCAGACAAACTGGTCTCTCCTTTGAAGTAGTTCTGGAGTTTAAAATATCAGGGGTGTTGATGTTGGGATGATGCAGATTTCAGGTACCATTGAATCTTTCTTGTATGAAGGCTGGCTACAGGAATCATGAGAATCATACATGCTATGAATCCTAGTGTGCTGAGAAATACCCTTGATGAAAACCTATACTGAGTGGAAAACCTCAGGAAAAGATCTCTTTACAGATCTACTTTTTCATATGAGAGGAAAGCTTTTTGAAGTGTGGTATCTAGGAGAAAACCCAGGAAAACAATCCTGTGGGATGGAGTCAAACAAGACTTTTGAATGGTCTTCTGGACACCCAGTCACTGAAGATCTCTTACCTAAGTGAAAGATTCCTGACACCTTGGAAATAGACTCCTTATAGATAAGCAACTCATCCAAATATGGAAAATGTGAAATCAGTATGCAGTAGGCTATCACTGGAGCTAGACACTTTGTAAACATACCTGGAGCAGTGGATAACCCAAAGGGTATTGCAGAGAACTGATAATGTAATGCCAACATAAAAAAACTTTTAAAAAAGTTTGGCATCTGATGCCATTGGAATACAATTATAAACACGGCCTATATTAAATCCGCGAATGCTTAAAATAGTGAACGCTGATTTATCGACACTTTAAAAGCAAAAGCTTGAAATCCCGAAGACACGGAACAGCAATTTTTTTCCCCAAGGAAAAAAAATTGCTGGGCTGTTTCTGGGACTTTGCCATTTCCTCCACTGTGGTGTGATCTCATAGTTGGTATATTTAAGTAGGTGGTATGGGGGGCACCACCCCCTACTTAGAGGGGTGTGGGGGGCGAAGCCCCCTACTTTTAAAAAAAATTGCTGTTCCATGTCTTTGGGATTGCTTTCACTTTTAAAGGGTCGATAAATCAGCGTTCACTATTTTAAGCATTGGCTGATTTAATATAGACCCAATAAACATTCTTTAAATCTAGAGTTAAGAAAAAAATGAAATGGGGAATCAGTGGTAACATGTTGTGAACGGATAATATTTTGAACTTTGGAAATTTCATAAACTTATTTAGAAACAAAAGATCTAATGCTGGTCTCCATGTCATATCTTACTTTGGCACCAGAAACATTCTGTAATAAAAAGCTTTCCTTAACAGAGGAAAGAGGAACAGAGTCCATGACCCTCTGAATCAACAAATACTGAATGTCTGGAGGAAAATGAGATGATTGATCCAATGGGTGTTAGAGGAATCCCCCAAAAAGGAGCAAGTGATCCCACTGCCACCTGTACCCCTGATGGATCACTTTCAAAACCCATTTGTCTAATATCTGCTGCCAAAGAGATAAATGGGAAAGCAGATCTTTCAGATGACTTAAACATCGGCCAGGGTGGGGAGTTGGAAGGTAGTTGTTCAGACTTGTCAGACTGCCTTGGCCACTGGAAGGCTCCCACTTTCTTTTTCCAGCCTCCTTGCCATTGTTCTTTGAACATCTGCTCATCAAAATTAGCTGAGGCGGCTTATTTGGTATTTTATAAAAAAGTCCTGAGGTAGGTATGAAACCTTTTAATGACTTAATGAAGGAAGGCTGAACAATCAGAGACACTTCTTAAATCAGTTTTCCTGTCTCATCACACTTTTTCAGGACTTCAGCAGCAGATGTCCCCAAAACAACCTCCCTATTCAAAGCAGAATTCAAATCTCATCTTTAACATACTCAGGTAAATTCTGAGAATGTAACCAATCAAATATTCTCATGACTGTATAAGTAGCAGGCTGTTCTAGAACAGGTATAGGTTGAGACCATACCTCTCAACCTCTTAGAGCAAAAAATCTGGACAAAGCCTAAAATGATTGGGGGGGGGGGGGCAAATGCTGATGGATTTTAAATAGTGCTCTTACAAACTTAGAAAGTTGATGGAATAATAGGTTTTGCATTAGAATGAATTTTCTGAAGGATCTGGAGTCTTAAACTCAAATGTTTGTCATTATTCAATGACTTCAATCCTCAGCTATTTTCCAGAAAAGTACAGATTTTAGGAGGAACACACCAAAAATATGAGGCAAAAATCTGGACATTTTGCAAAAAACTGTACAGTTGAGAGGTATGGTTGAGTCATAAGCACACCTTAAAGAACAGCGTCATTTGAGAAAAAGTTGCAGTTAGTGTGTTTAGAGAAGATTTCCCATCAGAAGGTAGAAAAGTAGATAAAATATTCTTCATATCCTAAAACAAAGCAAGTAAAACATTAACATGTGACTGACTCCAAGTCAAACTGCTAAACAGTCACGAGTAGAGTCCCACAGGGTTCGGTCCTGGGTCCTCTCCCGTTTGGTATCTGCTTCTCTGAAGTCCAGGCCAACACGAAGGGAGTCTGGCTGACAAAGTTCGCAGATGATTACAAGTTGGGAACTATTATTAACTCTCCAAGTGATGTTGACATCCTTCAGAAAGGCCTCAATGAGACCAACGACTGGTGTCAGAACCATGGCCTTAAAGCTCAATGCCAAAAAAATGTGTCATTATCCCCTTTGGGAAAAACCCGGTTCCCTTGAATTGCCACATTGATGGTAGTCCACTGAACACAGAAGGCGTTATAAGACATCTGGGAACACAGGCTGACAGCAACCTTTCTTTTGACCACCACATTGCCACTGTGGTCAGAAAGTCCTTCTATGTGGCACATCTCATTACTAAGGGTTTTGCATCCAGTAAGAAAGAGGTCATTGTCTCCCTCTACTCTTCCCTCATTAGGCCAGTCATCGAGTACAATGCCCCATTTGGCATGTACCTCACCTGCAACAATTGGAAAGGCCGCAAAAGTACCTCACAAGGAGGATCCTAGGCCTTAAACACTTGTCCTATATGGTCAGACTCAAAAAATTCCAACCATTTTCTGTCTCATATCACCTACTTAGAGGCGATCTCTGCTTGACTTACAAAGCCATGTCAGACCCAGCTCTGTTAGAAATGCTACCTCTACAGAAATCCCAAACTCTCTGCACCACACGCTCCAGAGACCTCAATCTCATTATGACAATCAACAGAACATGCTGAAGGGGCAGGTTCATAACCCACAGACTGCCCATGCTATGGAATAAACTTCCCATACATGTCAAGCAGAGCAATTCACTGGCCCTCTTCAAGAGAAATCTTGATGAGTGGATGGGAAATAGAAAATTCTCCCCGGGGATCACTTCAGTGGCTCTACTCGACAGAGGCACTAGGAACTAAGGTTGGGTGGCACGATGTCAGGGTAATCCTATGGGCTAGGCTTGTAAAGGCTCCAGGGCCATTAGTCTAGTACACACCTATGAACCTAAATAAGAGGCTCATTGCTTTTTGAATATGCTCAGTTAACAGAAATTTCACAAATCATGATTGACAAGAAAAGTAAAAATAAGAAATAAACAGTGAGGTAGAAAATCATCTGTATTTTGTTGATTTGTACTTAAGGTAACCAGGATATTCTTAAGTTCATTGCAAAAGGTAAAGTGTGAATTAAATTATAGAATTTACATTGTAAATTCAGATGATCAGTACATGGAAGGCATTATATCTACACATTTAGTTTAGTTTTAACAACATTCTGTTGCTAGTTATTATTCTTGAAGCAACTGCATGCCATTTAATTATGGAGATGTTCAGAATGGACTGATATGATTTCCTGGAGAGGTTTTTTTTTCATTTGTTTGTCTGTTTGTTTGTTTATTTCAAGGTGGGAGTTAAGCCCAATTTGAAAAAGGCTAGTTCACCAGTAACTGTTTTGAATGGGGCCTACACAGTGTAATCCCATTTTCTTGACTGCTTCTTAGGGGATATGTCTGTTACTTGAGGGGGGTTTCCTCTTTCTTGGTGGGCAGTAGCCCTTAGTTAGAACCTTAAATATCAAGGTGCCTAGGAGAAAGGATGATTTCTCAGTGACAGGTAGCCATTTTTAAGAAGGCCAAATTGATGAGTAAGAGGGTCTGCAAGTTGTGATAATCTACATAGATTGTTTTCTGCAATCTGTAGCATATGTGTATTGTAGGCTGATTGGAAAACAAGAATGGTAATATGTTTAACGGTTTAGGAAGCATAACATTTTCACAAAGAACAACGCATACATCAGGGGAGAGGAGGTGAGTTATTTTGTAGCATAGTTTTCATTGTGCTACAACTTTGGGAACTATCCTGTCTGTGTAGATTGAAGTTCAAGGAGGAATCAAGAGTAAGGCCTAGATATTTGTATTCAGACACAGTTGAAATACTGTTGTTACGGTTATCAGTTATTTTCATACATGTCACTTATGATAGCTTGCTAGAGGTAGAGAGAAACACAAGAGGTAGAGGATGTTGTTGTCTGCACAGGTACAGTGGTTAGAGAAAGAGTGTTTAAAGGAGCTTTGAAGGTTAGACGGAGAGTGGTGTGATTCCAGAAGAATGCTGTCAGCATGTAATGTAATGTTTAGTGGTGGATAATCTTCAATAATATTGTAATGAATAAGGAGAAAAGTAGAGGGTTTAGAACTAATCCTTGAGGGATACCTTTATTGAGCATGCCATTTGTTAAATATTGATTATTTATGAGGATTTGAAAGGTTTGTTTTCTCTGTTAATGAAACTAAGAAACATCTAACCAACTTAAAACTCTATTCTGCTGACATCAACAACCCGTACTCAACATTAATCTGGGTAGTTGAAAAACAAAATTGTTAAACATCTCACTTTCATCTTTAGTTTTTCACTTACCTCTGGAAAAGTCCCCACATTGCTAAAGCACTCTTTCAGCATTCCCTTTAAAAAGGTACACCCCCCCAAAACCCAAAAGCATTAAAGACCAATTTCCAATCTCTGCCCCCTTGCCAAAATCTTTGAGAAAATTATTTTCAGATTCCTCTCATATAAACAGCATGGCCTTAGAAATGCATTTAATATCACTATAGCACTTCTATCAACTATATATGTAATTAACAATGGGTTCTTCATAGATGGCATCTTTCTGGATATGAGTAACTCTTTTGAAACAGTAAACAACAAACTACTTACTAGCAAGCTACATATATGTATCTTTGCTGCTAGCACAATCAAATGGCTTCTAAGCTACCTCAAAAGTAACTTGCTACATGATGGTATCACTTAAAAATCAAGTAATGAAACAATTGTGAGGGAACAATTTCTATCTTTTCTCCTCACATGTCTGATTCTGAGTCGTAAGAGAGTAATTCTTATGAGTGCCCCTTGGAAGAATTGCTTGTTTTCTGAAACCATATATTGTTCATCAGTGAAATCAAAAATATATTTAGACAAAGAGAGAAGGCCTGGGCAATCAGGAAAGAGAATAAATGTCCCAAATGAACAGCTTTATCAGAATTATCTGTTCCTCAGAAAACAATCCAGAATTGCAACTAACACAGCTTTTCCATTTTTAAGAGAAAAGCAAACAAGAGCCACCACATTACTCAAACATTTTTGAAAAGAAATAAAATCCCTAACATACCAAACTTCTTCCCACTACAAACTCTATTAAACATAGTACCACAAACAGCCTCTCTGCAGATGATTTTAAAAGCATCTTCATCAAGGCCATTACCAACTTATTCTCTCCAACTTCAAATCAAACTGCACTACACTGAAATTGCCACCATGAACATATTCTTTAGCAAAATATCCAGCAATCTTCTACTTCTCAAAGATCATATTCAAAACAGTTTTTCATTAGATTTGTCTAACTAGTTAATCATGACATTGTACATTTGGAACAGTTTCATCATCCACATAAAACAAAGTCATCCCTGTCCATTTTCAAGTGCAAGTTAGATCTATGGATGGGAAACAAAAAATTAAGCCCAGGACTGCTCCCTGTACTATTAATGAACAGAAGCAGTTCCTGAATGCTTTATCCCATGCATGGGTCCCCTCAGATTATCTATGGTATGATCCCAGCTATTATCATTAGTGGTAATATATAATTATAAACCATGGAATGGGTATGGCCAATCTATATTCAAATGGGGTAGGTTAATTTGAGTGCAAAAAAAGGAAACTAGCCAGGCTTAAAATGGCTTAGTACTTAACCTATGATCCTATTTAAGACTTACCTGGAGAATGTGGGATGGAAAAATTTTGCTACACAAGCATAGTAAATGTTATGTAATGAAACGGACCTTAAATTTAAAAGTACTGTTCATACATTAGCAAGTATATTGCTCATTGGAGGTTCTTTGCAGATGTGAACAAAACTCAATACATAATGTGAGTACTCCAGCTCTTTGAATGTTAAGCAATACTTCTTAAGTATTCCTCAGTAAATAGAGTTTTAGATCATTTTTCCACACTGAAGAAAATGTTTTTATGTCTTATTTATTCTTCTTCTTCTTCTTTCGGCTTTTCCCAGTTAGGGATCGCCATAGCTGACCACCTGTCTGCTCATAATTAGCAGTGAAGTTTTACGGAGTCGAGTTGCCAGCCCGGCACCCAACCTTCCACAGAAGGCACACACCCACATACACTGTTGTCCAATCCACCTACAGCATGTGTTTGGGAAGAAACTGGAGCACCCAGAGGAAACCCACGCGACCACAGGGAGGACATGCAGACCGCACAGAAGGCACCCCAGCTGAGAATTGAACCATAGAACCTCTTGCTGTGAGGTGGCAATGCTAACTGCTGCACCACCTTGGTGGCCCCTGTGTCTTATTTATTATATTATTTTATATTGGTTGACTGGATAAGTAGGTCTACTGATCCTTTTCAGCCATAACCCAGTCTCTCAGACCAGTTAATAATAGATAAGTTAAACTGAAGGAGAAGTATACATTACAAAGTTACAATAAGGGAGCAGGTGAAGAGCTGCATCTTACCACTGAAGTGAACAATACAGTTGCACTGCATTATAACATACCATTACACAAACAATACTATTAGCTTCAAAGATTTACAGGTGAAATATACAATTAATAAGTAGCATTTCATAGAAATGAATAACCACACCAAAAAATGATCTAGATTTTATATATATATATATATATATATATATATATACATACACACACACACACACACACACACACACACACACACACACACACACACACACATACATACAAACACACATTTTTGAAAGCAATAGCATTTGGCTTCAGCAATAAAAGGCTTATGCAGTGATTTTAACATATACATAAGATTTTAAAATAGTATTTTTATTTCCACATCCATAAAGAGTGGAAAATATTAGTACTGCGCCTCTCTTCCTTTGTTGGGTTCTCATCTATAGTTTAAAATCCAATTAACTATGGAAAGCTGCCTTGCATAAATATATGCACTTGTAAGCATGCTATCCACAGGTTAGTGACCCTGAAAGTCTCTCTGCTTATGTATGCGCAGTCACATACAAGGCATAAACACAAACACACACACGTACACAAACACTGATGTGTTCACACAGGCTCCTTTTTTATTCTTTTTTGAATGCACATTCTAATCTAATCAAAAAGGTTAGTAATGTGTTCTGTTTTCAGGATGCCCAGTGAGTTATCCGTAAAAGCATTACTTGTAAAAGGACACCTTGAATGTTTTAAAGGCTTCAGCAGTATGTTCTACATCAGTACTAGTGCTACACCACTGAAAGATGTCAAGTTGCTTTAACTGAATTATTTGATCACAAGACCAGTGTGGCATTTTCTGTGTTTTAGTTATCCCTAAAAATTACTATAAATCATAAATTAAAAAGTTATTTTCTGCGTTTTTGTTGTCTCTAAAAATTAGGATACATAATAAATTAGAAAGTCAAACTGCCATACCTTTTTAATACTAGAAATGACATCCTATAGCAAGTTTCCCATTCTAAATTCAAATTAACAGGCAAAAAAATAATTTATAATAAATCCCATCAGCAGCTGAGATTGTAATACTTAAGCATATTGATATTCTCCTCTTCTTGGGAACAAAACTGCATTTTAATCCCAGTTCAGCATGTGTCACTCGTGAGTCATTCAGTAGTATCAACCACATGACAAAACAAAAAACTTTTAGTTATGTACTTACCATAACGATAGATGTATGTGATCCATCTCGCCTGCATTCATTACTGATGGGCTCGGAGCCGAGAGTCGGCTCCGACTTGGCCACTATAACTAGCACGAAGTCTCTCATTGGCTGGGCTAACCCTGTATCCCAGGATGCATCATGCCCAAACCCCCAGATCTTGTTTGCCCCAGTATTATTTTCCCACATACACCGCACCACAAGGATATATATGTAAGAGGAGAGAAAAAATAATATCCTCAGAGGAATCAGAATACAAGTTTCCTCCAAGTCCAACAGGTAGGGGGAAGGAGGGCGGGTACGTAAGAATGTAGGCGAGATGGATCACATACATCTATCGTTATGGTAAGTACATAACTAAAAGATGTAATGTGATCCTATCTCGCCTACATTCATTACTGACGGGACAGCGTCCCTAGCATCTAAATCCCGGGAGGCTCACTGGAAAACACTCCTGAGCACTGTGGAACCAAAGGAAGCCCAACCTCTAGAGGCCATGTCCAGTTTGTAATGAGAAATAAAGGTATGTGGAGAAGTCCAAGTAGCCACTGCACATATCTCATCTATGGATAGTCTAGCATGAAAGGCCACTGAAGTTGACATAGCCCTGGTAAAATGTGCCTTAACTGGAAAAGGAAGATCCTTACCCACTAATGCATAAATAAATGAGATGCAGTCTCTAATCCACTTAGCTATGGTGCCCTTAGTTACAGATCTGCCAATTCTATTGTCCGAAAAGGACACAAACAACTGATCTGATTTCCTCTCCTGTTGTGTCCTATTTAAATAAAACCTCAGTTGTCTGTGCACATCCAACTGGTGAAATTTGTATTCCGCTTTGTTGGAAAACCATGGAAAAAAGACCGGAAGCTCAATAGACTGGTGGAGACAAAGGGCAGAAGAGACCTTAGGGAGAAAGGAAGGATTAAGTCTCAGAGATACTCTGTCCTTATGAAAAATTAAATAAGGAGGTTTAACAGAAAGGGCTTGAAGCTCCGATACCCTTCTGGCTGAAGTTATGGCTACCAAGAAGGCAGTCTTTCATGACAGAAATTTCAATTCACAGGAGGCTGCTGGCTCAAAGGGAGAAGACGTCAAAGATCTGATTACCACATCTAAATACCATGGCAAGACGGGTTGCGAAACTGGAGGGCAAAGCAACCAGGCTCCTTTCAGAAAGGCTTTACACAGCTTATGACCCATGAGGGAAGGCTCATATGCAACATGATAATTGGAGATTGCTGCCAACTGAACCTTTATAGTGGAGGCAGCTGAGCCCTGTCTAAAGAGTGTTGCTAAGAAATCTAACACCACCGACACCGGGGCTGTAAGGGGATCAAGATCACGTTGCTGAGCCCAAATTGCAAATCTCTTCCATTTACTAGAGTATATATTCCTAGTAGAAGACTTGTGAGAGGAAGACAGAATATGTACTACTTCCAGGGTAAAGATATGCTATCTGACTAAGGTTGGAAGTGGAGAAGCCAGGCAGTGAGCTTGAGTGTTCGTAGGGATGGATGGAGCTGTCCTGACTGATGAGTCAATAGGTCTGGAACTGGGTCCAGAATCCAAGGACCATCCACAGCATACTTCCGAAGGAAGGGGAACCAAACTTGACAGGGCCAGTGTGGTGCGATCAAAATCATCTTGCTTCCCAAGCAGGTAGCCTTCTGAATCACTCTTGGTAGAAGAGGGACCAGCGGGAAGGTGTAGAGCAGACCGGAGGGCCAATTGTAGATTAGAGCATCCCTGGGTGACTCCCCCTGTGGGGGGATCAGAGTGAAAAAATTGCTGCACTTTGCATTCAGGGGGCTGGCAAAGAGGTCGCAGCAGGGAAGGCCCCACTTGGAGAAGATCTGAGCAGCCACTCTGTCATTCAGGGACCACTCGTGAGGCATCAGAATAGCTCTGCTCAGCCTGTCTGCTATCACATTGGACTTCCCGGGAATGTGCGTTGCCACTAGAAAGTGCTGGGAAACGATCACCCAATTCCACACTCTCATGGCCTCCCTGCAAAGGGGGTAGGACTTGGTTCCTCCCTGCATGTTCAGATACCAGAAAACCGACATATTGTCGGAAAGAATCGCAATAGTTCCCCTGGGAAGAGAGCTGTGAAGTGCCTGCAACGCTAGAAGCACCGCTCTCATCTCTAGAACATTGATATGGAAGTGAACCTCGTGGTCTTGCCACGTACCTTAGACTGTCTCGCCCAGATAATGCCCCCCCACCCTATCTGGGTGGCGTCCGTGGTTACTGCGGCAATAAGGGTTGGGGGGCTCAAGGGTCTCCCTTGATCCAGATTGGACGAGAGAAGCCACCAACGCAGATCCTGCCGGCATCTCTCTGTGATGAGAATCAGATAGGACAAGGGGCATTCCTGATATGACCACTGGGCCAAAAGGAGTCACTGAAGTATTCGCATGTGTAACCTGGCTAGCAGAACTAGGAGAATGGTAGCCGCCATTGATACCAACAACTGAAGAACCATCCTGGCTTGGGCTTTTCCCCAGGGTAGTAAAGCCAGGACTTGGGCCTGTAACACTTTTATTCTCTCTGTCGGTAGGAAAGCTCTCATCTCTACAGAGTCTAGCTCTGCACCGATAAAGGCAACACGCTGTGATGGGAGCAATACAGACTTTGCCCAGTTGAATGAAATCCCTAGAAGATGGCCCAATTTGACAGTAGCTCTCATGGCTTGAACAAGTAGATGCCTGGTGGGGGCGGTGAGGAGCCAGTCATCTAGATAAGGAAACACCTGGAATCCTAGACGTCTCAGGTGAGCTGTCACCACTGCCAGACACTTGGTGAACACCCTGGGGGCTGTGGTGAGACCAAAGGGCAGGGCCCAGAATTGAAAATGACTGGCTCCCAGCCGGAAGCATAAATGATTCCTGGAAGCCTTGTTTATCTTGATGTGATAATAGGCATCCTTGAGATCGAGGGAGCACATCCATACTCCTTTTTCCAGCAATGGGAAAATGGATTGCAAAGTCACCATTCGGAAGTTGGACTTCTTTACAAAGTGGTTTAGACGGCTGAGATCCAGAATGGGTCTCAAGTCCCCTGTTCTTTTTGGCACCAAAAATAACCTTGAGTAAGTTCCTAATCCGATCTGGTCTGTGGGGACTGGTTGGATGACTCCTTTTTCTAGCAGCTTTGAGACCTCCATTGCTGCCTGATCCCGTTGACTGGGTGGAACATCCGGGATTTTTCTTGATGGCGGTGGGGGACGAATAAAGGGAATGGTGTAACCTCCGGTGATGATACGAAGCACCCATCGATCCTTAGTGATGGACTCCCAGGCCCGAAGATACTCCTAAAAACGACCCCGACTGGCTCCGGAGATGCACCGTCGGGTAATCCCTCAGGGACGTTGGTAGGAGGAACCACAAAAGGACTCGCGGTCTGTATTGCGGGGGCCTCCACCGCCTCTAGGGTGACGCCTTCCATTAAAATTCACCCCTCCTCTGCCCCTGGAGGGGGGGGGTCACTTTGATGGGCAGGGGAAGACTTTTGAGACTTTCTGAACCACATTTTCCTTCCCCTCTGAGCCTTGGGACAAGGTCTAATGGGAAGCAAAAAATGGGCCCCAACGGCAGACAAAGTCTTACCCTCCTGCTCACATCTAGTGAGGGAGTCTTTCACTTTGGGTCCAAAAAGGGAGGACCCGTCGAATGGGGCACCCGTGAAAGAAGACTTGAAAGCCTCCGCAAAATGACACAAGCGCATCCAAGCTTGCCTCCTAAGGGCTACGCCCGAACTCGCTGCTCTAACCGCCACCTCGGCTGCAGAAGATATGAGCCTCATGGACGAGTTGACAATGGAAGAAAGGGTAGACAGCTGGGCATTAACAGACTGGGCCAACGCCTCAGGCAAGTTACCTGACAGGGTATCTCCCAACTCCTTTATGAGATCCCTTTGGAGCCACGTAAAATGGCACAAGTAATTCAGCAACCGCAAGGTAAAGTTCGCTGAAGACAGGGTATGCTTCCCATACCTATCCATACTCCTAGACTCCTTTATTAGGAGGATGGATGGAAGTAGAAGCCTCTGCCATGTCCTGCTGGGTGGCAGACGCCACCACCATAGCATCCACAGGTACTCTCTTGGTCAAAAATTCTTTTCCAGGAGGCTCAGATAAGAACTTATTGGGGCGGCTAGGAACTGGCTCCACAGAGTCAGGGTGTTCCCACACCCTTCGACAAATAAGATCCAATAATTCATCGAAGGGTGGAGACACCCAGGAGGTGGAAGGCTGGGCTCCGA
Organism: Protopterus annectens; assembly: GCF_019279795.1. NCBI lineage: Eukaryota > Metazoa > Chordata > Ceratodontiformes > Protopteridae > Protopterus > Protopterus annectens. The sequence continues at coordinate 801,950,728 of NC_056734.1, forward strand.
AGGCCTTGAGGAAGACTGACTCCTCCTCCGAAGGGTTTTTAGATGGCCAGTCGCCCCGCTGTCTCAAGATCTCCAGGATATCGGAGAATGAGACATCATCAGAGGATGACTTTGGGGACCCTTCTGCATCATCGAAGTCTGTGTCCGAGGTGACAGACTCATCTGGGGAGTCTACGTGCTTCCTCTTACACAACTTCTTCCTGGGAGGCTCTTCAGGCACAGACTCTGAAGGGCCCTCAGAAAGTAGGGGACCACACATGGAGGTATCCTCAGGCCTAGGAGCCCCGCTGTCCAGAGATAGGGGGGCACCAGAAGCTCTAGTCACAGCGTCTAGGGAAGGAGTTGCTGATTCAGGTGAAGTCACTATGGACTTGGCCAGCGTGCTTCTTATAGCCTCGAAGGCAGGTCCAACAGAATCAGATGAAAAAACCTGCCTCCAAGACCATGACCGGAGTCGGGGTACCCCTAGCCGAAGCACCAAGGGGAAGACTCGGAGCCGCAGTCTGAAGCCCCTATGTATCCCCCTCGGGTTTGACTGAGGACACCCGAGTACCAAAACCTGTAGAAGGAATGGAAAATGTTGGAGCTGATGTCGGATCTGAAAGACTAGCAGGAGGTTTTGGAACCGACCCAGGGACTTCACTTGATTTGGCAGACTCTGGCTCCGACGACACCAAGGTTGTCGATGGAGGAAGAAACGGAACCGATATAGTAGCTGGCTCCGGAGCCAACTGGGCTGGAGCCAAAAATAATTATTTAACACTGGTGACTGGAGGAGCCTCTGGACCACCCTATCGACATCCGAATCCTAGAGCCTGGAGGACTTGGAGGAGACATACGGGGGTCGAGAAACCTTCACTGTCAGAACCGAGACAAGACTGGGGGAATGGCTCCGAATCGGCTCCAAAAGGATCGGAGCCGAAGCAGGCTCGAGAACCACCGCAACCTCCTTCGGCGCCAACGACCGTGGAGTCAAAGAAGCTGACCCCGCAACAGACAATACTTCCTGTGGCTCCGAGACCAGTGGAGCCAAGGAAAGAGACATAGCCTTGGACAGTGCTTCCTGCGGCTCCAAGACCAGTGGAGCTGAGGAAGGAGATGTAGTTTTAGACCTTTTCTCCGGAGGCTCCGATGAACTAGTTGGAGCCAGAGACTTCATTTTAGACTTGGACCTGGATTTCTCAGAGGGAGGAGAAGACACCAAAGTTTCCTCAAAGGAGGGTTTAATCAAACCCTTGAGGATAAGTTTATTTTTTCTCTCCTGTAAAACCCTGGCAGAGAAAGCATGGCACACACTGCAGGATTCCTGCAAGTGTATGGCACCGAGACAATATACACAGATGGCGTGGCCATCAGTCAGCGACATCTTATACACACATTTGGCGCATTTTTTAAAGCCAGATGGCTTATGTTCTTTTGGTTCCTTGCCCGACATAAGGAACACAATCCACAAGCAGAGCAATAATATTTCGAATTTAAACAATAAATCACACGAAGCACAGTCAGCAACACAAGGTAGGGAGGGAGGAAAGGGCTCTAACTTAAATGCCCGAACACTAATAACACAAGATAGGGCAAAGGCCCTCTAACTTAAATGGGCCTAGCCCACCAAAGAGAAGGATTAACTAACAACAAATGCAATCAGTCACAACAATGGATACAACAGACAACGTAGCTATTAGAATAGCTTTTTTTTTTTTTGGTATAATAACTCAAAGCTATAAGTTCAAAAACAAAAGAGAGGGTACTTAGCCACAGCCAAGTCGAGACCACGTCGTTACTCTAGGAGTGGCAAATAAGATCTGGGGGTTTGGGCATGATGCATTCTGAGATACAGGGTTAGCCCAGCCAGTGAGAGATTTCGTGCTAGTTATAGTGGCCAAGTCGGCTTCGAGCCCATCAGTAATGAATGTAGGCGAGATAGGATCACATTACATCTTATGATTGCCTCTTGGCAGGTATGCCAGTCAGTTATTGTTATTGCTAACTTTGTAGTAATTCGAAAAATACATAAATGAAGAAACAAACCTGTTGATTAAATCCAGAATTGCCACCAGGCATGGGTAAACTAGATGGAGGAACCTGTAGCAGATCAAGAGGCGAGCCAGGATTGTTGTTTTTGCTGTCATTTGTGGAGTAATTCCACACTAAGGCACTTGGACAACAAAGAGTTATGCTCTGGAAAAGAAAATCATTTACAGAAATGTTAAATAAAGGTGGTATACTGCAAAAACTCAATGCATTGGTGTGCATTATAACAGAATAAGGGTAACTCAAAATGGAGTCTTTTTGCAATGATCCGGTCATACTTTACTATCAGACTTCCATTAATGTCACCTGTAATGTTAGCAACATATCATTTACACTTAATTATGAGAACTATTCCCAGCTGGGCTGACCAAATAGCCTTATTTGTATAACAGCCATTTGAGACATTTAACTGCAAAGAATAACAGATGGCATTATTTGTAAATTACAAAGGGTTTGAATAAAGTTAGCCATTATAACTGCATCATACTTATCAGCTTCACTAACACAATGAAACATTTTCACCAACTGGTTTACAGGTAGAAAGATATATGTGGGTACCAGCCATGGGGATCAACCAGACAGACTTTTTACCTTGTGCACAACTTTTCAAAGCAACCACATGAATGTGGAAAGCCATTCAGTAGATGTCACTAATTCACAGACACACACACACACACACACATCCCTATACCAAAAGAAATCAGGCATCTGGTTAAATGCTCCTCTTCTGAAGTAGCTTTAAAGGTAGGATCCTGTGGTGAAGTTACCATAATCCTCTATAAGTTCTAGTACAGCATCTGTACTTATGTCACAAGGGAGGCATACAGTAACTATTTTAAATGCATTATTAAGAAATTCAATGAAAGCTGAGAGAAACCATGATGCAATCTGAATTTGCAAAAGGAGTTCTCGGTTACTTTCCAACATTACACACAAACTTCCATCTTCATTTCAGTCTTATCATTATTCTTAATGTTTCATCTCCCCTTTTTGAAGTAGAAATAGGTCTGCTGTATAAAATCATCACAACTGGCCACTTAGTAGTTTTACTTTATTTAGTCTCAAATGATTGCATATAGTTTTATTTTTTTTTTAATGGTGTTTTTGCTTCATCTGAATATTTATAAATCACTACTCTTGTATTCCATTCCTAGCACTTATATGAAAATGCCCTGCAAAGAGAAAATACCTGTATATAGTTACTGTGTGACTGCAGGTGTTATTCAGAAAGAAATATCAAACCATGGCATAGCTCAAAGATAAATGTTATGCTATGCAAATTGGATTTGGGATCCATAATAATTTATTCACATCCTGCACCCCTGGTGAGAGGGAGATGATATAATTGAAAGTACTATGACAGAGAGAGCTGTACACAATACACAGAATGGACAGAGCAATGCATTGTCATTCATATTAATAGTTACCTCAACACAAATGTTTACTTCCTGTAGCAGTCTTGAGGCATAAGTATATGGATGTTAGATAAGTCTTCTTGGAATTAAAATGTAAATGGCTGTATACTTCCTTAGATGTATATAGAAAAAAAAACAGTTGTACCAGACAGATGACAAATTTAGAGCAAAAACACCCCAAAGAAAATAACCATACATTTACTTTATACAGCCCAACAAATGGTTAGATAATATTGAAAAGTACTAGTTACAAATAGTTTTGATGAAGAAATGCAAAACTATATAAAACAGTTCACAAAATGCAAGCTGCTAAGACCAGATAAGCTCAGACATACAACAATAAAGAATACCAGAACCATAATGGGAGAAAGAGATACGAGCAAGCAGAGTGATGCTGCAGAGAATGGTATAAGGCATTAGTGACAGGAACTGGCACAAACAGGGGTGGTGGGTGTATTTGGAGTATTATACCACAGCATGCTACTCATGTCAGCTAAATGTGGCATTCACAACTGGATTTAAATATGCAGCCATGAGAATTTGTATTCTAACACAAAAAACATGCATCATTTTCACTGCAAGGACTCATACCAGCAGAAAATAAACCGCAAATTAAAAATGCTGATGCCAAGGAAAACAAATGTGATCTTATGTATAAAAGTGAGTGACACTGCCCCCTGCACAAACACATGCCAAATCTTACACCATTTGCAAAAAATGCAAAGAACTGCCATGCAGTGACATCAGAAGATACATTTTGACATGACAGGGTTCTTTATTCCTTAGTAAGATCCACTTCACCGTGGTGAAAGTACCAAACACAGTAACATAGGGCCAAATTCAGGAAGCCTCCGTGTAAGAGTAATAACTCTTACACGGAGGCTGCAGTTAAACACTGTGATGTCAGCATGTCATGCATATGCATGAGGTGCATGAGGCATGCTGAATCACACTGTAACTCTTACACGGTCCATGTAAGACAGTAGGGGGCATGTCCGTAGGCTAAGCCCTGCAAGCGGACACGCCCCCGGAAGTCTAGAATGGCAGAAAGTAAACAGCCACGAGAGAGGCCATGGAAATGTGAATAAACACACTACACAACACATGCCCCCACAGACCAGCAATGTAAAAAGTGAACAGTGAACATTATAAAATGAAAATGAAAACTGTTTTATTTTTTTTAAAACCCCGTAAATGTTTGCTACTGCATGCACTCGTGTGCGCGGGTGTGCTACTAGCGCAACTGCAGTTAGCAATCAGTGGGGAAAAGGATATAAGAACTAAATATGCAAACTAAGCCAAGAAGTAATAGCATAGCGGTAGAGTTGTCGGCTTAAGAGCAGGCAGGCAAGGTTCGAGCCCACACAACAACCTTTTTTTTTGTAAATAAGCACTAAAAAGGCCCCTGACAGTATTGTACAAATGTAAAAGTATTTCCTTTTGTAAAATGGAATGAAATGGAGCATATATTTTCAAGTAATACAATAATAAAAATATTTAGAAATGTACTGATAGCTAAGCTGCTGTGAGACAGAGTGCCCGTAGCTGAGTAGTGTTTCAAAGGCTGCAAATTGCTTGCCCGTAGCTAAGCACTGGTTTAACAGGCTCAAACTGTGTGCAACTAGCTGTGCTTAGCTTAACATGCATGTTACTAGCCAATTAAGGTTTAACCCAGCGCACACTGTTTGCGCGGAGGTGCGCACCGATCCCACAAGCTAACCGCCGGTGCGCATGCGTTAGCTCTGCGCAAACGAGCGCAGACCTGGTTTTAAGTGCTTAAAAGTGCCTTTGGCATGTTTGATTGACAGGTCCTGAACTCATTTCTAGACAGTCATAAAAATTAAAAATCAGTGGTCAGATTCGAACCCAGGATACCATGCACTAGAGTCAAGGTACTAAACCACTAAGCCATGACAGCAGTACTTAGAAATGCAGAAATAGCATATATATAGGATGTAATCCAAAATGGAGCATGATAAAGCAGTTTCTGTGAAGTAGATACAATTCCAAAACGGCCAATCATAGAAATGTGCGGGAAAATCGGCATATATAAGCCCCATAGGCGGGAATACACAGCATAAACGATTGTAGAATAGACCTGCAGGCAGAATGAGTGGAGTAGGGGAGGGACGTTGCTTTCGAGCACAGCGGTGGGGCGTTGAGGAGTCCAGATACATGGTCTGGCTCCTAGTTCACCATCATGAGGCCCAACTCATGCAGGGCCAGGTCTCATGGGGAGCATACAGGGTGGAGGCATGGGACCAGTTGGCTCATGATCTCACTAGTGCTACTGGGATTCCACGTACTGGTGAGCAGGTCCATCACCACCATGCGGACCTGAAGCGACGTAAAGAAGACCAGTTGACCCAATGGATCCAGGAGGCCTGGGATATGCCCAACGCCCCACTACTGAGTAAGTTACATTTTACTTATGTATGTAAGGAATTCAACTAGCTGATACCATGGAGATGTGTATTCCAATATTACTTGTTTTGTATTACAGCTGCAGGTGTCCGCTCTGCGAATTGCAGGGCACATGACCGCAGGCTGGTGCGGCTGCGCCACCATGCAGGTTAGTAACCCCACCTAGTACTTGTAAATAAATATTATAGTGTAGCACGTAGCAGAACACTGCAGTGTATTGATTAAAAGTAATAGAATGTGCAAGCAACAAGTGAAAGTCTGCAGGTATGGCTGCAACAAGTTCATCAGTATGCAAGTGAAACTGGAAATATAATTGATAGAAATAAATAGTTCTGTAATACAGATGTCCCACCATTAATTAAATGTAGTATAACCTGCAGTAGTCTCAAGAGTACAGCTTCAGAAGCTGAGTTAATCACATGTGAGATATATCCCCTGTTGAAATGCTGAATCATGACAGAAGTGAGGCTGCTGGAAAGTGTTTGAATCACCACAGGTCTAATATGTGAACAAAGCCTAGAAGTACCAACCTGAACTGTGAAATAGCAGGATGTGTGAGAGTGACAGAAAGGGTCATGTATCAATAAATAAAGTAGTAATAACTCCTGAATATATAAGCCTCAGTGTGGTTCTACAGAACTAAATGCATGTGGGAATTTTAACATCCCAAACTGATTTCAGTGTGTCTGAATCTTGAATGTTTAAGCCAAAATCTGTATATGGTGATGACAGTCAACAATTTTCAGATAGAATGAATGATTGTCTGACATACTAAACATCCATAGTTGTCCCCTGCCCTGTCATCAAAGTGTAGCAGGATGATGTATCTGATCAAATTCAAAATAACTAGGATAGTGATGTATCTGTAACAGGTCTAGCATGACAGTCAATTAAAAATCATTTGGAAACTATCACCCACAAGTTAATTGTGTTTCTATTACAAATGTATATTAATGTATAATTTATGAATGTGTCATCATTTTCTTTCTCCACCCCACCCTGTAATTGCAAATTAAAAAATGCACTAAATATTGGTATGTGAACATTTCATTAACCATGGACATTTGTCCTGTCATTTCAAAAATATATGCATGTCCATTGTTGCATGTGCCATGTTCATACCTGCAAACCTGATGGCCTGTTGCCATTAATCAACCCTGCATGTTGTTTGATTGTGTATTTCTGTTCAAATAATGCATGTGATATTGATATGCCTGTTGTTCAATGGTGTTAATATCTGGGTGTTTGTTTAATGGGAATACCAATGCATGCTGTTACAACTAATTTGAATGGAATAATATGCTACTAACCCAAACTAACATAACATACTCACAAACCTAGAATGCTTGGGAAGGCGGGTCCCAGCGGACCCACCTCTCCCACCTCATCTGGCGACTGCACCTGGCACTAGTGCCCAGGCCGGACCCTCCTCCGGTGGCCCTGTGCCACCTTCGGGTGGAAGCGCTGCAGGGGATGGGGCCTGTCCCCCCTCTGCAAGCATGGCCGGAGGAGCCCGTCCACTCACCCTCCAAGGTGTCCGGTCTGTGGTGCGAAGGGAGATTCAAGACTCTGTTCTTGGGCCCCTACGCCAGCTTGAGGCCTGGGTGGCACAGCTTACGGGCATGCCCATTGTCCCACCTGCACAGCCCCCAGCACAGCCCCGTCCTGGGCTGTGAAGGAACAGTGGCAACTGCCTATGGGTGGGGATATCAGTTCCACTGTTGCCATCTGTGGGCTCATGTGCCCTGGATATCCCAACCTCCGTCCCTGTCAATTGTGTAACCCCCCCACATGTGTCATACACCGCCCCTGTATGCGTCTTGTCTGTCTTGTCTGTTAACCTACCCAACCTACCTCCCCAGCTATACCGACTACCTTCACCTGACATACCACTCTCACCTGAAAAAAAAAAAAGGGCACTCTGTACCCACAAAAAAATTACGCCCCATACATAGCTGTCCATGTTGCACACATGTCCGCTGGACATTGAAACTGTTAATTACAATTGGCTGTACAACAGGTATTAATGTTGTCCTGACACCTCTCTCAGGGGTGGAAGGTTTCAAATGTCACACCAAATTACATACAAATGCACAGCTGTTGCTGAGAAAGACATGGGCAGCTATGGGCCTCACCTACATCCTTCCTGCAAATCCCAAGCTTGTTTCCCTACTGTCTTACCCTCTTTGTGACCCCTTTTCACCACTTTCCTGTCACCCCTTTTTTTTCTTTCAAAGAAAATAGCGTGGGTGTGCGCAGAGCTCACCGCTAGTGCACATGCGTGAGCTCCGCGCAGACCTGGTTTTAAGTGCTTAAAAGTGCCTTTGGCACTTTTGATTGACAGGTCCTGTACTCATTTCGAAAGAAAAATAAATTCCCACTGCCAGTCTCGAACCCAGGACCTTGGTAACACTAGTCTGTATGACCTACCACTAAGCCATGACTCTCATACAAGAACATAGTGCTAAAATAAATATAACATGTAATAGTAGGAATCAATATAAAGGCAATATAGGATGTGTACTACCCAAAGCATGTCAGGTAGATTTTTAATGCCCGAATTACTGGATTCCCATACTAGTTTAGTGTTAACAGAAACAGCCCTGCTAATTGTTAGCTTGTACATAATAATGTAAGGTAATGTACATATATGAAAGTATTATATGTACATATATATATATATATATATATATATATATATATATATATATATATATATATATATATTAATACATATGAAATATAGTGGTAGGTGTCAGTATTCATACACACTCACTACAGGAAACAGTGAAGATAAATGCAGCAACCAGAATCTACAACACAGCCTGACTCCTGTGAGACTTACTAACCCTTTTAACTGCGTAAAGGTGCCTTCAGCACTTTGATTGACAGGTCCTGTACTCATTTCGAAAGAAAAATAAATTCCCACTGTCAGTCTCAAACTCAGGACCTTGGTAACACTAGTCTGTATGACCTACCACTAAGCCATGACTCTCATACAAGAACATAGTGCTAAAATAAATATAACATGTAATAGTAGGAATCAATATAAAGGCAATATAGGATGTGTACTACCCAAAGCATGTCAGGTAGATTTTAATGCCAATTACTGGATTCCCATACTAGTTTAGTGTTAACAGAAACAGCCCTGCTAATTGTTAGCTTGTACATAATAATGTAAGGTAATGTACATATATGAAAGTATGTATATGTACACATACATATATATATATATATATATATATATATATATATATATATATATATATATATATTAATACATATGAAAGATAGTGGTAGGTGTCAGTATTCATACACACTCACTACAGGAAACAGTGAAGATAAATGCAGCAACCAGAATCTGCAACACAGCCTGACTCCTGTGAGACTTACTAACCCTTTAACTGCTTAAAGGTGCCTTCAGCACTTTGATTGACAGGCCCTGTACTCAATTTGAAAGCAAAATAAAAGCATACTATTAGGCCCTACCACAAGACCATTGTAACACTAGTCTGTATGACCTACCACTAAGCCATGACTCTCATACAGGAATATAGTGCTAAAATAAGTAGAACATGTAATAGTAGGAATGAAGATAAAGGCAATATAGGATGTGTACTACCCAAAGCATGTCAGGTAGACTTTTACTGTCCTAATTACTGGATTCCCATACTAGTTTAGTGTTAACAGAAACAGCCCTGCTAATTGTTAGCTTGTACTTAATAATGTAAGCTAATGTACATATATGAAAGTATGTATATGTACACACACACATATATATATATATATATATATATATATATATATATATATATATATATATATTAATACATATGGAAATATAGTTGTAGGTGTCAGTATGCATACACACTCACTACAGGGAACAGGTGAGAGAAATGCAGCAACCTGAATTTACAACACAGCATGAATCATGAGAGACTTACTAACCTTCACACTCACAGAACACTGTCGACAGCATACCAGCATGGTCCACGCCCTTACAATCTGAAAGGGCAACGCCTATCTCACATACCCTTTTATAGCACTGTCCTGAAATCACAGTGAGACATGCAATCAGTACACAACTGGCTGCATGCAATTAGCAAATGCTGCCTTACAATTGGTGCAGAGGCCATCACATGGACCTATGCAGATACCTACAAAAGCATCCAGTACTAACACTCCACACATGCAATACATTCATTGCACCAAACTGACGGAGAGAGAGAGAGAGAGAGAGAGAGAGAAAGAAAGAAAGAAATAAAGCAATAAAGGCAGTGATAAAAAACTGCATCATCACAGCAACAAAACCAGCAGCAGCAGCAAACAGCAATTAGCACCAGTGACACAGCAACAGCTGACACAAACACAGGTAATGCAAAGTAGCAGGTTAATACTGTGTTTACTGTGAAACCTCCAAATGTATCATAGTTCACTATCTATAGGTATGTCCATGAGATAGGTTGTGTGTACATAGTCCTGATATATATACATATGTAATATTGCTGTACATGTCTTCCATACTTAAAACTTCCATAGCTTAGAACACAAGGCCAGTTATGCATATGATGCAGTAGTTCCCAGGGTCAGTAGAGGTTCCTCCTCATTGGTGTGGGACCACTGTGTATGTATGGCACTGTTCAGGTACATATCCTGTAGTATGGCCAGGGTTTAATATCAGTCTGTAATGTGGTGCTATGTCCTCTAGGGTGAACGTATCACACATCCAGGGATACCATTTTGTAACAGTGATGCTGTGTGTTCTGCAATGTTGAGGGTGGCCCTCACCTGGACATGTGAGATGATAGGGAGGTTACATTCATCTGTGATAACTAATTCCACTTGTGTAGGAGAATGGGGGGATACCTGCACCTAAACTGTCTGCAACAATGTTGCCAATATCTGTGCATTTGGTGAATGTGAAGCATCTTACCACTGCTGACCACAGATGCCTTGCCTTCATGTGAATCTGCTCTGTGCTGCAGTAGCCTCCTGCTATTGTTATACAATGTGCCTGTATCTGTAGTCCACTGGACAGGATAAATAAGTGGTGTGCATACGGTCTGGGTTAGATATGTGTGTGCACATTACATGCACTATGTGGGATGTCTGTGGTAAGCTTTTGCAAAGGGGCCAGCAGTGTGTGTTGTGGCTTCCACTGGCCCAGTGGGCTGCATGGATAGCATCACAGTCCTAACTAGTGAATAACTGTGTAATTACATACATACATAGCAAGGTAGTGTACTGTGCTTGTGGTGTTGTTGGGATATGTATATCCAGGCTGAGTAATGTGTGTCCACATCACAGTGTTGGATGGCAACACACATACAGTATGTTGGGATGAACACCCAGAGTGTTCCAGAAGTGTTGCCTGTGCAGAAATATCTGGCCATTACCTGCATCCCCACAACACACACACATGCAACATATGGCAGAAGCAGTATAGCAGTACACATAGGTTCATAGGTTCATACTAGGCTATTTGCCCTAGGGCATTGATAAGCCTAGCCAGAATGTGTTTGTCTTTGCCACCCAATTAAAATTTATTTTGCTATGCCCTTTTCCGAGGTTAGTATACTGTGCCTCTGTCTAACAGTGACATAGAAGTGATACCCGGGTACAACTATGATCTCCCATCCACTCATCCAGATTCCTATGGAAGAGAGTCAATGAGGGACTCTGCCTAACCTGTACTGTGAGTTCATTACAGAGTGAAGGGAGCCTCTGGGTTATGAATCTGTCCCTCCAGCATGTCCTATTTATTTCAGTGCTAAGGTTCAGGTCTCTTGAGCGTGTGGCTGTATGGGATTGATTTCCTGAGGTGCAGCATGTCCATTACTTCTGGGTTGGACATGGCTGTATACGTCAGGCACAGATTGCCTCTGAACAGGCAGTATGCCACTGAGTCCAGCTGGACTTTCTTTAACCGGGCAGCATATGGCATCTGTTTGAGCCCTTTGATCCTCTTGATGAGGTACTGTTGGGTGTTTTCCAGTTGCTGTAGGTGTCTGGTTAAGCAGACAGTCGCCCATGGGTTCTCGTTGGGGCATCCGTGGCCGTACTGCCTCTGGCCGACGTGCCCAAGGAGGTATGTCAACCTCCACTATGTTTCGGACTGTTATGCAGGCACAGGTGCGTATGGAAAGGTACACCAGACAGGGTCTGAGGGAGCTGACAGCATGTTGCACAGCCATGACAGATGGCATGCGTGACATTGCGAATGCTATTCGTAATTTCACAGATGTCATTGACAGACGTTGTGGGGACATACAACAGCTGCTCCACAACCAGATGTCCATGGGCCAGGGCGATGGTGTGCGTTTGCGGTGTCGACGTGGCCGTATGCCGGCAACAGCACCAGCTGGCAGTCGCCGCCGATGACAACAGGCCCACTCACGCACCTCAAGTGCCAGCAGCAGCCCCAGCAATGCTGGGTTAGTGCTGTCATCAGGATGCCCCAGGAGACCACGTGCACGTGGCTCTGGACAGTCCCAACAGGGAACTGTGTCCAGTCAACACACACCCGCTTCCGATGACAGTACCCAGTCTGGGTTAGTACCAGATACAGTCCATAGCACCCCTGCCAGGCACAGGTACCGTGTCCGTGCCCACAGACACTGATCTGGATGACCTGACAGGTGCAGTCTGTGGCTGGCCACAAAACCCTGTACATGGCAGCCATTATGTGGGACTGTGTGCGTGCTTACACACATGCAGAAATTTAACACCTAGGGCAAACACATACACACACACACTGCACCAACACTGGTCCACCCTGTACTGCTGCCCCTCACAAACACACATACACACACATGTCAATTGGTGGTAGCAGTGGCTGGCTTGGGCATACCTAACCCACACCCTGTGCATATGATGACACTGTGCCACCTCCTGCATACTACAACATCAGTGCAGGAAAAGGTAAACACGTTGCTGATGCACAGGGTGACTACATAGATGTGTATAAGTAGTAACATGTTGGTAACTGTTCACTGTTCCACTATGATTGTGTGTATATCCCAGCATTCCTGCTGCAGTAACTGTATGAATGTCCTGAATTGTTATCTGCACCCATACTACTTACCAAAGTGTACCAGCTGCACACCATCACATGCTACCATTGACTATGGGAATGTGCATCATGTGCTGTATTGTAGATTCAGCTATATGTATCTGTTCTGTCACACATGCATTTACACACACCCTGCTACCCCCACACATGCACATGCTCACCTGCCATTTCCATTATTTATTACCCTACATGAGTAGCTGTCGACACATGACAGGTACACATTTGAAAAGTGCACTATTTGGATTACTACCGATTTCCTCCTCTCTACCTGTACTCACAGGGTGCAGGCAACCTCATTAGTTTAAAAGTGTAATGTGCATCAGGTACTGTGGTTCCCTGATTGCCACATCCAACATGTTTTCCATACAGAAATGCACACACAGAAACATCCCACATCCACACACTTGCCACATTCAGGTTTCAAAACACTATCTAGGTATGTTCTGGTACATGTGCATGTTACAGTAGCATGTAGCACTATACTGAGTACTGGCAGTTGTCTGTTGTCATGTTGTTTGTATAGGGTGCTGTCAACATCACTGTTTGTTAAGGGAAATGTGCACCCTGCAGTGCGTAGCCCTATTTGGCAAAAGCCACATCCCACCCCCAGCATTGTGCACACACACTAAAACACATACTTTCCATTTGCAAGATTCAAACCCCTACCTAACTGTGTTATGACACTAGAGACAGACACATTAGCAGAGTGCGCTATTTGCATTAGTGGGAGAAATTCTTTCTAATGCTGTACTTAGAGGGTGCTGACATCATCTGTGTTTAGGAAGAGGGATGTGCACCCTGTAGTGTGTTCTCCCAGTTGGCAAAAGGCACTTTTTCCTCACAGCATTATGCACACACACAAATCCCACTCACACTAACTCACATACATTCCCTTTGCAGGATTCAAACCCCTATCTAACTATGTTATGACACTAGAGACAGACGCATTAGCAGAGTGCACTATACGAATTACTGGGGAGCTTTAATTCAGGTAATATAGTTATAGAGTGCTGACATCATCAGTGTTTCAAAAGGGGAATCTGCATCCTGTAGTGTACTGTCACAGTTGCTAATAGGGGCATTTCCCACACACACATAGATGTGTTTGAGGTTTGCATATGTGGGGGATCCAGTACTCCAGTGTGATTAGTATATGGTTCGATTGCAACAATGAGGGATATACTTCAAGTGGTGAGCATTTTGTACTCATGTTTGTGATGATCAGGTCTAGTATATTTTCCCTCTTGTGGGAATGTTGACTACTTGTTCCATAGCTAAAGAGTTTCTGAACTATGGGAACCCTAGAGCTTGGGTATTGTGGCTTGAGTAATGTTCACAGTCTATGTTTGGGTAGTTGAAGTCACCCAGTATGATGGTGTTTGCAGAGAAATCTATACTCTCCTGTGTCATCATGCAGGCTGTGTGGGATTCCTGAGTTTGAGAGGGTGATGTAAGAGCTCCTCTGTGTCTCTTTCCATGTGGTCCAGGGAGGTACGTCTCAGGTTGTTCACACCAGCATGGACAATGACTGCCTCATACTTGTACTTGCTGTGGAGTGACCTGAGTGCTTGTGTTATGTGGCACATTCTATCACCCGACAGGTAGCTAAATGTGACCCTCACCTTGCTCAGTCTGGAGTGTGGGACGTCAGTGTGTCTGACTATGGCATCACCTATTATAGGTGTGTCACACATTGTGTTTGGCCTTATGGGCTGTGCCTGTTAAGAACACTGACTTTGTGAGGTCTGTGTTGCTTGAGATATGTGTTCATGTGGGATGCAGCGTGTCTGGCCATGTCATTTCTGTCCGTGGTCTGGTAAGTATCACCTTTGGTGACATAGGTATTCATATGTCAGCTGGTGAGCATTTGCAGTGTTACCTACTGAAAGTGGTACAGCTTGTTTGTTGTACAATGGACTACATGCAGCCCTGCTTACAGTAGCTATGTTTGCATGCATGTTTCCTTGCAGTTACCCTGGAATACTGATCCGACCTGCCATGCAGAGTTACACAGCTTCTGTGGACTCCTAGTGACATCTGCATAGCTTACTATATGTATGTTCATGTCTCACTTGACAGAATGTCACTGTTTCTCCTGTGCACATGTATGTTGCCTGTGACACTTTGCATATGACTTACCTGGCATCTGTCCACGTGAGCAGTCATATATGCCACTGCAGGACTCTAAACCTGATGATGCACACACTCGAAACATTCCTCAGCATGGAGAACATCGCTATCTGTGCAGTAACAGATACCGGATTCAGGGCTACCAACAGCACCCCAGCACTACCAAGTTATACCTCATACCATGCTTTTCAGGCCCAAAACTTGCAGAAAACCACAAAAGGAGGGGTGTATTGATATTCATCCAAGATACCCACACCTCCAGGTTGGTGGCAAAGCACCAAACATCAGAGACTATCCATATGCAAGTAACAATGGGTAAAACTGCCTTCCAGGTTATAGCCTGCTACAGACCACCCTCACAAACACAAGAACTGCACTTGGCCTTCCTGAAAACAGTTGGAAATATGTAGGTCTGTCCATACACCATTATATTGGGTGAGTTAAACTACCCAAACATAGACTGGGAGCATGACTGTAGCTCCAACACCCTAGCCCAAAGATTACTGGAATTTATATACCAAAATGCTATGGAACAACTTGTTACCACTCACACAAGAGGGGAAAACATACTGAACCTGATCATCACCAACATGGGGACTCTATGCTCCAGACCAGAAGTGTATCCCTCACTGGTAAGATCAGACCATAAACTAATCTCACTGGATATCCACATCCCAAGGCCACCCCTGCACAGAAGAATACAGTCAACAACTCATGTAAAGCATGTTCACACTCCTCATAAATGATGTGGAAACCTTCAAAGCCCCCAGGCCTGTTGAAAATATGGACCAGACTGCAGATACCTGTATAAAGGCATTCTATGGACACCTTCAGGAATGCATGGATCATGCAATCCCAAATAAAAGCAAGACCCAATCCTCCAAAGGCAGACGTCCTGTGTGGTGGACACCAGCCATAAACAAACTATACAATAGAAGGATGAAGCTACTAAATGATACAACAAACTCCCAAAATGTGAAGGCATCAGTGATGAGTATTAGAAGAAAACTACAGGCACTCATAAGATTGTCTAAGGCCATCTTTGAGAGAAGATTCCACAAGACACTGAGGATAATCACAAGGCTTTCTTTAGTTATGTTAGGAACCTGGGTGGTAATTCCCAGATATGCTCAGAGGTAGTCCAAGATGTCAAAAGAAACACCAAACACACAGACATTGCCAACATCCTAGTGGACAGGTTCACTGCTAACTTCTCCCCCCCTCCACACCAAAAGGGCAAATATTTCTCCCAGCAGAGTGCTGCCCCTGACATCTCAGATGCTCAGGTAAGAGCTGCCCTCTCCAAAGCAATAAACACTGCATCAATGGGACCAGACAGTGTCCCAGGCTGTGTCCTACATGAACTCCAAGAAGAGCTACACCCAGACATAACACTACTGTTCAATCCCAGCCTTACTACACGATATGTGGCCAAAGAGTGGCGTACAGCAACAGTGGTCCCTCTACATTTAGGTGGTGCCTTAACGGATCCAGGACACTATCGCCCCATAAGTCTGAATAGCTTGGTCTGCAAAGCTATGGCAAGGATCATCATGAACCTCATAAATATAGATATTGGGGACCTACAGACACTGCATCATACACAGTTTGGCTTTGTCAATGGCAGATCCTGCCTCTCAAACCTGTTTGATTTCTTTGAAACAGTCACCAAGGCCACTGTCAAGGGAAGGTGGTCTACACAGCCTACCTGGACCTAGCATAAGCCCTTGATACAATACCCCACTTGTGCATTCTAGGAAGCTCACCAGTGTACATATTAACCCCTATGTCACTACATATATTGCACAGTGGCTCAAGGGCAGAACACACATGGTTAGAATTGCTGGAGCCATGTCAGCCTCAAAACCAGTTACAAGTGGTGTCCCACAAGGCTCAGCCCTGGGATCTGTCTTGTTCAGTATATATTTATCAGAGGTACAGGCCAACATGGAAGGACTGTGGCTGAGCAAGTCGCAGATGACTGCAAACTGGACGCCATAATCAACTCTCCAGCCAACACATGCATCCTCCAAAAGGGCCTCTTAGAAACAGACGACTTGTGTCACAGCCATGGCCTCAAGCTGAATGCCAAAAAGTGTATAGTCATCCCCTTTAGCAAAAACAAAGTGACCACAAAGTACCACATATGTGTTAATCCATTAAGTACAGAAGAAGGAATTATGGACCTTGTGGCACACAAGTTGATACCATTCTCTCATTTGACAACCACATGGCCAAAGTGGTTAGAAAAACAGTTTATATAGGCCACCTCATCATGGAGGGATTCACATGTAGATCAGGGGGGAACATTGTACCTCTTTACTCATCCCTCATCATGCCCATGATTGACTACAATGCCCCTGTCGGCATGCACCTTACCAGACACCTGCAGTAACTGGAAAGACCACAAAAGTACCTCAACAAGAGGATCAAAGGGCTCAAACATATGCCACATACTGACTGGTTAAAGAAACAGCAGCTCTACTCAGTGGCATACTGCCTCTTCATAGGCAATCTGTGCCTGACATATAAAGCCATGTCAAACCCTGACTTAATGGTCATGCTGCACCTCAGAATATCCAAATCCCATCAAGCTACACGCTGGACAGACTTGAACCTCAGGAGTGATATACATAGGACATGCTGGAGGGACACATTCATAACTCAGAGGCTCCCTTCACTCTGGAATAGTATCCCAATACAGGTTAGGCAGAGTCACTCAGTGACTGTCTTCAAGAGGAATATTAATGACTGGATGGGACATTGTAGGTTTACCCTGGGTATCACTTATGTGTCACTGTTAGACAGAGGCACAGTATACTAACCTTGGAAAAGGGCATAGCAAGATAGATTTACAATGCATGGTGAAAGCCACACACATTCTGGCTAGGTTTATAAATGCCCTAGGGCAGATAGCCTAGTATGAACCTATGAACCTATGTATCTTGTTCACCATTGGCCCTATGTGCTGTTAATCACCAATGCAATCTCAATACTATGGTAGCATGTGCAAAGGTCAGTTGTCAGTCACCTCTATGGTACAGTTGTGGAATATGTGAGTCATGTAGTAATGTCACAGCTGCCACATGTACACAGTCAACCCTATCCCCTACCCATGGATGTACAACACATGTATGAGATGGAAACACATAGCCAAACTGTGGACTAAGCACTCTGAACCCAGTACTGGCATAACCTGTCAGGTGGCATGAAATACTACAGTGACTGCAATACCAGTCTGATGTAGACCTACACTGACAGCAATACAAGCACAGAACACACCGGGCCATTCGTGGAGCCTAAGAATAGCATCCTGCCTGAGTGGCAGACACCTCTGCAGCTGGCACACAGGCATACGTTAGGCCTGAACACAGCACACAACACATAGCACACAAATCCTGTGTGCCAAACAAGCACAATCTGTACAGCTATACAACACTCCTGCTGCAGTTGTGTTAGGTACTTTTATTGTCCGGTACAGTGAGGTCATGCTCACCAGGCTGGACAAGGTGAAGGTCACAGTGATATGCTCATGGGGCACTATGGTCCACCACATAACACAAGCATACAGGTCAGTCAGATGCATGGACACATATGACTCAGTCATTGTCCATGCCACTACAGCTGACATGTGATGTCCCTCACTGGAATACATGATAGGGAACATGGAAGGGCTCACTGAGCAAGTGGCACAGGCTGGTAGAACCCTGACCTTGGTTGGCATCATACCCTCACCAGGAATGCTGACATATTACTGAATGCTAATGAATTACTGTAGCTACAACACCCTAGCTGAAAGGTTCTTAGCATGCAGTCACTGCATTGCTATGGAACAACTTCTTACCACTCCCACAACAGGTGAAAACATGCAGCACCTGTTCATCAACAACATGTAGACTATATGCCCCAGACCAGGTGTGTATCCCTCACTACTAGGTTGATAGCATCTACATCTCACACTGTATATACACATCCCACATGCAGCACCTGCACAGAAGACCACAGTCATAATGTTACCCAGTGCAAATACCATGTATTCACATGTGGCAGGCATCACACATGGTAACTATTGAAGGTCACAGGTACATCTGTGTATTTGGCACACACATACATCATGTGTGCATTGCCATAACTGGTTTAATCGATGTCATGCATTATTGTGAGAAACAAACCGCACACATGGGCATTCTGTGTGAGCAAAACACATGTGACATGTCTGGAATCAAAAGCCATATATAATTGTGCTATTGTTTAGAAAGTGGTATGTGCATCCTGTAGTGTGTTTTCCCAGTTGCCAAAAGGGATGTTCTTTTCATACAAACTTAGACACATATTAACCCCCCTTCACACACACTTGCTGGATTTAAACCCCTACCTTACCATGTTATGACACTAGAGACAGACGCATTAGCGGAGCGCACTATTCGCATTACTAGAAGGCTTCTTTTCTCCTGATATACTTATAGGGTGCTGACATCATCGTGTTTAGAAAGGGGAATGGGCATCCTGTGGTGTGTTTTCACAGTTGCCAAAAGGGATATTCCTTTCATACAAACTTACACACACACTAACCCCCCTTCACAAACACTTGCTGGATTCAAACCCCTACCTAACTATGTTATGACACTAGAGATGGATGGATTAGCAGAGCGCGCTACTTGCATTCCTAGGAGATTTCTTTTCTCCTGATATACTTATAGGATGCTGACATCATCGGTGTTTAGAAAGGGGAATGGGCATCCTGTGGTGTGTTTTCACAGTTGCCGAAAGGGATGTTTTTTTCATACACACTTACTAACCCCCCCCTTCACACACACTTGCCACTTGCAGGATTCAAACTCCTACCTAACTAAGTTATGACACTAGAGACGGACGCATTAGCGGAGCGCGTTATTCAGATTATTGGGAGATTTCCTTTCTCCTGATATACTTATAGGGTGCTGACATCATCAGTGTTTAGAAAGGGGAATGGGCATCCTGTGGTGTGTTTTCACAGTTGCCAAAAAGGAATGTTCCTTTTATACACACTTACACTGACCTCCCTTCACACACACTTGCCACTTGTTGAATTCAAACCCCTACCTAACTATGTTATGACACTGGAGACAAATGCATTAGCAGAGCGCACTATTCGGATTAATGAGAGATTTCCTTTCTCCTGATATACTTATAGGGTGCTGACATCATCAGTGTTTAGAAAGGGGAATGAGCATCCTGTGGTGTGTTTTCCCAGTTGCTAAAAGGAACATTTCCCTCACACAGACTTGCACACAGACCAACCACAATCACCCACACACACACACACTCTGGATAAGCTGTCATTCCCTAGGGCAAACAGCCTAGTGTTGGCCTCTACACCCATATGTTTAACTGTCAGATGCACATTATTTGGTGCTGATAGCAGTGTTTGCAGGTCTTTATTGCCATAACATTTCCTGTTTGTATGAACAACTTGTGTATCTGTGGAAGATGTTTGCATATGGGGGAAATCCACTATATCATGTATGTCTCTGTAGTCATTTAAGTGTGAGCACTGTTCAGATTGCTATAATGTTGTTGGTTACTGGAATAACACGTACATATACCAGATATATGTGGCAAAATGCTAAACTGATATTTGGACTAAGTGTGTGAGCATGCCCAGTTCAGCCTTCCCATGGCATGTTGTGTAAAAGATGTCTCATTTATCAAAGTGTGTGAGCATGCCCAGTGTGAGCTTTCCATATGTTGAACTCTGCAGCCCATCACATTTGTGGATGAGTGTGAACTTCAACAAATATCTCCTGTTTATGGTTGTGTGTTCTGTGTCATGTTGTGTAGTTACTGTACAAATGCTTTTGTGTGAACACAACAGGGATTATACTGTGCCTGCAGGGTTTGCATGGGATACTTTGCATACAATTGTCAACATCCGTTCATACTGACCTAACACGGTAGTACTGTATAGTGTAGTGGTTCAGTACTTTCACTGTGGTGGACAGTATCCTGGGCTTTAGTCCTATCACTGCTTTACATTTCCATAGTGAGCACAACAGCCTGGTTAGGGTCCAGTTGTGCACATCTGACCATGTTGCATTATGTTCAGATATTAACTACTTACAACAGCCTCGTCCAACATCAGTAGTGTATTCCACAACATAGGTGTACATTGGCAAACACTACCGATGTGCCCTAGGCCATTTCTAATGCTAGTCAGAGAGTGTGTTTGTCCTTCAACACATTGTAAGTGTAGTTTGCCATGACATATGTCATGTTTAGTATACTGTGCCTCTGTCTACCCATGACATAACAGTGATACCCAGGGTAGACCTACCATCTCCCATCCACTCATTAAGATTCCTGTTGAGGAGAATCAACAAGTGACTCTATGGATAACCTGTACTGGTAGTTTACTCATGCATGGGGGTGGCTTCTGTGTTATGGATAATGCAGTACAGCTTGTTCGATGTACGTCAGTTCTGGGGTTCAGGTCTCTCATGTGCATAGCTCACTGCCATTCAGATTGTAAAAGGTGCAGCATGTTCCTTGATTCCAGCTTGGACATGGCTTTCTACATCAGGCACAGCTTGCGTCTGGGTGGCCAGCATGGCAGTGTGTGGAGTTGCACTCTTGTTTAATCAGGCAACACATTACATCTGTTCAAGCTCTGTGATACTCCTGGTGGGGTACTGTTGTGGACTTTACAGTTGATGGAGGTGTCTGCTGAGGTACACCCCACGGGGCTGTTGTAGTCAATTGTAACGCTGATGAAGGATAACTGCAGAACCACAATGACCTCCCCTTATCTAGATGTCATAACCTTCATGATTAGGTTGGTATATGGATTGTTTCTGTTAACACTACAGCCACATGTTTGTCCAATGCAGGATATCTATCACCTTGTGTACCCAGGTCTGTCATTACATGTTAAGTATGTAATGGGTTAACACCTATGTGGTAATTGGTGGTCACTTACTGTATATCCACAGAGGTTGACTATACAGTTTTCTCCATTTAACTTGCTGACATGGCTATGGCACCAGTTGTCTGTTTCTATGTGGCCCTTTTGTGGGATGCTTGTGTCAGCTGGAGTGTCAGATATGTTGGGCAGTTTGTAGTCCTCTGCAAACATGTTCAGGCACAGTCCTTACATGTTGGCCTGTACCTATGGGGCATATATACCAGACGGGGTCCCAGGACCAAGCTTTGTGGGATACCTGTTATATGTGGTTTGTAGTCTGACATGGCTGCAGCATGTCTGACCATGTCAGTTCTGTCATTGGTCTGGTTTGCAACCCCTCTAGTGACATAGGGGTGTATATATAAGCTGGTGAGCATATCTATATTGAACACGTAGGGTATTGTATGGAAGGCTTTGCAAGGTCCAGCTACGCTATGTGGACCACATTGCCCTCATCAGTGACCTCAATTACTGTTTCAACTGAGTCACACATGTTTAGGGGCAGGGTCTGCACTTAATAAACCCACACTGGGTAGGGTCGGGTGTCAATAGATCCCCAATATCTTTATGTCTGCGGTACATGCTGATCCTTTCCATAGCTGTGCAGACCAAGCTTCTCAGGATTCTGTGGTGGTTGTTTTTAGTATCCATTCAGGCTACACCTTTCTTGAGAACGACCACTGTTGTTGTACACTGCTCTTTGGGTACATATCCTGTGGTAAGGCTGACATAATGTCAGGGAGGCAGCAGTCTGCTGGGAAAGATATTTTGCATTATGGGGGGGGGCGGTTTGCACTGCACCTGTCAGGATGTATGTTGCCAATACATGTGTGTGTTTGGTATGTTGTTTGTAATATTTGTGTGATCCAGAGCATATCTGGGAATTCACAACACGCTTCCTACCATCAGTTGCAGCAGCCTTGGGATTATCCTTAGTGTCCTGTACAATTTGTATCATAATAGGTTCATAGGTTCATACTAGGCTATCCACCCTAGGGCATTTGTAAGCCTAGCCACAGTGTGTGTGGCTTTTGCCACCCCTTACTATGTGAATATTATGGCCATTTATGATTTACCTAGCTGTGCCTCTGTCTGGACATGACACAGTAAAGACCCCCAGTGTACATCTACAATCTACAATCATCCATCCATTTTGCCAACATCCTGTTGAAGAGTGTCAGTGAGGGGCTCTGCCTAACATGTAGTGGTATTCTGTTCCAGGGTGTGGAGAGCCTCAGGGTTAGGTATCTGTCCCTCCAGCACATCCTATTTGATTATGTGTTGAGGTTGACATCTCTGACTCACACAGCTCCGATGGCTTTGAGTTTTCTGGGGTGGAGCATGTCCATTACTTCTGTGTTGGACATGGACTTGTACAACAGACATACAATGCCTCTGTGTAGGCAGTATGTGACTGCATTCAGCTGTGGTGTCTACAGCCAGGCAGCATATGACATATATTTGAGACCCTTTCTAACTCTTGGTGAGGTACCTTTGAAGTCTTTCTAACTGCTGCAGGTGCCAGGTAATGTACATCCCAAATGAGGCATTGTACTACATTATGGGTCTGATAAGGGAACAGTATAGGGGCACAATGACCTTTGTTGACGTAGATGTGAATCCTTTCATGATACAGTGTCCAATATAGACAGTCTTCCTAGCCAAATTGGCAATGTGACTGTCACATAACAGGTTACTGTCCACTTGTGTCACTAGGTCCCTGATTACTCCTTCCATACATAATGGTTTACTACTTATGTGATAATTTGTGTGTACCTTGTTGTGTATTTGGTGGTACATTCATACTGTCCACTGTCTTCAGGTCAGTAGGGTGGGGTTCCTGTGTGTGAGAGTGTGGTCTGTAGCATGCTACAGACTGTACAGCAGTCTTGCCTATGGTTAGTTGCACATGGGTGGACTGCAATGACGTAAGCATTGTCAGTTAACTGGACATATAGGTGTTTGTGCTGAATATGGATACTCACCCTCCTTTTATGTTTTGTTCCAGGTTTTGTGGCCATAACACATGATATGTGGTATTACCTGGTAGTGCTGGTGTGCTGTCACGAGGCTTGCAGCAGGTTTCTATCACTGGACAGACATCGATGTTCTCCATACTGGGGAGGGCCTCAGGAGCATGCATATTGAGGTTTACACGTCTGGCATTGATCAGCATTACCCTTCTGTTTCTTTCCAGTTTTGTTTTCTATGGTGGTGGGTTAGTCTTTACGGCCTTGCCTACAAAAGGATCTCTGTAGGTTGCAAAAGCCTTAGGCAATATCCAGACGCCCATGGGTAACAGGTGTAAGCCATCCCTGGAACAGCAGCATGTCTCACTATGGAGTCACCTATTACAACTGTATCAGGCATGTTGTTTCTCCTTCTGTCCTGTGACTGTTTGGCACACCAGCTTTGTGTACTATGTGTTACATGTGCTATGTCTGGAGGTTGTTTTACTGGGTGTCTGCTTTGGAGGCTTGTGTTGGTGTTGTGTGTTTGTAATTAGGGCCTCTAGGAATGTTTTTGTGTTTATGTGTTTGGTTTACAGTCGTTGTAGGTCTATGTGGGACTGGGTTTGTGGTGTATGTGGTTACCTTGTCCTCCTGACTAGTTTTGACAGTACTGATTTGGGGGTGCTCAGGCTCCGGTTTGGCTACCTGGTTGCGTCTATCACATATATTTGTATTTATTGGGGTGAGTTGTTGTTGTGTGTGTACTTGGGACAGGTGTCACATTGCCTCTGGATTCACAGATTCTACTTGTTTTGCCTGGCCTTAGTGGATTGTATGTGTGGACACATTTTATTGCCATACTAGTGATCACTGATTACTTCACTTTTATGTTTGATCTATCATGTGGTAGCTTCCTCATTCTCTTCAATGGTTTAGTAATTGCTGGAGTCCAGAATGCCAGATGCCTGGGTGTATGGCATTGTGTCTTGTTGTTATTTGTGATTGCAGACTCCAAGCACTCTTGGCTGTGTTCATGGTATGCCTGTATAACATGTTCTGCAGTGTGTCCCATATTCTGGACTTGCACAGGGCCTTTCATGGATTCCACATTGGTTTGTAGGGGTGCAAGCTATGCTTTATACATGTGTTTCACTGTGGTATTCTGGCCAGGGACTGGGGTCGGGATGTGTAACTACAGTGTGATGACTCTATGGTCTGGTCTTACCAGTGAGGGATACACTTCTCATCTTGACATCCAGTACACATATTTCTGATTATCACATCCAGTATGCTTACCCCTCTTGTGGAAGTGTTACATTTTCCATGTCCATTTTGTTTGATGGATTCTGGGAAATTGTCTACAAATGTGTCCGTGCTAGTATAATACAAAGAGTATAGTGACAAACGTCTCAAAAGCTGACTTCACACTTCTTCAGACTGAGATGGTATCCTTTAAGCCCACTGGGCCAGTGGAAACCACAACACACAATGGTGACTCCTTCACAGATGCTTTCTACAGACATCTCCAAGAAAGCATGGACCATGCAATCACATATAAAACCAAGACCCTCTCCACCAAGGGAAAGTGGCTTGTCTGGTGGACCCCAGCCATAAACAAACTGTATAACAAATGAAGGATACTAATGCAAGACAGTAGCTAAATCTCCTAAAGGGAAGGCAGCTGTGAGCAGCACTAGTAAAAAGCTACATTCTCTCATAAAGACATCCAAGGTCAACTTTGAGACAAAAATCACCAAAGACAATAAAGATAACCACAATGCCTTCTTCAGTTATGTCAGAAACCTGGGTGGGAACCCTCAGATATGCTCAGAGTTGGTACACAACAACATAAATTTCAGTGACCTGACAGATATTGGCAACATTCTGGAAGACAGGTTCAGTGCAATTTTCCCCCTCCCTCACCCCCAAAAGAAGATAGTTATCACAGCTGAATGTAACCTCACTGTCATCTTAGATGTCCATGTGAGAGCCGCACTCAGCAAAGACATAAAACACAGCATCAATGGGACCTGATGGTATCCCCAGTTGCGTGCTACGTGAACTCCAGAAGGAGCTAAACCCGTATATACAAATGCTATTTAACCTTAGCCTTGCTACAGGATATGTACCTGAACACTGGCATACAGCAACAGTGGTCCCACTCCACAAAGGAGATGCCTCCACAGACCCTGGGAACTACCACCACACAAGCTTAACCAGCCTTGTCTGCAAAGCTATGGAAAGAGTCATTATGGAGCTCTTAAACAGAGACATTGGTGACCTACAGACCCTTGATCCCACCCAGTTCAGCTTTGTACAGGGCAGATCCTGCCTTTTGCACCTAGTTGACTATTTTGAAACTGTCAGTAGGGCCATTGATGAGGGCTAAGCGGTCCACACAGCCTACCTGCACTTGGCTAAGGCCTTTGACACAATACCCCACTCAGGCATCATAGACAAGCTCAACAGCTGAAATATAAAACCATATGTCACAGGATAGGTTGCAAAATGGCTAAGAAACAGAACCCATAAAGTCAACATTGCAGGTGCCTTGTCAGATTCAAAGCCAGTCACAAGTGTTGTCCCACAAGGATCTGTCCTGGGACCCCTCTTATTTGGCATTTACTTTTCAGATGTGAAAGCAAACATAGGAGGGTTGTGGCTGACAAAGTTTGCAGATGACTGCAACCTAGGCACCATAGTGAATACATCAGCCAGCACACACATCCTACAGAATGCCCTCACAAAAACAGATAGCTGGTGCCGGAATCATGGCCTGAAACTGAATGCAACTGATGTGTAGTTATCCCCTTTAGGAGGAACAAAGTACCCACAAATTAACACATAGACAGCAACCCACTGAGCACAGAAAACAAATCAGACACCTGGGGACCCATGTAGATAGTGACCTCTCGTTTGACACCCATGTTGCCAAAGTGGTTAGAAAGACTTTCTATCTTGCCCACCTTATCATGAAGGGTTTTCCATCCAGATCAAAGGAGGTCCTTGTACCCCTATACTTCTCCCTTATCAGGCCCATGATTGAATACAAAGCCCCATTTGGTATGTACCTCACCCAGCACTTGCAACAGCTGGAGAGACCCCAAATGTACCTTACCAAGAGGATCAAGGGTCTACAACACATGTCATATGCTTCCAGACTAAAGAAAATCCAGCTTTATTCAGTAGCATACCGCCTACTTACAGGTGACCTATGCCTGACATACAAGACCATGTCCAATCAGGATTTGGTGGACATGCTCCACTGCAAGCAATCCAAATCCACCAGAACCATGAGAGCTAAAGATTTGAACCTCAGCACATACATGTATAAGATATGCTGGAGGGACAGTCATAACTCAGAGGCTTTTCACACTCTAGCACAGAATCCCATTTCATGTTAGACAGAGTCCCTCACTGACTCTCTTCAAGAGAAATCTGGACAAGTGGATGTGAGATCGTAGGTTTACCCCAGGGGTCCTCCCTGTGTCACTACTAGACAGAGGGACAGTCAACTTATTCGATTAAGTAAGGGGGTCATAATGTGTCACTACTAAGTCAGAGGCACAATATTCGGAATCTATTCTGTACACTTATTACCACTATAAGGGGTGGCAATAGCCACATCACTATGGCTAGGCTTATAAATGCACTAGGGCAGATAGCCTAGTAGTAAACTATGAAACTATGGTGTATGTGTAGGTATTTTCAGTCAAGCAATATAATGTGGTTTGGGGGGCTTGATATCTTCATGTATTCCAACATAGGCCTGGTGCAGTTCCTGCTATTAGGACAGTGGTCTGCAGCAAGCTATATAGTAGTAGGCAGTTTTAGCCATTGGTATTTGACCATGGCTAATCCATGCTGCTTCTTGTTGTGGTACCAACATGGGGTGTGGTTATCCATGACATTTATTGCTAGTCACCCTCGTTTTGTAGCTTGTTCCATGTTTTGCAGCTGTACATCACTGTATGAGGTGTGACCTGGTAGTGTTAGGGTGCTGATGTGGGCTTTGACCCGGTTTTCTATTACAGCACTGATATCTACATTCTCTATACTGTGTGTTTACACTGCATGCATCTTGCTGTTTATACTTCTGGCATTGGGTAGCATTACATCTAGGTTCCTATCCCTTGTGGTACCTATGAAGGTGGGTTTGTGTTTTTGTGGTTCATGATTGGTGAGGGTGGATGTTAGTCAGGGTCCTCAGGTGTGCATATGGTACATGGTGTTACATTACTTAACACATGGCATTCATGCCTCAGGTGGTGCTGCAGGGCTGCCTCTGTCGGATGCACATACTACACTCCCTGTACATGTTTGGAAGCAGGTTGTGTCATGTTAGGCGTCCCTGTTACTATATGAGTGAGTCGGAGGGGTATCAGTCCCAGTGTTCCTACTGAGCCAGTGTATGTGCTATGCGTTGCCTCTTTGCCAAGGCCAGGGCATACTGGGCTTGCCTCCTTCTGCCTACTGGGGCAAGGTCAGGTTGTTCCTCCTCCGAGTCACCCTCTGCCTGTGGTGGCCTTGGCAATGGTGGGGGTATGTTTGGCCCAGCCCTATGCTGGTCCTGCTGCAGCTGTTTCCACAGGATCATATTATGTAGCATAGCACATATCATGATCATTTGGGTACATGTAGTTGGTGTGTACTGCAAGGCTCCACCAGATGTGTCCAGACACCGGAACCATGACTTGAGCAGCCCAAACACATGCTCTATGACATTACGTGTTTGTGCGTGTGCCTCATTATGGCGTTCCTGTTCAGGTGTGTGTGCATTTCTGATGGGTGTCATCAACCACGGCTCAAGTGCATAACCTGCATCCCCCACTAGGTGTCCGTGTGGGAAGTCCCCACTGGCAAATGATTGGTACAGCTGCGTCAGATGCCAGATGTGGGAATCGTGGTAGCTCCCAGGGCAGCCAGCACACACGCTCATTATTATGCCCTGGACATCACACACGACCTGGCAGTTGATGGAGGGGAATCCCTTGCGGTTAATATAGGCTCTACCCCGCTCACCGTCTGGTGCTTTGATGCGTATGTGCGTGCAGTCTATTGCACTCAGTACCTCAGGGTATCCCGCTATTTGCTGGAAGAGACGCATATTGCTGGCCAATACCTCACGGGCATTGGGGAAATATACATGATCACCGACATGTGCTGACATGGCATCCAGGAACTGGTGCAGTACCCTGGAGGCTGATGCCTGTGATATCCCCATCATATCACCAGTTGGTCTCTGGAAGGTACCTGTTGCTAGTATTCTTAGGCCAACACATACCTTGGTTTCCACTGGGATGGATTCCCCTCTGTTGGTTCTGTGTGTAAGACGTGGTCTGCACAGCTCAACAATTTGCTGCAGGAGGTCTCTGTCCACTCTGTAGCGCTCTACTATCTCCAGCTCATGTAACCCATGGTAGGTGACCCTGGGCCTGTATACTCTTCTCCTTCTCCTCACTCTGGGTTGTCTGTCAGCATCTGCATTGTCACCACCCTCAGCAATCGCCTATGCCTGATTATAACAGCTATGGTAGCACCTAGCATTTCTGCTCTGAGTTCAGCTTTTTCAGTTTTCAATTCTGATAGCTTACTCCTTTCTTGCAGTATCTCTTGAGAGAAACACCCTGCACTGCTGTTTGCAGTGTTTTAAGTGCTGGGTTGGGCTTCTAGTCTGCCTGTGTAATTGCCTGCTTCTAATTGTTATCACCAATTAACTCCAGCAGTATCCTCTGGCAGCTTCCTTGTAATCTGGTTGTTTCCTTTTTCCTCTCTGTTTCCTCAAGGGGAGCAATGTGCACACCAGCATAAGCACGCTCACAGTGACTTAAACACGCGCAAACATCCTTACACGGTTTGAACTGGGCTGATTCATGGTAAAACACGCGCACATTGCCTTACACACGTGCACGCCCACGCAAACCGTTGTAAACGGTTTGCAACACGCTCCCACATGTTGAACCTGCCTTACACGCGCGCACACGTGCACATGCACGAATATCAAGAAAGCTTGAGTGTAGGGATAGTGTGCACCCTCTATTTTTTGACTTTCCTAGTGTTCTGTTGGGACACACCTCTCTCCCTGATGTCTGTCTGTCATCTGTCACATTACACTGCCCTCCAATGTGATACATTTATTTCTATCATCCCCCCCCCGTGATGTCACCTACCTCTTACTCTATTCCTCCCCCTTCTGTAACTCTTACACTACTCGGAAAGTGCTCATTACCTATGTGGCAGTGTGATTCAGTATTGAAACCCTCATTTACATAGGATTGCCTAGTAATGTTTAGTTACATCTCTTACACTGAGCTTCCCCCCCTTGGCAACCACTACACGGTGGCCATATTGTTTTTGGTCTGCTAGTCCCTGCATTGTCATTCCATGTAATACATAAAACCCACAATTGTGAGCGTATAAGCTTCGGTTTTTACTTTTGAGCAGCGCACCCCGTTTGCGTGGGTGTGCGCTGTAGTTAAACATAAAAATCCCCTGGAAAAAAAAAAAAGTTATTTTAAATAATTTTGCATCACTTTTTAATGCCAATGGCCACATATTTGGCCATTGGCATGCTAGATGACACATATGCACCCTTTATTTGGAGCTGACATAGCTCTGTTGTCAATTTTGCAGAAATGTACTCAGTTGTCAGCTGAGTACATTTCTGCAGCTAAAACGTCCGTTACACGGACTGGTTTGGACTTCCTGGATTGCTAAAATACCTCATTTGCATATCTTTGAGCTGCAAATGAGGTATTGAGCATTTCCACGCCCAGTCCGTGTAAGAGACGTTTTAGCTGTCTCTTACACGGAGGTTTGGGCTGTTCCTGGATCGGGAGGCTTACACGGAGGCTTACACTACTCTTAAACTCCGTGTAAGCCTTCGTGAATCCTGCCCATAGTCTATCAATAATGTGGTGCACTAGAGATTTGATAAAATTTTGCAGATCACTACACATTCAAGTAAAATTCCATGTTGCATAATTCGATACATGCAGCAGAACATAAGGGAAATATTGCAAGGAGCATTCTGCTCACAGTGTCTTAGCAAGGCAACTGCTGTTGCAGAAGGACACCCAAATAAATGCAATAGCTCAGAATAAAGAATATGGTAGTAGCAATCCTGTTTCACTAGTTCTGACAAGAAAGATAAAGCTGAACTTGCAATGCCCAGTTATAAGAAAGCATGCAACTGGAAAACAGAAAAGCATGCTGGAAACAAAATTCAGGAGAGCAGTGGAATGTGAAGATACAAAGAAAGGACTTGTCACACTAGGTAATCCTTAGTGATAAATAGGGGGACAGATAGTGAGTGGGATAGTAAAGGAACACAGACCAAACACATATACACATGAAATGGTACAAGGGCTAATGATCAATCATAGATTTACGTCCTGAACAGCAATTGTAACTCCTTTAAGCAAAGTAAAATGCTGTTATAATAATAAAAAGTAAGTAGGTTAGGTGAAGGTAGTATAGTGCAGAGATGAATATGTAAACAGTGGAAAACACAAGTTATCTGCACATTAGGAATACATGTTAGGAGACATGATTCAAGCAAGCTTCACAAAATGTATGGTACAACCTAATGTCTTATCTTTTTTTACATCTTGGCCTATCAGACGGCTATGTAATGTCAAGACTGTAATTCAGGTCATACAGACTACTATTCTGTATGGTGGTAAAGCAATCAAGCTGTACTAAACATAATCCAAGTCCACAAATGATACAGATTTCTGCTAGACAGTGAATGGAATGTACAAGGAAGGTTTTACTAAATGCAGCATTCTAACCCTACTGCACAGCAGAGAATGGATAATACTGCATTCATATGACTGGCAGCCTGTAGGATGCTACAGTTCCTCCCTACAGCTGAAGGCTTTGCTGTTCAATTTTACCTTGATATCACAGCCCCTGGATACCCCAGCACCTGTATCTACTTGACATGTACAATATCACCTTGGTACAGAGGCATGCCATGCCATGCTCACGACTGCCCTGTCTCCAGATGGCAGCAGCAGGACAGCAACAGACAAGGGCAAGCTGTCAATCCAGATAAAACATACAGCAACAATAGTAACAGCAGGTGGTCTAAGACGCTGGATGCAAAGCAGCACAGATGCAAATGCCCAGTATGTGACTGGCACAGGTGCACCTACTATAATCACAACACCTCTTTTCACATCACCTTCAGTGGTATTTGAAACATGTGAAGTATGTTACAATACTACCACTAAGGTGAACAGAATGTGACATACCACAGTGGCACTATACAGGAATAATCCTGACACATCTTAACATCAGACTATCTTGCAGCAGGATTACAGTAATGATGTCACAATGCATTCTAGAGTGCCCAGCATGAACACAAGATTTACCCACAGCCAGAATCACTCACCAACACTGGAGATGTGCAGCTGATGTTCATGGAGTATACTGGTGCATCATGCCAACACTGCGACATGACAGGTGCAGCAGCATGGATACTGCTGGAACCACACAAATGCATGAGTCAGAAGCAATCAGAAATAAACCTAACAGCAATATTCTCCACCTCAGAGTGTGCATGACTATCAGTAGGATTACTAACAGCAGTCTTCTGCAGCATATATGGTTAACAGACTATTGCATATCATGTACAGACCCAGAGCTATGACATTTGACACCACTTTCCCACACACAGAACATCACAGTCACTTAAGGGGTGCTGGTGTGCCATGTATCAACAACATTGTCAGGATACCAGCTCAAAGAAGACTGAGAGCACTGTGATGCCAGTGCACTAGCCCAGTAATCAAGGAGCCTCAATGCTCACCACTGGCAACAGTGAAGGACGTACACAATGGGAAGATGACAAGTGCATACATAGCAAGGTACCATTTACCTTATGAGCACACAGAGATCATAGTCAGTCTGGGGCTGATTTCTCCAGATCCCCAATAAGACTCCCCACCGGCAAAGCTATAGGGTTAAGAACTCAGCTGAAGGGTCAAGTCAAATCCTCCAGCACCCTCTCTGTCCAACCAGTGCTTCATGTCCCGGCCCAAGTAGCTGACACACACACACTTTGAGATTTGATTTATATATGCATACACACACCCACCTGGAGAAGGCTGGCACAGGTTTACTAGCTATGCCCTCTTCTGCCAAGACTATAAGGTAGTTATCACTGCCACCAACTCCTACTTATCAGCTATTTAAGGCCATTACAAAGGGTGACCAATCCTACTGTGTAATGTTACTATTATTCAAATGGTAAGTGTGACCATAACTAAGGCTATTGGAGTGGCCTCTACAGTGTCACCAAATACATATGCAGGTACTCTGAGCTTAACTATGTCTCACAAATATCAGTCACAAAGATAGGTTTAAATATATTAAATAATAAATAATAAAAGAACAATACAATAATCAACAAAGACAGTCACTTCAGAGTTCAGAATCACAGGAAATATTTTAAAACAACATTGCAGGACAGTCTCAAATAAATACAGAAAACATCTAAACTAATTTTAACTATATTCCCATCTATATCTAAGATAAATCACTGTACCCTAGTTACTTACTATTAGCAAAGCAAATGCAGATGATGCTGAATGGATGTTGTCAGATCCAAAGACACATACAAAATGCCCAGTCATTCTCTGAGAGAGTTCTTAAACCAATGTTAAATATTACTGCTGGGTCAGCCTGGATGACATCACTCTTTGTCACCTGCCTTCAGTTCCCAGGCTAACAGAAACTAAGATAATTTTAACATTGTACATATCTCTCAGAAGTTTGCCCAGAACTGGAAGTCGTAAAACAATCTAACACTTCTACATTTTAAACCTAGCAATTACTTCTGTCCTGGACACTAGAACAAACTTCTAGCTCTAGACATCCTGTCTTCTTTCTGCATTGAAACTAACTTTTATAGCACTTAATCTCAACTTATTTTCTTGAAGTTTTGTAAGTTAATGTTCTATGATTCAGCAGGGTATGCTGTGGTTACATTATTGAAGCTCAGTATATGACATTTTATTTATTTATTTTCATTTTGATTCAGAACATGCAGTTCTGTATCAATCATATCACTATTCACAAGTGACATAGAATTATTTACAAAATTCCAGATAGCTGGGCTGGCAGTGTCACAAGCACAAGCACAAATGTAATTCAAAAAACTCACAACAAAATCTGATAACTCAGAAGGTGTCTCACTAATCTCTCATTATGCATGTAAACTCTAGAATACCATCGCAACATATCTAAAAGAGACCATGAAACTTTCCACTTTTAAAACTTTACTAAAGAATACCTAAACCACATGTGGCAACTCCATTTTCCTTTGTCAGCTCATACCCCCAATGCCTTATAACTTCAATCATCTTCTACACAAGAAAACCTTCTAGTGTTCCCCTCAGTTTCCTTCCTACCTTAACCCCCTTTACATTTCAGTTTATTTCTGACCTTCCCACTTTATCCATCTCCTAAAAATACTCTCCACCAATACCTTATAATCAGTTTATGCAACAGTAAGTATCTAGTATTCTTATCCCCACTATCCTTGGTTTATTAGTTATATAATACTTCTCTCCCTCTTCTAGCTGTAACTGCTGTCTGTGTAGTAACATTTCACACTACTTACCTCAATTTATTCCTAATATCTATACTGTGGCCTTCCTTACCCATGTCTTATAAGTCATATCCACTGCATCTCAGATATATTGCACATGAACTGTTTGTTTACTAAATGTTTTATACTTGGAATTTAATATCATGTATAATGTTGCCACAGAGGAACTGCATGCTTTATTTTTCATAGTGTCATGACAGAGCAATTGCCTATTTGTATTTATATGTCTTAGTAACTATCTACTTAATGTATCTTTGCAAAAAAAAAAAAAAAAGGTTTTATCATGAGTATTTTAAATGCATCTGCTGGAGCTTATCTTACCTGGACCACTGCTGAAAATGGGCTTTGCCCAGTCAGACTTTCCCAGTAAACCAATACAAATAAATAAATAAATAAAATAAAATAATAAATAAGGTATTCAGTTTTAAGGAGTGATTACTGAAAGATGGCTATTCTAATGGTCTCCCTCATTTGGTCAATGATCATAAACACACTACATACTTTACTGCCAAGACTGCACAACCTTAGTGAAGTAGCATGCAATTCTTAAGGAAGCATGGTCTAGGAGTTAGTATATACAAGTAAGCAGGTGCAGAATGGGAAGCCCCCCTCCCCCACCATGCACTGGTGCATAAAGGGTTGTTTCTTGCACAAAAAATGCTTTCTTTTATTATTATTATTTATTTATTTATCCAAATCTTTAGTCTTTGATCTGCTCAGGCTCAGACTAAACAGCTGACCTTTCAATACTTTATGTACCAAATCTGTATTCATTTATAGATCTTCAAGGACTCAGCAGTAGCACACAAAGAGCTGACCAACTGCATAGCTCAGTAACCAGCATTGTGACAGTACCACATGATATATGCCTGCAATTTCTGGCACTAAGACCAAATTTCAAAGTTTTACAGAGGCACAAATGTACAGTAGAAGCACATGCTTTTTTATTTTAACATGTTTATTTCTATAACATTAGTGCACATAGTAAACATTATAAATATCCAAGTGCAGTACAGTACTGTGCAGAACTACATAAATGAAGAAACTAAAACTAACAGATAGCTAACGTTTTAATTAAGCAGCATGCAACAGTAATGCCATATTATACAGTATTCTAAAAGCATTGCAGCACATCCATACAAATGTCAGAGATTGTCTTCAGTATCACAGTAACCCACATTGTACAATTCAATATGCGCTAAATACAAGAAAAGGTGATTTCATAAAGACAATTAGGTTGTAACCAGCTGATGGAATATAATTTTTGCATACGTTTTGTATACTTCTGTTATGTGGTATAATGCTACAATTTGGTTTTAGTTATAATGTAGAAAGATGTGAAAGGTGTTATAACCTGCATGGCAGTCTGTGGGGGCTTTAGAATGTTCAAAAAATTCCATTCAGTCATGTAACCTAACCACACAGTCTTAACAAATGGGTTTGTTATAGATGCAGCCATATTTGCATAATGCATAGAAACACCACAGTCTTCAGTACTACATACATAACAAATCAAAGTAATCTGTACCTATTACTAAGGTATTTTACATAATAATATAGAATCAAAAACAAGTAAACTTGACAAGGAAGCTCAGTTTGTTAAACCAAGCAATTACAGAAAACTATACATCATGTGTTAATAGGGAAATCTACCAGACACTGCTAAGCCGATCAGATGCCACAAACCCAAATGGAACAGGTCATTCCACTTATAACAACACTCTTCATATTCTTAAGGCATATCATTTGTATTATGTAGATCGCTGCCAGCAGGTCATACCATGTAAAACTGCAGAGACAATGTCCACATAGCTTGCCCTGCTCATGGTCCACTTCAAATGAAGTCTCCCTTTCCTCGAGTGTTTGCTATCATCATGAAAACAAACTTATTAAAAGAGAAAAAACTAATAAGCAATGCAGCTATCAGAACAAGAAATGCAGAATGATGTCTTCCAGAAAATGCCAATATTCCCATGTAGTAATTTCTAAAGCCTCATTATAGCAATTTTGACACAATGGTTAGGAAGAACATGATACTGCATAGTCTCAAGTCCAGTGAAAATGGCTATGGTCTTGGGCTAATACTCCTAATGAAGAATCCTTCACTTGTAAAAACTAGCATCTTTCAAATGTCACCATTCATTGAAACTTATCTGTAATGATTCATTAATGGCATTGTGTTTCAATAAATGTTTCTGGTTTGACTCCATTGCACAGAGGAATAAGCACTGACTGTGCCACAGGCAAATGGGGCTTGAGTAGCATCCTTGGCAGAGGAGGAGCCAGGCATGGAGTAGAAAGAGTGATGGGGTCTCCCGTGGGAGTTGTAAAAGCTTGTGCACACTCAGACATAAATGGGTGGTTTAACTTCACTTGTGGAGACAGGGAAACCACCTATCATGCCATACAGGGAGAGGCAAAGTTGCTCAGAGGGAACATCTCTTTCAGAAGTGAGAAGATGTCCTTGACAGACAGCCCATTGTTCATCCATTCTTGATGCCTCACCAGATGTATGCTTTTAAGGATAGCAAGAGAAAAGAAGAAACATTTGTTCTTTATTTATTTCTGTATGTATGTATGTATTGCTTAACTTGATGAGTACACTTGTCTGAATACCATTTTCAGGCATGACTTGGGCCATAAAACAAAGAATATAAACTATATTCTAGCAAGAGAACACACACTTTACAGAATCACTCCTGAAAACTATTTGAATGATGGTCCCTTCTGGTCAGCTCTCACCTTATTCATAGGATCATAGGAAGTTATTAGGTTAATGGCCCTAGGGCCATTTACAAGCCTAGCCAAGTTCTACCCTTATTTCCATGATCAGTACCTATTGCCCCTGTCCAAGAGGGACACATGTGGAACCCTGGGGGTGAATTTATGGTTACCCATCCAATCGTCCAGATTGCATTTGAAGAGGGTTAATGAGGTGGTCTCTTTGACATGAAGTGGGAGTCTGTTCTAAAGGTGTGGTAACCTCTCCAGCAGGTTCTATTAATGTCATATACCAAGTTAAGGTCTTAAAAACTATTAACCGATGTACCGTTTGACTTACGGAGATGCAGCTTTTCCAATAAAGCAGGGTCAGAGATTGCCTTGTATGCAAACAGAGATTGCCTCTGAGTAGTCTGTATAAAACAGAATAAAGTGACAGTGATTTCAGATGATCCACATAGGACAGATGCTGAAGACCTTGAATTTTCCTTGTGAGGAACCTTTGTGGTCTCTCCAATTGCTGCAGGTGCTTAGACAGGTACATACCAAAAGGGGGGGGTGTTGTACTCAATTATTGGACTGATGAGGGAAGAGTACAGGGAGATTATAACTTCTTTTTTGTTTCTGGAGGCAAAGCCCTTACCTATGAGTTGAGCCATATAGAATGCCATTCTTACCACTGTGGAGACATGGTGATCAAAGGTAAGGTTGCTGTCAACCTGTGTGCCCAGGTCTCACCACTGAATGCATACCTAAAGTGTTGCTATTAATGTGTAGTTAGCAGGAACATTGCCCTTACCAAAAGGGAATATAATATATATTTTTACATTGAGTTTAAGGCCATGACTTTGTCACTAATCAATTGTTTGTGTAAGACCCTCTTGTAGGATGTTGACATCATTTTGAGATTCTATGACCGCGCCCAATTT
Source organism: Protopterus annectens (assembly GCF_019279795.1). NCBI lineage: Eukaryota > Metazoa > Chordata > Ceratodontiformes > Protopteridae > Protopterus > Protopterus annectens. The sequence goes on from NC_056734.1 coordinate 801,988,960, forward strand.
GCAGTCATCGGCAAACTTTGTCAGCCACAGACTGCTAGTTTTTGCTTGTACTTCAGAGAAATACATTCCAAACAGTAGAGGTCCTAGGACTGATCCCTGTGGCACGCCACTTGTTACAGGTCTGCTGTTGGAGGTAGATTCCCTTATTTTGACTATATGGGTTCTATCAGTAAGCCATTTAGCAATCCATCTAACAATATAAGGGTTGATACCTAGGTGGGTGAGTTTGTCAATGATGTCTGAGTGGGGGATAGTGTCAAATGCCTTGTCTAAGTCTAGGTAGGCTGTAAGCACAGCTTTCTCCTCACCCAAGGCCTTGGTGACTGTCTCAAAGAAGTCCACCAGGTTTAATAGGCATGATCTCCCTTTGACAAATCCAAATTGAGTAGAGTCAAATGTTTGAAGATTACCTTTATCTTTGTTGATAAGATCCATGATGATTTACTCCATAGCCTTGCAGATGAGGCTGGTCAGGCTAATAGGGCTATAGTTCCTGGGGTCAGTGGAAGCACCACCTTTGTGGAAGGCAATAACGGTGGCCATTTTCCGCTCAGCTGGGATGAAGCCAGTGCTTAGACTATGATTGAAATGAGTAGCCAATGGTGTTGCTAATGCTTGTTGCAGCCCATGTAGGACGCAGCCTGGAATTTTATCAGGTCCTATAGATGCTGTGTTTTTGGCCTTAGTGAGAGTGTTTACAATCTGCTCTTTAGAGATACAAGGTAGAGGACAGGTGGTAGAGATGTCATGGGGTACATATGGCGAGGACAGGGGAGTGAAGTTTTCACAGAACCTGTTGGCCAACAGGTTAGCTATGTCCACAGGCTCAGTACATGTGGTATGATTAACTACCAGTTTGGCACAAATCTGGACCTTTTTTTTTAGGTTATGGATGTAACTAAAGAATGCCGTATGGTTGTCTTTAGTTGGGAAGCTAATATGGATTCATACTTTGCTTTGGAGGACTTCACAAGAAGTCTTATTCACTTAAGCTGAGGAGGGTATGTTTCCAGTTTAGGGCTCATTCTGTCTTACTCTTAGATAGCAATTTCTTCCTCTTATTGTAAAGCCTGTTAATGGCAGTTGTCCACCAGGTGGGTTTGCTTTTCCTTGAGGAGTTTGTTTTGGTCCTATCAGGTATGGCCGAGTCAATGCAGTTATACAGGTATTTGTATAAAGTATTGGTGTAGAACTTGGCATAGTTAACTGTTCCATCTGGGGAGGGGGAATCTATGTATACTATCCCTTAAAAGGTTATAATCTGCTTTGGAAAAGTTTTTATTAGTTTAGCTGCTGCTGGGGGGGTGGGGGTCAAGAGTGATAGTTACTTCAAATAAGACATATTTCTGATCAGATCTCACCAAGGAAGACCTCACAGTGGGGGTACTGCAGTGGTCCCCCATATTGGTAAGCACTAGATCCAGGATGTTGGCACCCCTTGTAGGGGTGTCAACCAGCTGGTCTAGGGCATTTGAGTTAACAAAGCTGAGGAACCTTAGGGCAAATGAGTTTGAGCGCAAGTAATTTACCCAGTCAATGGATAGGTAGTTAAAGTCACACAAAACCATGGTGTTTGGATGTATCTTGATACACTCAAGTAGATTCAAATAGGCAGAGTAGGTGTCCTGATTCATGGAGGGGTCCTGTAGCTGGCAATGACTTGAAAAGGTGTCCTACCAACAGTTAATTTTACCTGAAGTATCTCCAGGGAATCATACTGTTTAACCAATCTGGAAGTGTATTTATCTTTAATGAATAGTGTTACAATGCCTCCTTTAGTTTTCATGCCTTCATTTTATGGTCTGAATGTGTGAAAGGAGATGTAAGCCAGTATGGCTAGGTTGCTTTCCACAGCCTTGAACCAGATCTCTGTGACAGCACAAATGTCTGCGTCTTCCAAGGTGAGGACTGCTTCCAATGAGTGCAGTTTCATGTTAAGACTCTTAGCATTTAGCAAGATAACTTTAAGGCTGTTTTTAGATGGTTTTTACATTGGCAATTTTGTCCTTGAAACACTGTCTAAAAAAGACACTATGGGGGTGCCAAGTGGCTTAGCCAGTAGCCGAAATCCCAGGGGTGACAAATGAAGACCATTTCTGGCAAAGCACTGAGGTCTGGTGATCATGTCATCCCAGGCTGACAGATACGGGATCCCCTTAGAATGACACCAGAAGCTGTCCTGTTCGATTCTCAGCTAGAGCGTCTTCTGTGTGGAGGCATGCATGAATGGGCATGCCTTCATTGAAGGTTGTACGTCAGGGCTGGTAACTCGGCACGTAAAAATCCACTACCAAACATTAGCGGACCGGAGTTCCGCTGTGGCGACCCCAACCGGGATAAGCCGAAAGACACAACAACAACATTGAGGCATAATCCTAGGTGAAGGTAAAATGCTGCTTAAGGCTAGGGACATGCTGCCTCAAACACACAGTCCAAGAGCTCAGTCATGTCTCTCTTCATATAGTCCAGATAAGTATGTCTCAAGTTGTTCACACCGACGTGGACTATGACAGAGTCATACCAGTCCCTGTTGTTGAGAGACTTGAGTGCATGTGTGATATGGTGTATCCTGGCACCTGACAGACAGCTGACCATGACTTTTTCTTTATCCAGCCTGGTGAGAGGAACATCTGTGTGTCTCACAATGGAATCACCTATGACTAATTTTGTTTGGTTTTGTGGTTTACCTTAAGGGCTTGACAGGTGAGACACTGGTGCATGAGCTGTTATTTACATTGTGTTCTGTAGAGGAAGCATTTTGTGTATTGGTTTGTGTTTAGGTATGACTCTGATGAGACCATCTGCATATATAGATCTGTGTGATGTGGGTTTGGGTGGAGTAAGAGGTGAGGTGTTCATCCAGACAACCCATATATTGTCATATGTACTGACTGGTGTGGGAGAGAGAGCATGGATTCAAGGTTCTTGACATAGTTGCATCTCTCACATGTTGGGTTTGTGTGGACTAGGAGTAGCGTGTTGTCGGTGAATATGAGACAGTTGGTACACTGCCTCAGGATGCCCATGTCGACCAAGCTGGCTGGAGAAACTGTGGGAAATTGTCCATCTATAGTGTTAGCTAAATTTATAAGGTCAGGAAAAGAGTTCACACTTAGGAATGGCTAATAGATGAGAGGTGTGTTGGTACCGCTGAGGATAGACTTAGTGTTCCACTTGACAGTAGACCAGGACCATAAAATAACTGTTTTGGAGCCCAAGTGCTTAAACCAGAACTAAGACACTTTCAGAATAATTGACGCTTCAACCAGTGATTCCCAGCTTGGAAGGGTGTAGGCAATCATCTTTTGCAACAAGAGCTTAGACCACAAATCTTCCTAATGTAAAATAACTGTTTTTGAACCCAAGTGCTTAAACTACAACAAAGACACTTAGAACAACAGGCACAATAAGCCTTCACCCAGCAATTCCCAGTGCAAAAGGGCAAAGGCTTCCCTCTCCTCCCACAACAGTGTAGACCACAGACCTTCTTAATATAAAATAACTGGTCTGAAGCCAAAGTCTTTAAACCAAAACTGAGAGACTTAGAGTAACAATTGCAATTTAATCTGGCTACTAACAGGCAGTAATAAATGCAGCATTATAAATGCAACTGAACACTTTAAGAACAATCAGCAAAGGCAAAATAAGGTAGTAAAGTAGGAAGAGACAAAGTAAAAGCAGATGAATAAACTTAGGGCAGGATTCACGAAGGCTTGCACGGAGTGTAAGAGACGTGTAACACTCCATGCAAGCCTCGCGATCCAGGAACAGCCTGAAACTCCATGTAAGAGACCAGCTAAAACGTCTCTTACACGGACTGTGCGTGGATATGCTAAATACCTCACTTGCAGCCAAAAGGCATGCAAATGAGGTAGAGTAGCGATCCACGAAACAGAAAGCAGCCCATGTAAGAGCCATTTTAGCTGCAGAAATGTACTCAGTTGACAACTGAGTACGTTTCTGCAAAAATCACAATGGAGCCATGTCAGCTCCAAATAAAGGGTGCTTATGTGTCAGGCAGCATGCCAATGGCCAAATATGTGGCCATTGGCAAGCTACCCCGATGCAAATATTAAAAAAATATAATTTTTTTTTTGGCGATCGCCGATGTTTAAACGCAGCGCAGCCCCGTGCAAATGGGCCGCGCTGTATAAAACATAAAAATGAAGGTTATAAACCCACAAATGTGGGTTTTATGCAATACATGGAATGACAATGCAGGGACCAGCAGACCAAAAACAACATGGCCACCGTGTAGTGGTTGCTAAGGAGGGAAGCTGAGTCTAAGACATGTAATTAAGCATTAGTAGGCAATCTGATGTAAATGAGGGTTAAGATACTGAATCCCACAGTCACATAGCAAATGAGCACATTCTGAGTAGTGTAAGAGATACATAAGGGGGAGGAATAGAGTAGGAGATAGGTGACATCACAGGGGGGAATGGTAGAAAGAAATGCAGTTCATTGGAGGTCAGTGTTACATGACAGATGACAGACACAGATCATGGAAAGAGGAGTGCCACAAGATAAGCATGGGAAAGTCAAGAAATGGAAGGTGTACACTGTTACTTACACCAAAGTTTCTTGCTGGGCGTGCATGCACACGTGTGCGCACCATGAGGCGCGTGTAGGACAGTGTCCGCGCGTGTAAGGCAGACTGAGCATGTGGGAGCATGTTGGTAGATTTGTAAGACTGTTTGCGCTAGTGTGCGCGCGTGTAGGGCAGACTGAGCATGTGGGAGCCTGTTGGCAGAGTTGTAACACTGTTTGCGCTGGTGTGCGCGTGTTTTAACCCGAATAAGCAGATGCCGAACTGTGTAAGCATGTGTGCGCATGTGTAAGCCACTGTGAGCGTGTTTCTGTTGGTATGCACGCTGCTCCCCCCTGAGGAAACAGAAAGGAAAAAGGAAGCAACAGAATTAGTAGGAAGCTAGCAGGGAATACTGCTGGAGCTAGCAGGTGAAAACAATTAGAAGCAGGCAATTATACAGGCAGAATAGTAGCCCAGCCCAGCACTTAAAACTCTGCAAACAGCAGTGCAGGATGTTTCTCTCAAGAGACACTGCAAGACAGGAGTAAGCTATTAGAAGTGAAAACTGAAAAAGCTGAACTCAGAGCAGAAATGCTAGGGGCTGCCATAGCTGTCATAATGAGACATAGGCGACTTGCTGAGGGTGGTGACAATGCAGATGGTGCCAGACAACCCACAGTGAGGAGACGGAGAAAAGTGTACAGGCCCAACGTCACCTAACACGGGTTACATGAGCTGGAGATAGTAGAGCGCTATAGAGTGGACAGAGACCTCCTGCAGCAAATTGTCGAGCTGTGCAGGCCACACCTCAAACACAGAACCAACAGAGGGGAACCCATCCCAGTGGAAACCAAGGTATGTGTTGGCCTAAGAATACTAGCAACAGGTACCTTCCAGAGACCAACTGGTGATATGATGGGGATATCACAGGCATCAGCCTCCAGGGTACTGCACCAGTTCCTGGATGCCATGTCAGCACATGTCGGTGATCATGTATATTTCCCCAATGCCCGTGAGGTATTGGCCAGCAATATGCGTCTCTTCCAGCAAATAGCGGAATACCCTGAGGTAGTGGGTGCAATAGACTGCACGCACATATGCATCAAAGCACCAGCCGGTGAGCAGGGTAGGGCCTACATTAACCACAAGGGCTTCCCTCCATCAACTGCCAGGTCGTGTGTGATGCCCAGGGCATAATAATGAATGTGTGTGCTGGCTGCCCTGGGAGCTACCATGATTCCCACATCTGGCATTTGATGCAGCTGTACCAGACATTTGCCAATGGGGACATCCCACACGGACACCTAGTGGGGGATGCAGGTTATGCACTGGAGCCGTGGCTGATGACACCCATCAGAAAAGCACACACACCTGAACAGGAACGCCATAATGAGGCACACGCACAAACACGTAATGTAATAGAGCATGTGTTTGGGCTGCTCAAGTCACAGTTCCGGTGTCTGGACACATCTGGTGGAGCCTTGCAGTACTCACCAACTACATGTACCCAAATTGTCATGGTATGTGCTATGCTACATAATATGATTTTGCGAAAACAGCTGCAGCAGGACCAGCATAGGGCCGGGCCAAACAGCCCCCCACCATTGCCAAGGCCATCACAGGCAGAGCGTGACTCAGAGGAGGAACAACCTAAGCCTGCCCCAGTAGGCAGAAGGAGGCATGCCCAGTATGCCCTGGCCTTGGCAAAGAGGCAACACATAGCATATGCACTGGCTCAGTAGGAACTCTGGGAATGATACCCCTCTCTAACTCACTCAAATAATAACAGGGATGCCTAAAATTACATGACTTGCTCACAAACATGTACAGGGAGTGTAATATGTGCATCTGACAGAGGCAGCCCTGCAGCACCACCTGAGGCATGAATGCCATGTGTTAAGTAATGTAACACCATGTACTATATGCACACTTGAGGACCCTGACTAACATCCACCCTCACCAAGCATGAAGCCACAATATGACGATGGGATGATCAATTGCAATAATTGGCTGAAGTAATGCAGTTAGTCAAAGGGGAGCCAATGTGTTTCAGCCTGGGAAGACATGCTGAGCATGACATGATGCACCACCTGCTAGGGGTGGCGTGCACCTATCAGTCCAGGCCCCATGGATACTGGCAAAGGCTGTCAGTACCCACAGCGTGCCCTGAATAGGTAAGTCTCAAAACACAAACCCACCTTCATAGGTACCACAAGGGATAGGAACCTAGATGTAATGCTACCCAATGCCAGAAGTCTAAACAGCAAGATGCATGCAGTGTAAACGCACACAGTATGGAGAATGTTGATATCTGTCCTGTAATAGAAAACTGGGTCAAGGCTCACATCACCACCGTAACACTACCAGGTTCACCTCATACTGTGCTGTACAGCCTCAAAACATGGAACAAGCTACAAAAGGAGGGTGACTAGCAATAATTGTCAAGGATAACCACACCCCCATGTTGGTACCACAACAAGAAGCAGCATGGATTAGCCATGGTCAAGTACCAGTGGTAAAACCGCCTCCCAGTATATAGCCTGCTGCAGACTACTGTCCTAACACCAGGAACAGCACCTGGCCTATGTTGGAATGCATGAATATATCAAGACCCTCAAACCACATTATATTGGATGACTGGAAATACCCAGACATACAATGGGAGCATTATACTAGCACCAAAACAGTAGGAGAAAAGTTCCTAGAATCCATAAACCAAAATGCCCAGGAACAACGTACCACTCCCACAAGAGAGGTAAGCATACTGGATGTGATAATCAGCAACATGCGTACTGGATGGTAAGATGAGAAGTGTATCCCTCACTGGTAAGACCACACCATAGAGTAATCACACCGGATATACACATCCTGACCACAGTCCCTGGCCAGAAAACCATAGTGAAAAACATGTGTAAAGCATAAGTTGCACCCCTCCAAACTGATGTGGAATCCACTAAAGGCCCTGTGCAGGTGCAGAATATGGGACACACCACAGAACCTGTTATAGAGGCATTCCATGAACACAGCCAGGAATGCTTGGATTATGCAATCACAAATAACAACAAGACACAATGCCATACACGCAGGCATCTGGCATGCTGGACTCCAGCCATTACCAAACCATGCAAGAGAATGAGGAAGCTACTACATGACAGAGCAAACATAAAAAGGGAAGTAATCACTGATCAGTAGTATGGCAATAAAATATGTCCACACATACAATCCACTAAGGCCAGCTACAACAAGTAGAATCTGTGATTCCTAAGGCAATGTTACACCTGCCCCAAGTACACAGACAACCCTCAACCCCCCCCAATAAATACAAATATATGTGAGAGATGCAACCATTTATCCAAACTGGAGGCTGAGCTCCCCCATCTCAGTACTGTCAAAACTAGTCAAGAGGAGAAAGTAAACACACACACCACAAACCCAGTCCCACATAGACCTATCACAACTGTAAACCAAACACATAAACACAGAAAAACATTCCCGGAGGCCCTAAGTACAAACACACCACACCAACAGAGGCCTCCAAAGCAGACCCCAAGCAACCACAACCTCAAACATAGCACATGCAACACATAGTACACAAAGCTGGTGTGCCAAACAGTCACAGGCCAGAAGGAGAAACAACATGCCTGATACAGTTGTAATAAGTGTCTCTATAGGCAGACACACTGCTGTCCCACTCATCAGACTGAACAAGGGAAAGGGTACAGTAAGCTGCCTGTAGGCTGCTACAATACGCCACATAACACAAGTACACAGGTCACCCCAAAGCAAGCAGAAATATGATGCAGTCATTGTCCATGCTGGTGTGAATGACCCGAGATGTACCTCCCTGGACTACATGAAAAGAGACATGGATGAGCTCTCTGAGTATGTAATCCAGGCCGGTATGACACTGGCCATTTGCAGCATCCAACCCTCACCAAGAATGATGCCATAGTACAAACACAGAATGCTCAGCTTTAACAGGTGGCACAATTACAGCTGTCAGTCCAAGAGGATCTAATGTCTGTCTGCTTGAGATGTCATGCATGACAAGCCATGCTGCTGTTCCAGGGATGGCTTGCACCTGTTACCCCTGGGCGTCTGGATACTGGATAAGGCCTTTGCCACCACCATAGAGCCATACGTAGGCAAGGCCGAAAAGATTAACCCACCACCCTAGAAAACATAAGTGGTAAGAAACATAAGGGTAATGCTGACCAATGCCAGATGTGTAAACTGCAATATGCATGCTCCTGAGGCACTTCTCAGTATGGAGAACATCGATGTCTGTGCAGTGACAGAAGCCTGCTGCAAGCCTACTGATAGCACACCAGCACTACCAGGTTATACCTCATATCATGCGTTATGGCCCCAAAACCTGGACCAAAACATCAAAGGAGGGGGAGTATCCATATGCAGCACAGACACCCATACAGTCAGGTAACTGACAATGCACAAAGCAGTGGAGACCACCCCATGTGCACCTAACTGTAGTCAAAACTGCTGTACAGTCTGTAGCATGCAACAGACCACACTCACACACACAGGAACCCCACCCAGACATCCTGAAGACACTGGACAGTATGAATGTCCCACCAAATACCAAACAAGGTACTCACAAATTACCACATAGGTGGTAAACCATTATGTATGCAAGGAGTAATCAGGGACCTAGGGACACAAGTTGACAGTAACCTGTTACGTGACACTCACAATGCCAATGTGGCTAGGAAGACTGTCTATATTGGACACCGTATCATGAAAGGATGCACATCTACATCAACAGAGGTCACTGTGCCTCTGTACTGTTCTCTTATCAGACCCATAATCTAGTACAATGACACATATGGGATGTACCTTACCTGACACCTGCAGCGGTTAGAAAGACCCCAAAGGTACCTCACCAAGAGGATAAAGGGTCTCAAATATATGTCATATGCTGCTTGGCTGTAGACACCCCAGCTGAATGCAGTCACAGACTGCCTGCACAGAGGCACTGTATGTCTGTTGTACAAGGCCATGTCCAACACAGGAGTAATGGACATGCTCCACCCCAGGAAATCAAAGCCATTGGAGCTGTGGGAGTGACAGATGTCAACCTCAACACATAATGAAATAGGATGTGCTGGAGGGACAGATACATAACCCAGAGGCTCCTCACACCCTGGAACAGGATCCCACTCCATTTTAGGCAGAGCCCCTCACTGACACCCTTCAACAGGAATATTGCCAAGTGGATGGTAGATCGTAGATGTACACTGGGGGTCTTCACTGTGTCACGTCCAGACAGAGGCACAGTAAAGTAAAATCATAAATGGTCATAATATTCACATAGCAAGGGGTGGCGAAAGACACACACACTCTGGCTAGGCTTACTAATGCCCTAGGGTGGATAGCCTAGTATGAACCTATGAACTTATGAAGATACAAATTGTACAGGACACTAAGGATAATCACAAGGATTACTGAACTGATGGTAGGAACCATGTTGGGAATTCACAGATATGCTCCGAATCACACAGATATTACAAACAACATACCAAACACACACACGTATTACCAACATACAACCTGACAGGTGCAGTGCAAACACCCCCCCCCAGAATGCAAAATATCTATCCCAGCAGACTGCTGGCCCCCTGACATTGCAGATGCTGAGGTAACAGCCATCATCTACAAAGCAAAACACACAGCAGCAAAGGTATGAGATGGTGTCCTGGGCTGAGTCCAACATGGACTCCAAGAAGAATGGAATGCCAAATCACACTACTGCTCAATGTCAGCCTTACCACAGGATATGTACCCAAAGAGCAGTGTACAACAACAGTGGTCCTTCACAACAAAGGTGTTGCCTGAATGGATACTGCAAACTACCACCCCAGGATCCTGACAAGCTTGGTCTGCACAGCTATGGAAAGGATCAGCATGTACCGCAGACATAAAGCTATCTGGGACCTACTGACACCGGACCCTACCCAGTGTGGCTGTCGTAAGTGCAGATCCTGCCCCTAAACATGTTTGACCCATTTGAAACAGTCATTAAGGTCATCAATGAGGGCAATGTGGTCCACACAGCGTAGCTGGACCATGCAAATGCTTCCAGACAATACCCTACGTGTTCAGTATGGATATGTTCACCAGCTTAAATATAAACCCCTATGTCAGTAGAGTGGTTGCAAACCAGACCAAGGACAGAACTGACATGGTCAGACATGCTGCATCCATGTCAGACTACAAACCAGATATAAGTGGCATCCCACAAGGATTGGACCTGGGACCTCCCTCATATATATGTTCCATAGGTACAGGCCAACAAGGAAGGACTGTGACTGAACATGTATGCAGAGGAGTACAAACTGCCCACCATATCTGACCCCCAGCTGACACAAGCAACCCACAAAAGGGCCACATAGAAACAGACAAATGGTGCCATAGCCATGTCAGCAAGCTAATTGCAGAAATGTGTATAGACATCCACCGTGGATATACAGTAAGTGCCCACCAATTACCACACAGGTGTTAACCCATTACGTACCTAACATGTAATGAGAGACCTGGGGACACAAGGTGATAGATATCCTGCATTGGACAAACATGTGGCTGTAGTGTTCACAGAAACATACCATATACCCTCCCAATCACGAAGGTTGTCAGATCTAGATAAGGGGAGGTCACTGTGGCTCTGCAGTCATCCTTCATCAGCATCACAATTGACTACAATAGCCCCTGTGGGACGTAGCTCAGCAGACACCTCCATCAACTGTAAAGTCCACAACAGTACCTCACCAGGAGTAGCAAAGAGCATGAACAGATGCCATGTGTTGCCTGATTAAACAAACTGAAACTCCACACACTGCCATACTGCCCACCCAGAGGCAAGCTGTGCCTGATGTATGAAGCCATGTCCAAGCTGGAATCAATGAACATGCTGCACCTTGTACAATCTGAATGGCAGTGAGCTATGCACATGAGAGACCTGAACCCCAGCACTGACATACATAGGACAAGCTGTACTGAATGATCCATAACACAGAAGCCACCCCTACTCTTGAGTAAACTCCCAGTACAGGTTAGCCAGAGAGTCACCCATCAACACCCCTCAAGAGGAATCTTGATGAGTGGATGGGAGATGGTAGGTTTACCCTGGGTATCACTGTTATGTCACAGGTAGACGGAGGCACAGTATACTAACCATGACCTATGTCATGGCAAACTCCAGTTACAATGTGTGTCGAAGGACAAACACACTCTCTGACTAGCATCAGAAATGGCCTAGGGCACATCGCTAGTGTTTGCCAATGTCCACCTATGTTGTGGAATACACTACCAATGTTGGACAAGCCTGGTGTAGGTAGTCCATATCTGAACATAATGCAACATGGTCATATGTGCACAACTGGCCTCTACACAGTCTGTTGTGCTCACTGTGAAGATTTCAAGCAGTGATAGGACTAAAGCCCAGGATACTGTCCACCACAGTGAAAGTACTGAACCAGTACACTATACGGTACTACAGTGTTAGGTCATTATGAAAGGATGTTGACAACTGTATGCAAAGTATCCCATGCAATCCCTGCAGGCACAGTATAATCACTGTTGTGGTCAGACATGAAGCAGTTGGCCAGTAAGTACACAACATGACACCCAACACACAACCATAAATGTGAGATATTGTTGCAGTTCACACTCACCCAAATATTTGGTGGGCTGCAGAGTTCAACATATGGAAAGCTCACACTGGGCATGCTCGCACACTTTGATAAATGAGGCATATGTCAGACAACATGCCATGGAAAGGCTGAACTGGGCATGCTCACACACTTAGGCCATATCTCCGTTTAGCAGTTGGCCACACATATCTGGTATTTGTACGTGTCATTCCAAGAACCAACCACAACACAGCAATCTGCCCAGTGCACACAGTAAATGACTACAGAGACATAAGTGATATAGTGGATCACCCTCATATTCAAACATCTTCCACAGATACACAAGTTGTTCATAGGAACAGGGAATGCTATGGCAATAAAGACCTGCAAACAGTGTAACAGCAACAAATATTGTGCATCTGACAATTAAACATATGGGTGTAGAGGTCAATACTAGGCTGTTTGCCCTAGGGAATGACAGCTTAGCCAGAGTGTGCTTGGCATCTGCATCCCCAGTACAGTAGGCTACTGTGCCACTGTAAAGTGGTCACATAAGGCAACGTGTGAGGCTAGTGTGCTGTGCCTCTGTCAAGCAGGGACACAGTGGAGATCCCAGGGTTTGAATGTGCTAAGCCACATCCATGTTGTTGGTGTGTGCTGGAAGAGGGTTGCTGAGAACCTCTAACAGTAAGTGGGCGTCAATAACAGACTGAGGGGAGCCCTATCTGCATTGTCTGGACAATTCCACTGTCAACACTGTGTTGTGATGATTATGTGGGATTGAAGTGTCATGCCGGTACTGTTCAGAGATGTCCTCCCTCTGTGGGCTACAGCTCTGCAATGTATTAGCTCACTCTGTCTGTTGGACGGCTCATATATGGCTGGTGTACACCTGACAGGTGTCCTGTTGTGGAGCAGTCATGGGTATATGTGGGATAGCATTATCAATGCAAACCTTACACATGCTCATAGAATGCAATTGTCGAGGATTATGCAGAGTGGCCAGTATAGTCCCCCAGCATGGGTCCTTTGAAGTCTTCCACCCCAGTCTTCACAAGTGTAGAGTCTGCTTGTGCTAAATACAGTTTGTTTGCAGTAACAACCTTGCTTGGGGGTGGGGATGGGATATGGATGTCCAGGGAAAGGTGGGTATGGTCAGATATCAACAATGGTGGTCTACCTCTGGTGTGGAACAATGAGTACCCATGTTGCAGATGGGCAGGTGCAATATGTATTCCCCCATGTGGCTGTGGTGAGTGGTTCTGCCATAGCACATGGACCCACAAATTGTAGTGGCTGTAGGGTAATGTTGTAGAGGCCTGAGTAGTTCCCACACACAATATGCCTGTACCTGATGTTAACAACTGGAATGGTGTATGTGAACACCTGCACATCCCGGCACTGTTCCCAGGGAAGCAAAGTGTGTGTCCTGGATGTGGGAGTGGTGTTCTGGACTGGTTGTGTTGTGTGTTACAGGTCCTGTGGTCACGAAGCATGGTATAGAACATAAAATGCCAGTGCGATGTGCATATCTGACCCTGAAGTAGGTGGTTGCAAATGCATATATATGCTATCCCCCACCTGACAGGTAGTACTAGATGTACATACCTCTGTAGAAATAAAGATGTCAGCACCCTATAAATACTGCAGGTGCAGAATAGATGCCCAGTAATTCAGATAGCGTGTTCTGCTAATGCGTCTCCCTCAAGTGCCATAATATAGTTAGGTAGGAGTTTGAACCATGCAAATGCTCAGTGTGTGTGTGTGTGTGTGTGTGTGTGTGTGTGGGGGTGAGTGAGCGGGTGGGATTGTTGTGTGTGCAAGTCTGTGTGAGGGAAGTGTCCCTTTTGGCAACTGGGAAAAACTCTACAGGATGCACATTCCCCTTTCTAAGCACTGATGATGTCAGCACCCTATAAGTACAGCAGGAGAAGGGAAACCTCCCAGTAGTGCGAATAGCGCGCTTCGCTAATGCATCTGTCACGAGTATCATAACATAGTTAGATAGGGGTTTGAATCCTATAACTGCCCAGTGTGTGTGGAGAGGGGTTAGTGTGTGTGCAAGCCTGTGTGAGGGAAATGTCCCTTTTGGCAACTGGGAAAACACTATACAGGATGCACATTCCCCTATCAAAGCACTGATGATGTCAGCACCCTATATGTACAGCAGGAGAAGGGAAACCTCCAAGTAATGCAAATAGCATGCTCTACTAATGCATCCATCACGAGTGTCATAACATAGTTAGGTAGGGGTTTGAATCCGGCAAGTGTGTGGATGAGGGGAGTGTGTGTATATGCAATTCTGTATGAAAGCCGTGCTTTTTGGCAATCAGGAGAACACACTACATGATGAACATTACCCTTTCCAAACACTGATGATGTCAGCACCCTATAAGTACAGCTGGAGAACAGAAACCTCCCAGTAATACGAATAGCGCACTCTGTTAATGCATCTCTCTCAAATTGCATAACATAGTTAAGTAGGGATTTGAAACCTGCAAATGGCAAGTGCTTGTGTTTGAATGAGGGGAGTTTGTGTGTGTGCAATTCTGTATGAAAGACATGTGCTTTTTGGCAATCAGGAGAACACACTACATGATGCACATTACCCTTTCCAAACACTGATGTCAGCAGCCTATAAGTACAGCCAGAGAAGAAAAACGTCCTAGTAATCCGAATAGTGTGCTTCGCTAATGCGTCTCTCTCATGTGTCGTGACATAGTTAGATAGGGGTACAAATCCTGCAAGTGGCAAGTGTGTGTGTGTGTGGGGGCTTGGAGTAGTAGGGTGTGTGAGAGAACAGATCCTTTTGGCAACTACTACAATACACCAGATGCTGCATATTCCCCCAGTAAACACAGGGGGGGGGGGGTTGGAGTAGTAGGGTGCGTGCAAGTGTGAGAGAACAGATCCTTTTGGCAACTACTACAATACACCAGATGCTGCATATTCCCCCAGTAAACACAGGGGATGCCACCACACTATCAGTAAAGCCAAACAGGGCTACTTGCCTAGTAATGCCAATAGTGCGCTCCGCTACTGGGTCTATTACCACTGTCAGAGCACAGATAGGTATGTTTTGGAAACCCACAACTGCCACGTGTGGTTGTGTCACACAATATGACCATGTGTGGGTTGTTGTTCAAAACAATGCATGCCATTGCCTAAACCAGCAATGGCAATGCACACATGATGTATGTGTGACACATACACATATATACCTGTGACCTTCAGTAGTTACCATGTCTGACACATGCCTCAAGTGGATAAATGGTATTCGCAATGCATAACATTATGACTGTGTCTTACTGTGCAGGGGCTGCATGCGGTATGTGTATATACAGTGTGAGTTGTATTTGGTATAATACCAACAGCAGGGGATACACATCTGGTCTGGGCCATATAGTCTACATGTAGTCAATGAACAGGTGCTGCATGTTCCCACCTGTTATGGGAGTGGTAGCATGTTGTTCCGCTGCAATTCAGTGACTACATGCTGGGAACCTTTCAGCTAGTGTGTTGTAGCTACAGTAATGCTCACGCACAATGTTTGGCTGGATGCAGTCCAGCCATATAAAGACATTTCTAGAGACTATCATATTGCCAGTGTTGTTAGGGAGGACAGGTGGGTTTCCTGTGTATGGGAGGGTTGTGTGTGCCAGGCTATGAACCAGAAGGCAGTCCAACACACTGTTAGCTGCTCATGGATAGGCCCTGATGCTTTGTGCTGTGCCAACAACCTGGAGGTGTGTGTATCTGTGGTGCCTTGAGATAACACCCCCCTGTCCATGTGTGTTACATGTGTAAGGGACGACAGGCATGGTAGGAGGTATAACCTGGCAGTGATGGGTTGCACCTGTGAGCCGTGAATCAGGAATCTGGTACTGCACAGATATTGCAGTTTACCGTGCTGAGGACAATGTCCAGTGCATGCATCTTGCGGTGTACACTGCTGGTGTTGTGTAGCATCACTGTTAGTGTCCTATCCCATGTGATACCCATGGAGGTGGCTATGTAATCCATGTCCTGCAGCAAAAGGCACTGTGTGTGTATCAAGGGGCTTCGCCAATATACAATGGCCTATGGGTGTCATGTGCAAGCTGCCCCTCGCAAATCATTGTGGCTTCCCTAGCATGTAAGCACAAGTTGACAGCCATTTGATACCCTATGAATGACATTGGAGATTGAGCAGAATGTAGACATAGAACACCCTTCCTACATATTGTGGTAGCATACCTGGTGAGGGTATGATGGCAACCAAGATCAGGCTCATACTGGCCCATGCCACATGCTGAGAGAGCCCTTCTATGTTCCCTATCATGTAGTCCAGGGAGGTATGTCTCAGGTCATCCATAGTGGCATGGACAATGACTGAGTCATATGTGTCCATGCCTCTGACTGACCTGTATGCATGTGTTTTGTGGTGGACCATAGTGCCCCACGGGCATATCACTGTGACCTTCACCATGTACAGCTTGTTGGCGGGACCCCACTGCAGTGGCCAAGAGAGGTACCTGACACATCTGTAGCAGGTGTGTTGTGTAGCCCTACAGGCTGTGAGTGTGTGGCACACAGGATGCGTGTGCCATGTGTGGCATGTGCTCTGTTCCGACTTAACGTATGCCTGTGTGCCAGCTGCGGAGGTGTGTGATGCTCAGGCAGGATGCTATTCTGAGTCTCCAAATATGCCCCAGTGTGTTCGGATTGCTGTCAGTGTGGGTCTATGTCAGACTGGTATTGTAGTCACTTTAGTATGTCATGCCACCTGACAGGGTATGGCAGTACTGGGTTCAGAGTGCTCAGTCCCCAGATTGGCTATGTGTTGGCATCTCACACATGTGTTGTACGTTCCTGGCCAGGGGAGAGGGTTGACTGCATACATGTGGCAACTGTGACATTGCCACATGATTCACATAAACCACAACTGAACCATAGAGGTGATTCACAGGTTACCTTTGCACATGCTACCATAGTAGTGTGATTGCCATGGTGATTACCAACACATAGGGCCAATGGGGAACAACATACTGAAGGTGAGTATGTGTGGGCGTACTGCTACTGATTTCATAGCACTGGCATATATGACTGCACACGTGGGTAAATGCCAGGTAAGTCATATGGAATGTGTCACAGGCAACGTACATGCGAACAGGACAGACAGTGATGTTCTGTCATGTGGAAAATTGACATACGTATAGTACGCTATGCAGATGTCACTAGGAATCCACAGAAGCTCTGTAACTCTGCATTGCAGGTGGAAGCAGTGTTCCAGGGAACCCCAAGCAAACATGCATGCAAACAAAGCTACAGTAAGCAGGGCTGGAAGTAGTCCATTGTACAACAAAGAAGGGGTAACACTTCCAGTAGGTAACAGTGCAAATATGCAGGCACTATCAACATGTACCCAGGAATGCACAGCTCAGATGTCCATGGTAGAACTGATATTATGTCATAGTTAATTGTAATTTGTATTACATTGGTATTGCACACATATCAACATGCGCAAACATCCACATTGCATAGTCGTTGTGGGCAACATGCCACCATTACTGTACATGTCCATCATTGTGTATCACTACTTGCATTAGCTTCTCCCCTGTGCTACCTATGTATGTGGCTATCTGTTGACATCCTTACCACCGGTATGCAATAATGTGCAGCTGTTACACTATGGTACTTACTATGGGTGTAGATAACAATTCAGGACAGTCATACAGTTACTGCATCAGGCATGCTGGGATATACACACAGTCATATCAGCACACTGTACTGTTACCAACAAGATACTAGTAATACACTTCTATGTAGTCACCCTGTGCATCAGCAATGTGCTTGCCTGTTCCTGGACTGATGTTGGAGATTGCAGGAGGTGGCACAGTTTCATCATATGCACAGGGTGTGAATTAGGTATGCCTGAGTCTGCCACTGATACCACCAATTGACATGTGTGTGTATGTGTGTTGGTGAGGGACAGCAGTACAGGGTGGGGCACTGTTGGTGCAGTGTGGGCATGTAAGTGATAGCCCTAGGTGTTAACATTTTGCATGTGTGTATGCATGCACACAGTTCCACCTCATGGCTGCCATATACTGGAGTTTGTGGACAGCCACAGACTGCACCTGGCAGGTCATACAGATCAGTGTCTGTGGGCATGGACATGGTACCTGTGCCTGGCAGAGGTGCTACTAACCGTATCTGGTACTAAGCCAGACTGGGTACTGTCATCAGAAGCGGGAGTGTGTTGACTGGACACAGGTCCCTGTTGGGACTGTCCAGAGCCACGTGCACGTGGTCTCCTGGGGCGGTCTGATGACAGCACATACCCAGCATTGCTCGGGCTGCTGCTGGCACTATGGGGGTGTTTGTGGGCCTGTTGTCATCTGCGCCAACTGCCAGCTACTGCTGTTGCTGGCATACGGCCATGTCGACGCCGCAACCGTCCACCATTGCCCTGGCTCATGGACATGTGGTTGTGGAACTGCTGTAATATGTCCCCACAACGTCTGTCTATGACATCGGTGAAATTACGGATAGCATCTGCGATGTCACGCATACTGTCAGTCATGGCTGTGCAACATGCTCTCAGCTCCCTCAGACCCTGTCTGGTATACCTTTCCATACGCGACTGTGCCTGCATGACAGCCCGAAACATAGCTGAGGTTGACAGACCTCTTTGGGCACATCTGCCAGAGGCAGTACGCCCATGGATGCTCCCACGAGAACCCATGGGCAACTGTCTGTGTGGTACCATCGCAGGACCCTGCCCATGGCTGCTGTGTGGGGAAGCATGTGCCACAGATACCACATTACCCTGGCCAATGCCCACTGTATCCTGTCCATCACCTAGGGACAATGGTGACATAGGATGTACTGGCAGGATGGGGATGACAGTTGTGAACTGTCAATTGGCTGACCACTGATGGACCCTGACACACCTTCCTGTGCCATTACACAGATATCATCATTATCAGTACCTGTGGCACCAGATTCAGGTTTCCTGCTGCAGGACACCAGAGCCGAACCAGAACCTGTGGGAGGAAGACAGGAAACACAGTTTACAATGTCTACACAATGTTACCAGTGATGCACTAATGCACACATGCACACGTGGACACATGCACACATGCACACATGCACACATTCACACATGCACACATGCACACGTGGACACAGGCACACATGCACACATGGACACGTGCACACGTGGAGACATGGACACATGCACACATGCACACATGCACACGTGGACACAGGCACACATGCACACATGCACACGTGGACACAGGCACACATGCACACATGCACACATGCACACCCCGCAGTATACACACAGAGCACTACTGAGTTACACTATTATTACTAGCACTATCAGGACTATTATAGGTATTGTTAAAACACACTCACCAGCATGGATGGGCTGCCTTGCTGTAACACCGGAGGGACCTGCAGAAATGAGGGGATTAATGTCAGTGGGCACAACTGTGCCATTGATACTGAGTATGATACAGTGCAGTAGTACACCAGTTGCCTTTCACATGTCAGCTGCTGATATTGGCAATATCACACCTGCACAATTACATACTATGTTGACAGCTACATACCACGGACACACCTTACACATGCATAAACTAACAGTGTACAGAACAGTCAAGTGTACATATGGCATATTACCTGCACGCTCCATGTCGTGTTGCTGTGTGGATCCAGCCTCCATCATAATGCAGGTGTGTTGCTGTTGATGTTCCTGGGCTGGAGCCACAACACTTAGGAGTAGCCCCTCCTGTCTGGTGAGGGGGATATGTGTGGCCACCTCACCCCCTGTGGCGACCTGTTGCCTGTGGATATCCGATGCACGCTGACGGACATTTCTGATTAAATCACTGCAGTGATGTCGTACCTGCTCATATGTCCTATTATGCGTGCCAATGTCATTTACCCTACGGACAAGGTCTTGCCACAGTGCAGCCCTCTCCTGCTGATTCTGGCTGGTGCGGGAAAACAGTATGTCATAATCCCACACCAGGATCTGGTGTATCTCTTCATCTTCTGCAGCAGAGTAGGCAGGATTTCGCTGACGCCATGTCCCTGAAAGAGAACACAAACAGGATATCAGCAAACTATGTCAGCAATATATGGCACACATACTATACATGATACTCAACTGTAGTGATATACTACTACTCCCATATGTAGCACGTGTGTGTCTCTTGGTGGATACACAAGTACATGGCCAGATATCAGTGCTCAGCCAACACCTGTGCAACAATACCTGCCACATTCCATACAACATAGTAGCAAGCACCATCGGTTAGCACACTGAGACAGGTCCAATCCACAACCTCACTCTGGGGGTTCATACCAAGGTACTGTATGTGGAACGCCATCCACTAGTGTGATCTGGACACAAATTACTCAGCCTGGATATACATATCCCACCACCACCACCAGCACAGTAGACTACTTTGATATATATGTGAATAGACAGATATTCACTTGTTAGGACTGACATGGTATCCATGCAGCCCACTGGGCCAGTGGAAGCCGCAACCCACAATGCTGACCCCTTTGCGAATGCTTCCCACGGACATCCCAAAGAATGCATGGAACATGCACACACATTTCTAACCCAGACCCTATGCACAAAGGTTAGGCATCCTGTCTGGTGGACCCCAGCCAAAGGCAGATTGTATAACGATAGAAGGAGGCTACTGCAGGACAGAGCAGATTCACATAAAGGGAAGGCATCTGTGGTCAGCACTGGTAATAAGCTACGGCCTCTCATAACAACATCCACGGCCTACTCTGAGAGGGAAATGGCCACGGACACTATAGATAATCACAAGGCCTTCTTCAGTTATGTTAGACATATGGGCCAAACGCCTCAGATATGCTCTGAGTTACTACACACCTACTTAACATTAACTGAACACACAGATATTGGCAACATTCTGGCAGACAGGTTCAGTGCACGTATCCCCCCTCCTTCTCCCCCAAACTTAGAAATACTTATCATAGCTGAATGTAACCTCCCTATCATCTCAGATGGCCAGGTGAGGGCCGCCCTCAGCAAAGCAGAACACACAGCATCAATGTGACCTGATGGTATCCCTGGATGTGTGCTACGTGAACTCCAAGAGGAGATACAACCGCATATAAGACTGATATTTAACCTTGGCCGTACTACGGGATATGTACCTGAACACTGGCATACAGCAACAGTGGTCCCACTCCACTAAGGAGGCACCTCTACTGACCCTGGGAACTACCGCCCCATAAGCTTAACCAGCCTGGTCTGCAAAGCTATGGAATGATTCATTATGGGATGCATATACAGCGATATTGGGTACCTGCAGACACTTGATTCCACCCAGTTTGCCTTTGTGATGGGCTGATCCTGCCTTTTAAACCTGTTTGACCTTTCAAAACAGTCACTACAGCCATTGATGAGGGCAAAGCAGTCCATACAGCCTACCTGGACTTGCCTAAGGCCTTCAACACAGTACTCCACTCAGGCATCATAGACAAGCTCATCAGCTTACATGTTACTACATATGTCACATGATGGGTTGCACACTGGTTGAAATACAGAATCCATAATATCGATATTGCGGGAGCCATGTCAGACTCAAAGCCAGTCACATGTGGTATCCCACAGGGCTCTGTCCTAGGACCCCTCTTGTTTGGCATTTACTTCTCAGATGTGAAAGCAAACGTGCGGGTTGTGGATGACAAAGTTCTCAGATGACTGCGAACTAAGCGCTATAGTCGTTACACCAGCTGACACACACATCCTACAGACAGGCCTCACTGAAACGGACAACTGGTGCCAGGATCATGGCCTAACACTGAATGACATGTAATGTATAGTCATCCCCTTTGGGTGAAACTATGTTCACACAACTTATCACATGGACATACCTATAGATACAGACCAATGACACATATGGAGGGTTCACAGTATGTAGACTATTAACTTGTTACTTTACATTACCTGTGTTTGTCGCAGCTGGTTGCGTTACCGTTACTATAGCTTCCTGCTGCTGCTAGCCCAGCTTGATACTGACACTGATGACAGATTCAACTTAGTTTGTGTTACGTGTGTTTTTGTTTGTGTTCTTATTTTCTTTTTCCTTTTTTTTTTCTTTCTCTATCTCTCTCTCTCTCTCTCTGTCTGCTTCTAGACGGCGCAATGAAAGTATTGCATGTGTGGAGTGTGAGTACAGGATGCTTTTGTAGGTATCTGCATAAGTCCATGTGATGGCCTCTGCACCAATTGTAAGCCAGCATTTGCTAATTGCATGCAGCCAGTTGTGTACTGATTGCAGTTCTCACTGTGATTTCAGGACAGTGCTATAAAAGGGTATGTGAGATAGGCATTGCCCTTTCAGATTGTAAGGGCGGGGACCATGCTGGTATGCTGTGGACACTGTTCTGTGAGTGTAAAGGTTAGTATCTCTCTCATGATTCAGGCTGTGTTGTAGATTCACATTTCTCCATTCATCTCTCCTGTTTCCTGTACTAAGTGTGTATGCACACTGACACCTACAACTCTATATATATATATATATATATATATATATATATATATATATATATGTATATATATAAATACACATACATTTATATATGTATATTAACTGACATTATTACCTACTAGCTACCAACTAGCATGGCTGTTTCTGTTCACACACTACTATTATAGAAATCCACTAGATTTGACAGTAAGTATACATGACATGCTTTGTGTACTACACATCCTATATTCCCTTTACATTCATTCCTACTATTACATGATATATTTATTTTAGCACAATGTTCTTGTATAACAGTCATGGCTTAGTGGAAAGTCATGCAGACTACTGTTTCCAAGGTCCTGGGTTTGGGACTGACAGTGGGATTTTATTTTGCTTTTGAACTGACTACAGGACCTGTCAGTCAGAGTGACTAAGGCACTTTTAAGCAGTTGTAACCGGGTTAGCGCTGGTTTGCTGAGCTCCGCATGCGCACTGGTGTTCAGCTCCGCGCACACCCGCTTACAACCGCTTAACAGTGCTTACTCTGGTGCACACCCGCGCTATTTTCTTTGAAAGAAATGAAAATGGGAAGACAGGAAAGTGGTGAAAAAGGGGTCACAAAGAGGGTAAGACAGTAGGGAAACAAGCTTGGGTTTTGCAGGAGGGATATAGGTAAGGCCCATAGCTGCCCATTTCTTCATCAGCAACAGCTGTGCATATGTTTGTAATTTGGTGTGACATTTGAAACCTTCCACCCCTGAGAGAGGTGTCAGGACAACAATAATACTTGTTGTACAGCCAATTGTAATTGATAGTTTCCATGTCTAGCAGACATGTGTGCAGAATGGGCAGCTATGTATGGGGCGTATTTTTTTAGTGGGTACAGAGTGCCCTTTTTTTTTTTTTCTTTCAGGTGAGAGTGGTATGTCAGGTAAAGGAAGTCGGTATAGCTGGGAAGATAGGTTGGATAGGTCAACATACAAGACAAACAAGATGAATACAGGGGTGGTGTATGACACATGTGGGGGGGTTACACAATTGACAGGGATGGATGTTTGGATATCCAGAGCCCATGAGCCCACAGATGGCAACAGTGGAACTGATATCCCCACCCATGGGCAGTTGCCACTGTTCCTTCACTGCCCAGGACGGGGCTGTGCTGGGGGCTGTGTAGGCTGGGAAACAGGCATGCCCGTAAGTTGTGCCACCTGTGCCTCAAGCTGGCATAGGGGCCCAAGAACAGAGTCCCAGATCTCCCTACGCACCACAGTCCGGATGCTACGGAGGGTGAGTGGTGGTTCTCCTCCGGCCACACTTGCAGAAGGGGGACGGGCCCCATCCCCTGCAGCGCTTCCACCTGCAGGTGGCACAGGGCCACCGGAGGAGGGTCCAGACTGGGCACTAGTGCCAGGTGCACTCGCCAGCTGAGATGGGAGAGGTGGGTCCACTGGAACCCGCCTTCCCTGTCGTCCTATGTTTTGCATTATGTCATGACAGTTTGGGTTAGTAACATACAATACTATTCGCAATTAATTGTAACAGCATGCATTAGTATTCCCATTAACCAAACACCCAGATATTCACACCATTGTACAGCGAGCATAACACATGCATAATTTGAACAGCAATACACAGTCCAACAACATGCAGGGTTGATTGATGGCAGCAGGCCATCAGGTTTGGATGTATGAACAGGGCAGATGCATCAACTTACATGCAAATATGTATGACCCAACAGGACAAATGTCCAGGGGTGGTAATTGTGATTGCACATACCAATTTCACGTGGAATGGATTATATGTGGTTATAGGGTGGGGTGAAGAAAATATAATTAACACCTTCGAATACCAATACATATGCTGTACATTTCTAATAGCTGCAGATATATACACACTACTGTTCTAACTACAGTTAACTATATGATAACTACTTCAAGTTGGTGATAGGACTGTTACTGCTACATCAATATACATTTTATTTTTATTCATACACGTTCATATCTGGCTTTGTTCAGCTACATCATCCTGCTACATTTCCTTTATATAGCTATAGACAACTGTGGATGTTTGGTATTTCAGACAATCATACTATCTGCATATTGTAGACTGAGAGCAGCATATCCAGATTTTGGGATACACATTCCAGCTGCAGCAACACTTTGAACACATTTCGCAGTTTGGTTCTGCTTGTCACATTCATTTCATTCTGTACTGACTGCAGTATACTTTATTCAGGGGTTATTACTACTTTATTGGTGGATTCATAACTCTTTCTCACACTCTCTCACTTGTGTTCGGTTTACTATTCAGGATGGTACTTACTTCTAGGCTTTATTGACATGTTTTACCTGTAGTTATTACAATCCTTTCCAGCAGTCTCACTTCTGTCATGTTTCAATATTTCAACAGGGATATATTTCACACATGTGATTTGCTCATCTTCTGCAGCTGTACTTTTCAGCTTGCTGCAGGTTGTGTACTATTATATTACAGGTGGGTCATCTTTATTTCAGACTTTATTTCAGACATTTTCATTTTTCTGTTTGGATTACAGACTGCAACACACTTTTGTAATCAAGCAATACTTGCAAACACTCTTACACTGTTACTTGCACATTTTATTACTTAGTGACTACACTGCACTCTTTTGCTAACTGTCATACTTTTCTATTTCTTTACAGTTACTGGGAGAGGATTACTGACCTGCCTGGTGGCCCCACCGCCCCAGCCTATCGCCATAGGCTCTGCAGTTTGCAGAACAGATTTGCAGCTGTAATATAAATGAAGTAATATTGGAATACACATCTCCATAATATCAGCTAGTTTAATTTCTTACATACATAATTAAATGTAACTTACTCAGTAGTGGGGCGTTGGGCATTTGCCGGGCCTCCTGGATCCAAAGGTTCAATTGGTCCTGGTTACATCTCTTCAGGTCCGCATGGTGGTGACGGACCTGCTCACCAGTCCTTGGAATCCCTGTGGCACTGGTGAGATCATGAGCCAACCGGTCCCACGCCTCAGCCCTATATGCTCCCCACAGGACCTGGCCCTGCATGAGTTGGGCCTCATGATTGTGGACTAGGAGCCAGACCATATATCTGGACTCCTCAACGCCCCACCTCTGTGCTTAAAAGCAACTACCCTCACCTACTCCTGACATTCTGGCTGCAAGTTAGTTCTACAATCGTTTATGCTGTGTATTCCCACCTATGGGGCTTATATATGACGTTTTTCCCGCACTTATCTGTGATTGGCCATTTTGGAATTGTATCAACTTCACAAAACCTGCTTTGTCATGCTCCACTTTCTATTCATTCATATATATTTCCTATTACTGCATTTCTAAGTACAGCTGTCATGGCTTAGTGGTTCAGTACCTTGACTATGGTGCATGGTATCCTGGCTTTGAACCTGGCCACTGCTTTTTATATTTTATGACTGTCTAGACAGGCTAGAGGGTGTGTCTGTGTAAAGGCAGTTTTGTTACAGCTTGCTCAACGTTGCCCGTCGGTTAGCTTGTTGGCGCGGTGCGCAGCTCCGCACAAATGAGTTACACTGGTTTACACCTCATTTGGCTGTCAGCACGCATATTACTCTCAGCTCAGCTAGGGGCACACAGTTTCAGCATGTTAAACCACTGCTCACCTTGGGCACTCATTTTGCACCTTTTAAACCACTGCTCACCTATGGGCACTCATTTTACACCTGTTAAACCATTGCTCACCTACGGGCAGATGCACTCAACTTGTTAAACTGTAGCTCAGCTATAGGCACATCTGGCATTTTTTATTATTTTGTTATCTCACATTTCTTCAAAATAAATGGCCCATTTCATTACATTTTACATAAAATATAATTTTATATGTGTACATATATGTCAGGGACTTGTTTCGTGCTTATTACACTAAAATAAAAATTGATGTTGTGGGGGCTCGAACTATGACTGCCTGCTTTTCAGCCGACGTCTCTACTGCTACGCTATTGCTTTTTGGCTTACTTTGCATAGTTAGTTCTTATATGCTTTTCTACTTACTGCTAACTGTGGCTAAGCTACGGGTATGCCCGTGCAAACGAGCGCACTCACGGGCAAACATCTTTACAGTTAAAAAAAAAATATAACATGTTCATTTATATATTTTATGTTCATAGTCTGTGGGGGCATGTGTTGTGTTGTGTTTATTCACATTTCCATGTAGTCTGTCGTGGGTGTTTACTTTGGGCACTTTTACTCTTCTGGGGGCATGTCCGCTTGCAGGGCTCGGCCTACGGACACGCCCCCTACTGTCTTCCACGGACCGTGTTAGCCTTAGGTGTGGTTCAGCATGCCCTCATGCATATGCATGACATGCTGACGTCACACCGTTTAACTGCAGCCTCCGTGTAAGCCTTGTATCTCTTACACGGAGGCTTCGTGAATCCTACCCTTAGTTTTTTTAGTTAAGAAGAAAGGGAGGAAACAGACAGTAATTCAAGGTTAAGAAAAATAGGGGATGGGCCTTCCCAAATGATCTCACTGTACTGAATAGAATGAACTGATGCAATGGGAATGGGAAAAGTGTCCATTATCAAATTTATACTAGAGGCGGGAAACTCAAAAGCCACCACGTTTTAAGAATACAACAACAGTTGTGCGGCTGGGAGGGAAAAATAAAATGGAGATAGAATCAGAACAGAAAAGTATTCCTGCAGTAAAATTCACTAACTCTAAGATATGTTCACAAACCACAGCCTTTGCAGAATACTGTTAAAACAACAACCTAAGAGCAGTACAGTAACAAGCAGATGGAATTTATTTAACAAGTGCAGGCCAATAAATACATGCAGCACAGGAATGTTAAATATCACTGAAACACAGCAAGTGCAAAAAAATACTTATATCAGCTTATAGCCAGTCACAAGTGCAGCAAATACTGTTCTAGTTAATCAAAAGTGCAGAAAACAGTTGAAAATAAGCACTTATCTTTTTGTAGTCTTTCAGCAGGTATTTGGAAAACAGTAGAGCAAGGGCAGAAGACCTAACTTACTGCAGCTTTGAGCAAACAAGCACAAGCCAATTGAAACATTGGCTATTTAAAGCAGAAAAATAGGAACCAACTAAAGTTCAAATTATCTAATCAAAATGCCCAAAACAGAGGCCTGCAACAGTAACTCTAGCTAGATAAGACCAAACTGAACCTTCCCCCATTAGGGCACAGCTGGGACCTTCATACAAAAGATTGAATGTTTTTATAAGCTCCAAAGGTCACAAACAGTACTAGATTCAGCAACCCTGAGCCTAGTCCATGCTAGGGTTTTTCAAGTGTAGCAACAAGTAAAATGAGCAGAACAAGCAGATGAACAGGAACTCCAGTTGTAAGAGGAATTCTATTATCAGACAACTTGAAAAATGCACAAGTGGCCATATTGAAAAAAGGGACTGATGATCAGTAGGCAACAGAGACACAGCAAAGAATAAGAGTTTATATTGATGAATTCGGAAAAAGATCAAATGTATTAAGGAACTGGAGACAAATTAATGTTGTAAACAAGCTATAACAATATATTAGGTGATGTATTAATTATCCCTTTTGACAGGAGTTTGAGGAAATTGCAAGTAAGTAAAAACACCAGTGCAGCAAAACTGATGAACAGGTAGAAGAAGCTAGTGATGATTAGCCTAGAAGACAGGACCAACAAGAGGTAGAAAGTATGGAGTAGGGAGGTGAAGAATGCACATTACAAGGAAATTAGCAAAACAGCAACAAAGGTTGTGGCAGCAGAGAATGCAGAATCAAAAGGTGTTTGAAGAAGTGATCAATTCAAAGAAGAAAGGGTTATCTGTGTAAACAGCAGAAAGAGTGAATGGAGAGACAAGCTGTCCCAAAGGAAAGCAGGCTGCAGCAGATGGGTGCTGTGGTGGAAGGCACTGATGTAAGAGCTGACAGAGCAGCTGAGAAACACCAGAAAAATGAAGTATGAACTTTCTTCTCCTATAAAGGATAAATTACAGCAAACTCAACAGCCTCTTTTGGTGTTAAATGTTTTTTTTTATGTCATATTCCAAACAGAATTGCCATACAGAATGGTTATGTAATCCTAAGTACACCATTACAATGCTTTCCCTTACCAACCACCATACCCTCACTCTCACACACACACATTCATATATATACACACAGACACACACAATGCGTGTGCGCGCGCACACACACACACACACACACACACACACACACACACACACACACACACACACACACACACACACACACCTGTCCTTGCCTAACATATTAGCATCATCCAGTTTCAACTCTAACTACTCTGGTCTAAATGAAAAACTACACACATTATATTAGTGCTACTTCATGGCCCTTTAACTCTGACTCCCTATTTGAATTTCTTAACATTTCCCAGGTGTCTTTTCTGAATACCTGCTTTATTAACCTGTCTGTTTCCAAGCTTTAGCAACTTCCATTTTTCCACTAAGGGCCAAATAATGAAGTCCACCAGTGCAGCAGGGTTCACCAGACTCAATCCATCCTCAGTTCCATACGTACACAGGTTCCATAGGTTCATAGGTGTGTACTAGGCTAATGGCTCTGGAGCCTTTACAAGCCTAGCCCATAGGATTACACTTGCATCGTACCATCTGACATTAGCTCCCAGTGCCTCTGTCGAGTACAGCCACTGGCGTGATCCTGGGGTGAACTTTCTATTTCCCATCCACTCATCAAGATTTCTCTTGAAGAGGGTCAGTGAGGTGCTCTGTTTGACATGTATGGGAAGTCTATTCCATAGCGTGGACAGTCTCTGGGTTATGAACCTGTCCCTTCAGCATGCTCTGTTGATTGTGGTAATGAGGTTGAGGTCTCTTGAGTGTGTGGTGTGGAGGGATTGGGATTTCTTTAGATGTAGCATTTCTAACAGAGCTAGGTCAGACGTGGCTTTGTAAGTCAAGAAGAGATCACCCCTAAGTAGGTGATATGAGACAATGAATAGTTGGAGTTTTTTGAGTCTGTCCATATAGAACAACTGTTTAAGGCCTAGGATCATCTTTGTGAGGTACTTTTGTGGCCTCTCCAGTTGTTGCATGTGTCCAATGAGGTATATGCAAAATGGGGCATTGTACTCGATGATTGGCCTAATGAGGGAAGAGTAGAGGGAGACAATGATCTCTTTCTTCCTGGATGCAAATCCCTTAGTAATGAGATGTGCCACATAGAAGGATTTTCTGACCACAGTGGCAATGTGGTGGTCAAAAGAGAGGTTGCTGTCAGCCTGTTGTTCCCAGATCTCTTATAATGCCTCCTGTGTTCAGTGAACTACCATCGATGTGGTAATTCATGGGAACTAAGTTTTTCCCAAAGGGGATGACGACACATTTTGGCATTGAGCTTAAGGACATTATTCTGATACCAGTCGTTGGTCTCAGTGAGGCCTTTCTGCAGGATGTCAACATCACTTGGGGAGTTAATAATAGCTCCCAACTTGCAATCATCTGCAAACTTTGCCAGCCAGAATCCCTTCATGCTGGCTTGGACTTCAGAGAAGTAGATACCAAACAGGAGAGGACCCAGGACCAGACCCTTTGAGACTCCCACTCATGACTGGTCGGCAGTCTGACTTGGAGTCAGCTACTTTCACACTGTGGGTTCTATCTGTGAAAAAGTTTGCAACCCACCTGGTGATATAGGGGTTGATGCCTAGCTCAGTGAGTTTTTCTATGATCATGAGTGGGGAATGGTATTAAAGGCCTTGGCCATATCAAGATAGGCTGTATGAACCACCTTGCCTTCATCCACAGCTCTGGTTACTGACTCAAAGATGTTGACCAGGTTAAGCAGGTATGCTCTACCTTCACAAAACCAAACTGTGTGGGATCCAGAGTTTGGAGATTCCCTTATATCCTTGTTTATTAGGTCCATGATGATGCATTCCATATCTTTGCATCTCAGACTCGTCAGGCTAATGGGCAATAGTTCCCAGGGTCTGTAGTCACTCCTCCTTTGTGCAGATGGATGACTGTAGCAGTGCGCCATTTGGTAGGGACAAAGCCTGAGGTGAGGCTGTGATTGAACAGGGCAAATAGGTGTGGTGCCAGTTCTCTCTGTAGTTCATGTAGACCACAGCCAGGGATATTGTCAGGTCCCATAGAAGCTGTAGTCTTGGCCTTGGACAGTGCTGTTTTAACCTATGCATCAGTAATATTGGGTGCCTGGCAATCTACTGGTATTGTGATTGGGCCTTTGGGGGGGAGAGATGGGTAAAGTTGACACTGAATATGTTGACCAGTATATTGGCAATATTTGTTGACTAGGTATAGGAGGTACCATTGTGCAGTAGTTCAGATCAAATCTAGGTATTGCCGTGGAGATTCTTTACATAACTACAGAAGGCCTTGTGGTTGTCTACTATCGGCTGCAATTCTGTTTTCATAGCTAGCTTTGGAGGATTTGATGAGGAATCTCAACTTTTTGTTGGGGCTGATAAGGGGGTTTTTCCAGTCATGGGATTTCACCTTATTCTGCAGCAGTTTCTTCCTTCTGTTGTAGAGTTTGTTTATGGCAGGAGACCACCAGATTCGCTTCCTTTTTTGGAGGAGAGTGTCATGGTTCTATTGCATATGGCAAGATCTATGCATTTTTGTACGTGTTCAGACAGTGCATTGGTGCATGCAACTATTCTCCATTTGCATGAGTGTCATGAAGTTAACCACCTCTGTTTTCAGGAGTCCAAAGTTAGCTGTGGAGAAGTTTTTCATGGTGGTTACCTTTGCTGGGGGTGGGAGGGATGTGGATTTCCAAGGTGAATGGTGATTAGTTTGTGGTCGGATCTAACCAGGGAGCCAGGGAGGAGTTGAATATTGTTGGGTGCACAGAGAATATTACGCAGATGGCAAAAAATCCATGATGTATACTTATTCCTATCTCTCTACTCCATTATTTCACTACCTTGTTCCCACATCTTCTACCATTCATATATCCTGAATAACATATGAACATTATCTGTACCCTCCTATCCATGTTAACAACTATCATCCACTACTAATCCTTACTTTTTAAATTCAGCTGGGATTTTTTACCATCTGTGCAATATTCTCTGGTAGCACCCACCTCTTTAAGTTTCCCACAGGTCTCTCACATATCTACCCTAAAGATATCATTTACATGTCTCCCACCCAATATCGCAGCTGAAAAAATGGACTGCGGCATGACTTAATGGTAGAACATAGAGCTGTGGAGAAAAAGCCACTATCAGGAATGAGGAAAATGATGAGGCCTACGTCTAGTAATCTTCCTTTCTTAATTGTACAATTTTTCCAAATGTGTTAAGTTTCTAATACCTTGACAGGAATGGACACCATTCTTGAGTCAGGGTACAATTAAAGATATTGAAGTTTGTATTGCTTCAGTCTTTCATGTTTGCCAACAGTGCTCTTCTCAGCACTTGCAATCTACCTAGAATTGTTTCCGTCTGCAGTTCATACTGAGTTGCATGCATTGCTAACTTATTTAAATACACTTGTGTATTCTTTATTAGTCCTGCTGTTCATATTACTATTGGAACTATCTAGGTCTCTTTATTCAACATTGCACTCATTCCTGCTTGGAAATCCTGGTATTTCATAAATTTGTCTCTCTAACTATGCAAGACTTTATAATAACTGTGTATAGCTATTTCCATAGTTAATGCTACTTCTATCCCTTTCTCTTGCATCTTTTTCCTTAATTGTTGGCATTAGGTGATCCATGGGATAGCATCTTTATCTGTGTCAATAAAGCTTTGTGGTTTATGTTTCTAATGCTTCTCAGCTATCTGTAACTATGTTGTAGTGTTTGCACAATCCCCAGTGCAACAGTTTTGCTACATTACTGTGCTTTTTAGTATACAGACCCTCAGTCATAAGTGTATTGCAACCAGTAGAGAGATATGCACCTGTTTCCAATTCTGTTTTACAGAACCAAAATTGTTTCTCTGTTTTTCTTTAGTCTTTGCAAACCAATGTGTATGTAGTCCAAAGTCCTGGGCTGCCATTATTAGTTTTTCATCTTTTGATTTACATTCCCATCTCTTTAGCAATTTCTGTAATCTTGGTCAGCATTTGGTGGTTCTTCAAGTTCTCTATACTTACCTTTATATTTGTAGGATTTGTAAGATTTCCAGTTTTCTTTTCTTTTCTTCTGGTCTTTTTCATTATATTCTTTCTTTTGATTTTTTGCACTTTCAGTTGGCATCTGATTCTCATCTGTTTCGGGATTAACTTCCATTCCCACTCCATTCAAAATGTCATCATAGACTTTTTCTCTTCATGCTTTATAACTTTCATCATGTTTGGATCTAACAAGATCAGTAAAGATGGATGCAGTCTCATGACTGCAGACCTATATATACATTTAATCAGTTTTGAGGAGGTCCATACATTTTTCATACTGAGAGAATATATAATATTGGTAAGCAATGTTTTTTTTATATATCATTTGATAAGCGTGAAGCGTTTTTATTGCTTTCTTGTTCAACTGTTTCAGTGCTGTTTGGGGGCTAGTCAATCACAGCAAAGCTGCAAGTTAGAATAGAAAGACCAAATTGATTTATAGCTTGAATTTTTAGTTAGTTATTTTTTTTACTTTTTTGTCAGTTTTTAGTTAGTTATTGTATATCCTATTTATTTCTATTATATCACAGGAATTTTGCTTAACTGATTCAATTACTGTGTTCATCAGTTGTTCCAGTCCTCTAACAACTAGATCTTATTTACTTTCTGTAATCTATCTTTCATCTATCTTACTATGCCTGTCCATCTCTATTAAATCTCTATTAATCAAGCATGTACATGTAAGTCATTTTTTTCTGGACTGAGAGCATCTTCTTTGCTGTCTGTTTCCTGTTCTTTCCTTTGCCATGCGATTTTAACTGGTGTTTCATGTGGGTATCTCTATAGAAGAACATCTCACTATGTCATATCTTCTTCAGATGCATCCTATCTGCTCTTCCTCCGTTTAGAGACTCATTGGACCAAGATGTTGTGATATTATCTCTGTCAGAGCTGTCAAACTCGGTCCTTTACTATGCAAATGGAGTATCACTTAACATTCTATTTCTTTAATTTCTGCTTCATCATATAGCTTATTTTCAGTTACATTTTGCCTTTATGTTCTTTCTTACTTATTTTATTGTGTAATTTATTGTATCTGGATGCCTTTGCTTGTATTTCTCTTCAGAAATTTTTGGAGCTGCATTTCTTGTATCGATTTGTTTGGATTTCCTCTCTGCATAAATGTTTCACCGTATCAAATCTCTTTTTTCTCATGTCAGTGTTTCTTTTTTAATCTTCAGTATGGTTCACTTCAGAAATACCTGAGGAAATAGAGAACTTATTCATCCTTTTCACAGACAGCATCAAATTAGGGACATCAGTTGATAATGGGTAAGAGTCTGAAGAACAAACTGGAAAGTCTGTCCAAGTGGGCTAAAATGTGGCAGATGAGGTTCAGTACAGACACATGTAAAGTACTGCACCCAGGTCCAAGTAACCATAGTGTAAAGTGTCACTTGGAAATAAGCAAAACTGATGTTAACAGAGCATGAAATGGATATAGGGTTGTTTATCTCATCTGTAATGGACCAACAACAACAGAGGTATTGGGCAATATCAACAGAAATTGTACTACTGAGGTGTATCCTCAGGACATAGACTTCAGAAGGAAAGAGGTAATACTGCTAGACATGCTACTGGTAACTCCATAGCTTCAGTGCTATATGTGGACCTGGAGGCTGTACAAGGATATCAGGATGCTGTAAGATTTGCAGTGAAAAAATATTATAAGGATGCATGGAACTGAGGAGAAGAAAGCATCCAAACGTAGAGGAGAAAAACTCTCTCACCTAAAGTGAGAGGAAACATTAGTGAAAAGAAGTGGTTGTGTAGGAAGGGGTTATCAAGCACACTGTTACATAGATGAGTCTATTTACATATTGCATGAATACTATAGTAATCTACCAAAGCTCCTTAAAAAAATCAGTTAAATAATTCCATGAATGCATTTTGTACTCTGATTAAATACCGCCGCAGGAAGCATTATTTCATATTATGCACTGAACGAATATTTAATGTTGTGAAAAAGAACAGAAAAAAAAGCTAGGAAAATTGACTTGTATCAATTTTACTTCAGTTATTAACAAGTACCGAAATACTTCCCTTTGACACACTTCTCTTGGATGGGACATCCACTCCAACCCAGGACCTCCCACCCTTTGTTTCCAACCTCATCACTAACCTCTCCGCCACCTACCCTCTCCTAACAGCACTCTCTCACCTAAATCACTAAATTTCTTCTCACAAAATATTCAGAGCATTGTAATAAAATAAGAGAACTGCACTCTTGGATTTTTAATACATCTCCCCACATCCTAACTCTATCGGAAACCTGGCTTAAACCATACACCTCAATTCGGTAATCTTACCTCCAGGCTACAATATCTTTCAATCAGATAGAACCAATAAGCAAGGAGGGAGAGTGGTTATCATCTACTCTGAATAACTAAACCTGTCCCTTCTCTCCATCTCTGTTCCATCTTTCTCACCTGCAGAAATCCTTATTGTTGGGTTGGGAGGGTGGCCTAATGGTTAAGGTGTTTGCCTTACAAACACAAGGTACAGGGGTTGAGTCTCACAAGGGATAATTGGCTAGGTTTAAAATGGCTTGCAAGGGCAGTTAGCCTAGTACTAATCTATGAACCTAATCTATGAATTGTCACCTAAATTCACACAAAAAACTTGCAATAGTCTCTATATACATTCCCCCCAGCAATAATATTCCAGTCCTAGAGAACCTTCTCTCCTGGCTCACTCAACATGTCCCGTATGAAGCCATCATACTTGAAGATGTTAATATAGACTGATCTAAACTGTCCCCCTCATCCACCTACCCATAGTCTCAACTTCCACGGATTTCATCAATACATTCCTACCCGCACTAGATCTAACAAAAACTCCTCTTCTGGACCTATCCTTGACTGGATTCTTACCTCAGCTCCCAACCATTACCATAACCCTAGCATACTTCCAAACCCTTTAAGTAATCACTTCCAACCTTTATTCATAGATTCACCCATTTTCCCAAAGACCATACTTACAGAATATGCCAGAACCTCACCCAGTTTGACCCAGACACTTCTAATTCTAAACTATCTGGCATCAATTGGTTCTTCCTATACCACCTCCTCTGAATGAGGCTGTAAAGTCCTTCAATAATATTTTCTTTGACATTCTTGATTCTATCACCGTTTCTAAAAAAAAATCAGAATTAAACCCAACTATGCCCCTTGGCTTACAAAACAATCCCGAATGATCATGCACAAAAAAGATAGCACCTGGAAATCCTGGATTAAAATAAATCCCCTCATTTACTTCAGACATACAAAAAAGAGCTCAGAAACCAGACCAAAAAACTAGTCATCAAAGATAAGAGAGCTTATTTTTCCTCTAACCAATGCAGCCCTCTGGTCCTCCATCAACAACATGCCTCACCCAGGTAAACCCACTACTCCCACCCCTTTTCCACACAACACTGCCAATGAAAGTGCCACTCTCCTCAACAACTATTTCATAGAAACTATCCACAAGCTCACACAAAACAGTGCATCTCACCCAACCCCTCTATCATCTCTTAACAAAACTCTTCCCAATACATTTTCTTTCCAACCAGGCCAAATTACCACTATTAAATCTCTTCTAAATAAACATAAGCCTTGCTCCTTTTCTGCCAACTAACTACCCTCCCACTTCCTAAAAATAGCTGCACAATCCATTGCCTACCTTGTCACTATACTTATTAATCATTCCATCTCTGAGGCCCTTGTCCCAGATATCTGGAAATCCTCTCATACAATCCCTCTTCACAAAGGTGACAACTCTAATGATCCCTCGAACTTTAGACCCATTGCTATCCTGTCCCCCTTTCTAAAATTTTAGAAAAGTGCATCCATGCTCTGTTAATCAAACACCTTCTTGACAACAGTCTCATTACTCCTACTCAACATGGCTTTGGACCCCACCATATGAACAGCCACTGCATTACTCTCCTTTACTCAAACAATAGCTGAAGTCTGTGACAATAACTTGCTCATCTCCTGTCTATTCCTTGATCGTTCAAAGGCTTTTGATACTGTCTCTCACTCTAAACTCCCTACTAAACTTTCTGATCTACATCTCTATTTCTCCTCCATCAACTGGCTCTCTAACTCTCCAGCAGGCAGCAATCTGTCCGCTGGCAAACTGTCCTCTCTCCATTCCTCCCTGTAAATACTGGAGTTCCCCAAGGATCAATTCTGGGCCCACTTCTGTTCAACATATTTTCCAACAAACTTCACTCTGCTACTAACCTCTCTACACTTCTACAATATGCCGATGACTCCATCCTTATCACCTCTGTCCTCAACATCCCTGAACACCTAGCTATCACTCAACAAACCTTCACCTAACTCAAAAGCTGGCTGTCTGATAACGAATTAATACTAAATTCAAAAAAACTAAACTCCTTCTTTTCTTCCCTAAAATACTCATCCAGCACAAACCCTCATTCCCTATCACCCCTCTTAATAACATCATCATCAAACTCAAACCCCATACCAAACTACTTGGAGTAATTATTGATGATGAACTAACACTGGATACTCATATCCAACAATGTATAACAAAGACCCACCAGAAACTAGGACTTCTCTATCTCAACCAGAAATTTCTGTCACCTTCTTCCAAACCTTCTCTCACTTAGTCCCTTCTTCTACCCTGCCTTGTCTATGCTGCCCCTGTCCTTACTAATGCTCAAACTTCACTTATCATTAAACTAGAGTAAACTTATCACAAAATAGCCAGGTTTGCCTTTAATGCCCCCTATAAATTCCACCACTGTCTCACCCTTAAATCACTCCAATGGCCACAGTTATCTAAACAACTACTTCTACCCCGACTTCACATTACACACTTTATCCTGAATGACCCCTCTTCATGCCCTTCCATCTAAACCTAGTCTCCTACTACAATCCTCATTGTCATCTTCTTACTTCCAGCAAACACCTCCTTGACATATATAAACCCAATAAAAATATAAGAAAATCCCTCTACAAATACTCTGTTGCACATGCTTGGAACTCACTCACTCAAAACATATGAAGCATTCCTCAAAAACACCTGTTCAAAAAAGAACTTAAAATTTTTCTTCATAGTACATGGTCCTGCCCTTGTCTAACCCCCACTTGATCTAACCTCTTCTCGGCTTTAACTCCTTTTGCCTATTCTGCTCTTTACTTCCTTGTACATGCCTCATATATCTTTATACCTCCCTCTCACTTCCATAGCATATATATTCACATATATCTTTATTTAAAAAAAGTTTTGATTGAATGGTTTATCTATTTGTATGCACTTCATATGTGATACTCTCTAGACCTGTCAATTGTTATTTAACCTACTCTCTGTACAGATATTCTCTAACTGTTGACTTTCTTATTATGTTTTATGGTGGTTTTCACTTTTTACTCATTTTTATTTTTGATTTGATTTTTATTGTAAAAATATGTAATACTTCTGGAGCTTTTCTCCTCAGGTCTCCACTGAAAATGGGCCCCTGGCTCAGTTGGACAAACCTGGTTAACAAATGTCAATAAATAAATAAATAAAATAAATAATCATACTGCATTAAAGCCTTTGTTTCCCTTATTGCTGTTTGTGGGGGCTTTAGCTGCACGGCTGGTCTTGGTCTAGTTACTCCAGTACAACAAACAAGCTGAGCAATGCCATTTAACTTTCAGAAAATCTTACTAACATAATTCTACATTAAAGACTTACAAGAAACATGACAATATACAACTTGTGCCAACTAAGAGTAGCATTTAAATATTAATTGTGTCACTGCCTTTCAATTGTTCTGCTATACCGATTATTACATGTCAACATTACACCAAGGATACTGGTTGGAGGAAAGAATTTATTGCTTGCAATCAACAGTATTAGAAGCAATTAATCCACATGTGAAAACAATAGAATTACATATATAACATTTTTGAGAATTACCAGGTCTTTGCTACAGAATGGTGACAGTATTTTGCAAATAGTGTGCTTCACTCTTATCAAGCATTCTATAGTCAGATACCAGGAACCAGAATGGAATGAAATAAGCTTCTGCTAGTTATAAACCCCAGTGTATGCATACGTACAAGAATACCAGTTAGAAACCCCAGTGTATGCATACATACAAGAATACCACCATCATCAACCATTTTTCCCATTTTTGTATGGAGTCAGGGTGCACACTAACTGTTAACATTTCTCTTAATTCAGTGTCTCTCTCTGCCTTCAGTAGTCATATCTGACTGTCACAGTTCTTCTCTCACCAAATCCGTCCTTCTCTGGACTGATGTTCTCATATCCTCTTGCCTTCTTGCTATCTCTTCTAGATCTGCCTACCAAATTGTCTTCTGCATTTGACAGAACCACAATAATCTGTTCTTTATGGCCTCTGCAGATGAGGCTACTTTGGTTTCAGCTCTGATGTCTATTTCTTCATTTGTCCCACAGTGTGCATCCTACTACTCATCACAGGTGCTTCGTTTATATAGCCTGTAGTGCCATCATTTGCTCTTCTTTCACTGCCTAGACTTCTGTGCCACATAGAAGTAGTATCACTGTTGTGTGCACCTTCAGCTTCCTTGGCATTCTGCTGTTATACACTCCCTTGACACTCTGTACCAGATGACTGCAATAACACCAATTCTAGCACTGACTTCATTCAGATTTCCTTCTTCTTGACCACATCTCCTGTATGTTTGTAGACATTAACATGTACTGCAATTGTGTCTTCTGTCTCAGCTTTATCTTCTTCTATGTTCCACAATTTGTTGGCATGACCACCGTCTTATCTAGAATCTGTTTTATTATATTTGCCTCAAGTTTGCAATACAGATGCCTACAATGAGATGAAGTTCCATTTTTAAAGTCTGTGTGTAGTGGACACATCACCTGGATAGAGCAACTTTGTTGCTCATTCCCTTCCCAACTGTTTATTGATGTAGACTGTCTCCAGTATAAACAGGAGCATGGTCAGAGCTGAAACCTGATGCATGCCCATTTCTACCAGGAAGCCCTCTATGAGTTTGATTGCTTGTCATACTTGTCATTGGGTCACTGTAAACAGCATTCAGTGATTTTACCAACATGTCCTGTAATATTGAGTTATTATAGAATTGCCCAAAATTAACTTTATTGGGATTTTGTCTTATGCATTCTCCATGTGCATTTTGATCTGAATCTACCATCTTAATTCCACTACTATGTGTATTGAGTCAATCACCCTTCAGTGCAGCAGGAGTTTGACATTTCTGTACTGCTCCAGTTATAAATAACCCAGGCTGTAACTGGTCATTGTTTAATCAGTGCTCTACCCTAATAAACACTCACAAATAAATGCATAAATAAATACATATGTAGATACACACATAAATAAATACATAACTATTCTCTTTGCTCTGCAATCTGGCCTACAAATATTTAATCTGCTCTCATTTGACATACTCATTTCTCTCCATACCATGAGCCATTTCACCCCATTTCACCCATAACACCTCAAGATCTTGATCCTATCTGCTGTGATTTCATCTGAGCTTTTTGATTTCCCTGACTTAACTTTTCTTAGTGCACTTTCTACTTCTTCTGAGATGGGTTCTCCTTCCTCTTTCAGCATTGGTTGTGCATGTGGTAATAAAGCTTCTGTGGGGTGTTTTTCAAAATGGCTATTTCGTCCTGTGGACTGGTGAGCAAATTGTTGTTAGCATCCCTTATGAATGGCATCTGCCAACAATCTTGACTTTTTGTCATAACCTTCCAACCTGATACAGACATTCACGTGCCATTTAGTTTCATTAAACTGGCAGAGGCACTTTAACACCTTCTTCTTTGCTATTGTGACCACTCTCTTAGCCTCTTTGTTAGCCAACCACTATTCCTTCTTAGCCCAGTCTGTTCTTTCTATCTCCCATTTATTCCTATGTCCACCTTTCTTTTGATAATGCCATAGACTTGTACATTCTACCACCAGTTTTCCTTATGTAGCTTATTTCCACACCTGGCTTGAGCACACAGCTGTCCTATAGTCCTCACACATGCTGTTTTGAGACACTGCCATTCTTCTTCTGCGCACACATTTCCTCCACTTCCTGAGGCAAGAAAGTCATGAGTATTTCCTTGAGCTCCTGTGCTTCCAATCCAGTCAACTTTCAGGTCTTAGCCCTAGTCCCTGTTGACCCTAGATCCTTCTCTGACCACTGATTGCAGCCAGTTTTGGCCACCAGTTATTTATGCAGGGGCTGAATGTTTCACTAGGGAACTTACAATAACATTACCAACAATACTGATGACTGGCCAAAAAGCATTTTATTTAAGAAAAAATAAATATTAAGAGAGGGCTTACCATAGCAGTCTCTACCTACCACACCAAATATTGTAATGTCACGAGCTCTATGATCTCATATCTACATTCACATAATAATTTTTGATGGAAAACATTAGGCAAGCACCCAAAGAATGACACTGTCCATATAGCTCTGTTATTGGCTCATTGTTCAAACAGCTGTTTTCACAATCCACAAGACCTATCCAAAGGACTTAACAATACAAGTGCACATTATGTTTCTGGATAAGCATTGAATGTTCTGAAAGGTATGTAACTTCAGCAACAGAAACTGCACAATTTCATGACCAGTGTATGAAAACTGAGTTTCTGAAATGAACCACAATTACATACTGGGCAATCAAGACAACTGCAGCTGTGGAAAGAGCTGTACGACAATGGCTAGGTTAGCATGAAGACTGGGAAAAAAAGCTTTCCCAATGTTCTTCCAAGCAAACGCAGTCTTGCTTTTTTACTTCCTGTAACCAAATTATTGTCAGTAAAAAAACCTGACACTCATCTTTACAATTATTAGTGCCTTTTCTCACTCCCTGTGCTTAACACCTTCCCTTTTTCCTCATAACCTCCTTTTCTTACCTATTTCTTTTACTTCATACTGTACTCTTAGTAACATTAAGCCCCTCCACTTAACACACCCCACATAATACTTTTTTTTTAATTTCTAGTCTTTAATAATTCCCCACTCATTAGTAACAGTACAAACTACACTATATTTCATTACAAACTTTCAAGGATTATAAATGTAAATCATAGGATCATAGGAGATTACTAGGCTATCAACCTAGAGGTAATTTTAAGTCTAGCCATTTCATCCCAATGTAATCCCATGAAAATGCTAGCCAATAACCAAGATTGCATTCAGTGATGACTGCCCATGTCTAGGACAGTTGCGGGTGCTATCCCTGGTAATAATTTATGGTGTCCCATCCACTAGTCCAGGTTCCTCCTGAACAGTGTCATAGAGGTGCTCTGTTTCACATGAACTGGTAGCCTGTTTCAAAACACTGGGAGATAAATCTGTCCCTCCGGCATGTCCTACTGTAAGTCATAGGCCATATTTAGGTCCCTGGAATGAGTAGCCCTAGTCCCATTTGATTTACTGATATGTAGCAAGTTCATTATGTTTGGGTCTTGGATTGCTCTGTAAACCAGGCATAAGTCTCCTCTAAGAAGTCTATATGACACAAAGTATAGTGACAGGGACTTTAGTCAGTCAGTGTAAGGCACATGCTGGAGCCCCATGATCTTCTTTGCTACTAACGTTTGAGTTCTCCCCAGTTGCTGCAGGTGCTTTGTACAGTACATGCCAAACGGGGCGTTATACTCAATTATGGGCCGGATTAGTGCTGAGGATAGAGGGGTTATAACTTCCTTTGCTCTTGAGGCAATGCATTTACTAATCAAGTGTGCTATGTAGAAAGCCTTCCTTACTAAAGCAGACACATGGTGGTTGAAGTTAAGGTTGCAGTCAGCTTGTGATCCCAGGACCCTTACCACTTCGTGGGTACCTAGGGTATTGTTGTTGATTTGATAGTGGGAAGGAACATTGTTTGTGCCAAAGGGAATGATGATGCATTTCTTTGCATTCAGTTTGGGACCGTGATTAATACACCAGTCACTGGTCTGCATGAGACCCTCCTGGAGTATACTGACATCATTTGGGTATTCACTGATTGCACCTAGTTTGGAGTTGTCTGCAAACTTGGTCAGCCACAACCCAGTAGTTTGATCTGAACTTCTAAGAAGTATATACCAAACAGTAGGGGGCCCTGCACTGACCCCTGTGATGCCCCACTGCTAACAGGTCAAATGGTTGATGTGGAGTAACCCAGTTTGATAGTGTGTGTCCAGTTTGTGAGCCAGTTGGCAACCCATCTTACAATGAAGGAGTTTACATTCAGTTTGCTAAATTTATCAGTAATGCCTGAATGTAGGATTCTGTCAAAAGCCTTTGCCAAGTTGAGGTATGCTGTGTGCACAGATTTGCCCTTGTCAATGGCCCTGGTCACATTTTCAAAGTCCACTAGATTTAACAGGAAGGATCTGCCCTTGATGAAGCTGAATTGTGTAGGATCCTGAGTTTGGAGGTCCCCATTGTATTTATTTATGAGGCTGATAATGCTACGTTCCATGGCATTAGAGATGAGGCTGGACAGGCTTATGGGACTGTAATTCCCCAGGTATGTTGCTAGGCCACCTTTGTGGTGGGGGGGGGGTAACTGTTGCTATTTTCCATACTGCAGGAGCAAAGCCTGTGGTTAGGCTGTGATTGAAAATGGTTCTTAATGGTGATGCTACTTCATGTTTTAGCCTGTTTTGAAGACAGCCTGGGATGTCATCTGGTCCCATACAGGTTGTGTTTTTTGCCTTGGACAAGGCTTTGAGAACCATCTCTGCAGATATTTAGGGTGGGGGATGAGTTTGGGGGAAGGTTTGTAATAAGTTAGGAGAGGATAAGGGAGTAAATTTTCACCAAACATATCTGCGAGCAGGTTTGCTATCTCTGTGGGGTTAGTGTATGTGATACCACTGGTCACTTGTTCTGCATATGCTTGGGTCCTACCTTTTAGTATGTATGTAGCTATAAAAGGCGTTTTGGTTATCCCTGGCTGTACTTGTGAAGTTTCTCTCAAAGGAGCCCTTAAAAGATTTCACAAGTTGTCTTATTTGCCTGTTGAGGCTGAGGAGGGTGCTTTTCCATTGTTGGGGCCTTGTCTTTGTTTTCTTGGGCAGCAACTTTTTACATTTATTGTAAAGTTTGTTGATGCTGGATATTCACCATGGCATCTTGTTTTTTTTCTTGGGGCTCTAACTTTGATTCTTTCTGGTACAGCAAG
Organism: Protopterus annectens; assembly: GCF_019279795.1. Lineage (NCBI taxonomy): Eukaryota > Metazoa > Chordata > Ceratodontiformes > Protopteridae > Protopterus > Protopterus annectens. The sequence goes on from NC_056734.1 coordinate 802,032,934, forward strand.
GTTATTCACTTATGCAAGTGATTTTACAAGGCTTTAGTGTAAGCTTTGGCATAGTTACTACTTCCAGCTGAGGCTGGGGCTTGGAATGTATTTATACCCTCACCTAGGAGAGTATAGCTTGCCTTGGTGAAGTTTTTTAGTCTGATTTCACCCTTTGTAAATTCTGGTGTTAGTGCCAGCTCAAAAGTGACTGTTTTGTGGTCAGAAGTAACTAATGCGTGTTCAACAGTTGCCGCAGGAAATCTGACATTTTTGTAAGGACCATATCTAGAATGTTTGTTGATGTTGTCAGGTGTGAACAATTTGTTCCAGGGCATTTGAAGTAACAAAGTCAGGAAACTTTTGCACTAGTGTGTTAGGGCCAGCATAGGTTTCACAGTTGATGATGGGATAACTGAAATCCCCCATAACCAGTATTCAGTAAAATATGGATTGTCACCAGTTTGGTCAAGTAGGTTTTGTGGGTGTTGTGACCCATGGAGGGGGATCTATAACAGGCTATGACAGCATAACCTGGATTTGGAGTAACTCATGGAGTTGTCCAGCCTAACTAGACATGAGGTGAATTTGTCTCTAATATATATAGAAACACCACCTCCTTTGGTTTTCACATGTTCATTTTGTGGTCTAAAGTTGTGGAAGGCACTGTAACCTTGCAAGGCTGGGGTATTCTCTGAGGACTTAAACAAGGTTTCTGTGACTGCACAGACATCTACATATTCTAGTGATACAAGTGCTTCTAACAAGTGCAGTTTTTGGTTTAAGCTCCTAGCATTTAGCAACATGACCCTTATTTTGTTCTGGTTCGCTAATTTCATGTCAGTAATGTTACTGGCGAGACCTTGCCCAAAAAAGGTACTATGGAGAAGGTAGGAGCCTTTGCCAGCAGCCTAAAGGCGTAAGGTGCAAAACATCTCTTGCAAAGCAGAGAGGTTTGTCAAACATGGCTTCCCAGGCTGACAGGAGCAGGTTTCCCTTTGAACGACACCAAAAACTAAGCCAATTATTGAACTCAATCATTTGTTGTTTATACTGCAGCATCATTCTAGGTGATGGTAGTATGCTGCTCAAGGCTAGGGACATACCTGCCAGGGACACATACTCAGAGAACTCAACCATGTCGGTCTTCATAAAGACCAGTCTCAGGCTGTTTACTCCAACATGAACTAAGATAGAGTCATAATGGTACTTGTTGCTGACAGGCCTGAGTGCATACGTGATCTGATGAATCCTGGCACCAGACAGGCAGCTGACTATGGCTTTCTCCTTGTCCAACCTTGTGAGTGGAACATCCGTGTGTCTCACTATCAAGTCTCCAATAACAAGAAAATTTAGCTTTTGAGTGTTTCACCTTATGGACTTGATGGATCAGACACTGGTGTTGCTATGTGTTGTTGCCACTGTGGGGATTGTGTTAATTGTAGCAGTCTTTGATTTGGAGGTCTCTGGTGTTTAGGTAAGTTTTTCAAGAGAATCTCTCCATATGTAGTTTTTTTGTGTTTGATTCATGCTGTGTGTATGAGTAATGGTACTATGTGCATATGTAGTGGTGGGTGAGTTGACAATCTCTTCCATGTTACTGTTTTGAGTGTGAGAGAGCATGGATTCAAGATTCTTGGTGTAGATACATCTCTCTCACACTCTGTACTAGAGTGAATTATTAGTAGATGGTTGCCGGTGTACATGAGGCAATTGCTACACTACCTCAAGAGACACAAGTCAACAAGGTTGGCAGGAGAAACAAGGGTAGTTTAACTGTCCATAATGCTAGGTTAAAGACTGCTGCCACTAGGGGTGGCTTTTCAGAATCATTCACGGAGGAGCTCAGTGGTTGTATATTTCTGCCTGGGGTTTTATTTATTTATTTGCTGGTGGTTAATAGGTTACAGCTTACTAGAAGTATTTCAGTGACTAGGATAGCACTAAGGATGAGGGCTACTCTAGTCAGCTACAGTATTGTCTAAGGGAAAAAATGTTGAATTTAACTGTTTGGCTTTGGCACACAGTTGCCTGGCAGTGTACAGTGCTGTGTGACACACAAGCAAACAGAAACCCAAATGCAGGGCCTAAATATCAGAAACTAAAAACTTGGAAAACAATTTAAAAAGATTAAAAAGGACCAATGAAGATGCTTATTCCAAGCCCTAGACAGACCTCCCTTTACCAGTCAGGGTCCAATATAGACAATCCTCTCACTAAAGTGCAGATAAGTCCCTTCCAATCCAAGGTGGCCTGGAAAATGTACTTAGAACAAACAACCACTACAAACAAACCCAAATGCAGCAAGCCTGTATCTGGACTATACTACAGCTACTAGCTACCCTACTTTCAGTGGGAAACATAAGAGAATGTTTAACACAGCAGAAAAAAAGCAATGAGACACTAAAAAACATTTAAAACCACAGAAAATCAGCAAGGAGGATCTAAAGAATGTTTTAAACAGTTAACAGATCAGTTATTTAAACACTACTTGGTAGAAAAACCAGAACAATCAGAACAGATACCTTTAAAACAATGAAAAATAGCAGTAAATACTTAACAAATAGTGAACATAGCAAAAAAACATTTGAAAAAAATATATATATATGTATAGATACATATAGATATATAATACTGTATATAGATATAATATATATGTCATGTAAAATATAATACATGTGTACATAACTTTAATTTTTTACTCACAATGTATACAAATACCAGCTATTTGTTTGATGTTATAGTCTATTATCTGTATGGTATCTGCTGCTTTTCTTTTCTAGATGCAGTCTTATTACTGCATTCTCAACTACCTCAATGCTGACACCTGTTTTTTTTTTTAGCCTCAAATCACTGAAGCAAATTTTTGCTGGAGTGTCTGTGCCATCCATCTGCTGTAGTTCTCTGCTCATCTAATAACTTTCTAAACTATCTGTCTGTTTCAGCTGCCTCAGTAGTATGCAATACTACTTTTTTGGTATTTTTATTATGAAGCAGTACAAATGTTAAGTGTCTGAATTCTTCTGTTAGGTAAGAAGCAAGCACTGCACATTAAGATTGGAAATCCTGTCTGTGATCCCAGTATCCCCCTTATCAGTGGATTTGATTGACTCTTCCAGTCTCAATAGTCAAGAAGTATGACCTGCTCCCAAGCCTCTTCCATATTCATTAATTTCCCTTCAGCAACTTCACACATTTTCTACCAAGTAGCAACCACAATCACCATTCCTGAAAGCATCAGTTTACATTAAGAATGCATTGGCTTGCCTATTTACTTTATTGGATTAGTATTCAAATTTTATCAACATTTCTATATGAAATTTATTTTATTGGTTGGGTTTTAAACCGAATGATGCATATGACTGTTGGCTTCACATTATTGTGGGGTACTTATGATGGGTTTCCACTGTTGTTTCCGTTCAGCTGATGAAGTCTGCTGGTTATGTGGACGAAAACGTACAATTTGAGCGTTAATGAGTTGGTGGTGTGAATAAAGCATTTTGATTACAGCCTGCATTTGTGGACTCTCTTTACCCTGTTTTTACAGTTATTCATGGTGCGTTTAGGGTGAATTTGTCTCCTTTTCGGTGTTTTGCATGTTTACTTTCTTAATGTGGAGAGGTACTATGCTTCACCATGCATGCACTAACTGATCAGTTCCCACTAATTTCATTGGTTCTAATGTGAAGGAGAGTGGGAATCACATTCTTGTAGAATAAGGATCGAACTGGGGCAAATGATTTAATTTCAGTTCTAACCTCAGTAGAAATGTCCCAGTAAATCTGGTATGAACAGCCATCCAAAATGAAACTATTTCCTTTTTTAGCAACCTCCAGAATCCTTATCTTGTCAAAGAAGCTTAACAGCTTAAAGTGATTTTCTAGCATTTTATAATTTTACCTTTGCACCATGGCATATAGTGCAAAAACTTCTGAGCAGCACTTCTAACCATTCTGAAACTTGTTTCCCCTTCACTCTGGACAATAAAAACACTTCCAAAAACTTTGTTTTTCATACACTGATGTCATTGAGGTAAACAGCAAACTTTAACCTTAGATGTGTCAATGTAGTACAAACTTGTGCTGCGTCCATAGACTTCAATGGGTGTGCCACCATTTATGTACAAAGGTGCCCCAATAAAGTGTATAGATGCAACACACATTACCCCAAGGGTAATGTGACAGTAGATAATACTAAATTTATTTGGGACATCATTTAATAAAAAGTTTACAAAGGTTTTTATTTTAAAATGGCCCAAATAAATAAGTTCAGATGAATGGAAAAATGAATTGTGGCATTTGATTCATCATATATTGCAATGCATTTACTAACATAGGAAAATCACTTTATAATCTTTTGTGGTAATAGATTCTCCATGGTTGGAGGTGGTCTAAGGTCTGTGTGCACTCTAAATAATAAAGTCACTATTAAATAAATGCTAGACCTGTTTCATAAAATTAATATCATCTAGTCATCCATTTAGTCTCAATGGTCAAATTATTATACTTCTATTTTCCCAGGTCATGAACATGACACCTCAGTGTTCATTTTTTTTTCTTGTTATCCCATCACCATAGATTGTAAGGATTCCACCTTCACATTTGAAGATTTAGAGAAAACCCTCAAGGAAATGAAAAGCCTACAATGGGAAAAACTATACCTCATAAATAGTTTCATAAAAATATTGTACATAAAGGCTTAAAACTAAAAAAAAAAAAACATCTGGAAAAACATGGAAGAAAATGTAATAACTCAATGGAATAATGTACTCAAAGAGACAGTTCTGAAATTAATAGGCATCCTACTGAGACACAACCACAAAAAAAACAGGCACAAACACAGATCAATCTGATTTAAACAGAGGAAATGTGTGAACAAAAACAAACAAGCAGGTAAAATTGCTTGATATCCAAGAAAACGTAAATATACACGAGGCCAAGATCAAACAAAAGAAACTAAAGAAGATCCACAGGGATATCTACAATGAACAGCACCCCAACAATTCAGAAAAAAGACAGACTCCCTGATATGGTAATTGGGCACCAAGAACACACAGGAGCAAATACGACCACACAAAAGAAACTACCCAAGATGGACACCTATTACAGTAAAACAGCCAGCACCACTTCTACCATTTTTCCCCCAGAGTCTTGACACACTGGACACCAACCACATCCACACCAGAAGTCAACAGTCAGACCACATACAAGAACCTCAAAGGACCAACAAGACACACCCATGAAACCCAAGAGCAACATATCACGTCTGTCTATCTGCCTACAATAAAGGAATGGACTACATGAGCACTGAGTCTACTTTTTTTTTGTCTATCCTAGACTAAACCATTATCTTAATAATGCTTTTAATTTTTATCCTTCAAATTTATTTAGCTTAATTAGTTCTTCGGGGAAATTAGCAGAAGGGTACTTTGCAATAGGCTCAACCACCAGACAGAATCTGAACAACGCCATAAATAAATGGGGGGGGGGAACAAAGTCCCAAAAATAGGGATAATTTTTAAATATTGCTCTTTCAAACTTAGAAAGTTGATAAAATAACAGGTTTTGGATTAGCATGAATTTTCTGATGGGTATGAAGTCCAAAACTTAAATGTCTGTCATTATCTTCTGACTGCAAACCTCAATGGTTTGCCATTGATTTGCGAGATACCACAATTTTATGAGAAACAGACCAAAAATTAGCATGCAAAAATCTGGACATTCTGTGAAAATCTGTACGGTTGAGAGGTATTCCAGAGATCACTCTACACAAGATGAGAAACGTAGACTGATCCCCACTGAACCACAGCAGCACATCCAATCAATCAAGGTCTCCTCAAACAAAGGTTGGGCATACTCAGTGACTAATTTTTGTAAACCTTATCCCCTGTCTCCCACAGGTGACAAGTATGTACAAGCCAGAGTCATAAGATTCCAGGCTGCACTGGTTTTCTTTAGATATTTTATCTCTCCTAAACTAAATCTGAGTTACTCATGTGCAGCTTATATCATGCACTGCTTATACAATGGGGTGACATTTATTATAGACTGAAATAATTTATCATACCTGTCACTCATCCCTCTCTAACAAAGATGACAAGCAAGTGGGGTATTTTGTTTAGATGCTTTTATACATAGAAACACATCAGGATGGATAGCAGCATCATAAAATATAAACAAACTGATTAACAGACAGACCTTGCATACAGTACATACATGCTTACATCTCAACAGCTTACTACAAAATGGCTGTCAGACTTGCATGTGCTCAGTATTTACACACTTGTGCAAATCCTTGGATAGCATCTTAAAGGCATATATACACACACACTGATACCTAAGTTTTAAGAACTTCTTACAAGTTAATATTTTAATTCTAATAACATTTCTGTCATGGACTAGATTAGTTCTTAGAAAAATGACTTATGCAAATTACTTTTGTTGTTTCTGTAACTTGGTGTTTTAGTTCAACTGAAAATCTGCATGCAGCTATTTATAATGTATTGCTCACCTTCTAAAACTGGAAATAACTTGTGTATCTTTGGGGCTTTTCCCCTTGAGGCACCTCTAAAAAATGGGTTTGATCCAAGTAGGGTTAATCTAGTTAACAAAGCATAAACAACATAACTAAATAAAAAATACAGCTTCTGAATTATAAATTCACTCAAGGTTAAGCGAAGTTTGACTAAAGGTGCAAAATCAAAAATAAGCCAGAGGTATTGCGTTTTAATTCTGATGACCCCTTGAGTATTCCCTATTTCAGAAAAAATTGCCCTGCACACTGCTTAAGCCAGCTAATGTTCAAAAGGTCGACTATAATTAATTTAGCAACTGAAGCAGATATCTTTTATGTGATTTTTGCAAAAGCCATGTAATTCTTTTTTTTTATGACAGAGTGTACTCAGCTAAAAGGATCTATTCCACTGTGACAGAAGTTTATTTATGGCAAAGGTTTAGGGAGATGTAACAAAAGCTGTACAAATTAAATCCAGTGACAATGTAAGGAAACCAACTACATTAAGCAGCATTTCTTTGGAGATTTGGGGAAAGCAGTGTAACAGAAAATGTAAAATGATTGTGTGAATAACAAACTTCACCCAGATACCATCTGAAGGTCAAAATAAACTCACAGACTCTAAAGCTGAAATGGTATCTAACCAATGCACCTCTGCACCTTTCAAGCCATAAAGCTTAGTAACTGCAGATGCCAAGTTACTGATAGTAACTCTTCTCGGACCATAATTCATCAACAAACGTGACAAAATATACTGTTTTCACTCACCTGTAGAATACAGCTCAGGCCATAGACCAAAGCACGATGCTGTGGGCATGAAAGAAAATCAGAGAATGCTGATTGTGCAGGAGTTCCTACCAACATAGACATTGTAGGGCTCGGCGCTGACAATGTGGGATTATTTGGTCCAATAAGTACATGAGGTGAGTGTGCAGGAACATTTGGACTTTCACTTAGAAATAAGGAAAGTCGATGGACACAGAAGTAAGCAAGGCGACGAGACAGGTAGGCTGACTGAACAAATTCTTCAGAGTGCTAAAATAAAAATAAAATAAAAAAAAGATGTTTACCATTTTTTAATTTGTAGTGAAACTTATACAGAAACACAGTTGTATTTATTCTAATCACTGAGTAAATCGCAAGAACTGTAAAACTTCAATATTTAGTTGACCTTTTAATGATCTAGCTACTATTTCATCCACATGAAAGTTAACATAAGCAGGCAGCTTGAGTTTAGCAAACATATTTATATGCATATACTCAACAATATTTGCATTTCTGGAAAAAACAAAGCACACAGTAAGAAAGAGCTACAAGATATATGACATCATGATATTATGTAATAACATTCATAACAAGTCTGAGGGAAAAAAGAGAAAAAGAGATTTTACATGTATAAAAATGCATTAAGACATCAGCAGTGCATATCATGTTTACTGCAATAAATAAAAAGTAAGCAGGCAAGTTCTTTAAAATAAGATTTGAAAGTATGGGGGGTTGACAAATTAAAAATAAACAAATAAATAAAATGCAAGTGCTATTACACTCAATTATAAAAATAAAGTCATGATGCCTTTTAAAAATATTTAAGGATCACAAACACCAGGGGTGCTTGAACTGTGAGAAGAGGCCACTTGGTCAGCATATCTAACATGCAGAAAAAATTAGACAGCAGCAAAAACAGCAGTGGAAATGGTGAAGAGTGTTAAATGAATTAATCCAGAAAAATAACCTCCAGTACTTAACTCCTTCCATCCCTGAAAATTTCCCCCCGGATTCATGAAGCTAGGCGCAAGGCCGGTGTAAGGCCTGCGCCGGCCGTGCGGCGTATAAATGGTGTAGTAGCGCCATATGCATATTAATGAAGGTGCGCCGCTACCACATCCACGTGCATAGGACACATGCATGAGTGCATGGGGCGTTACTAAGCTGCGCCCGGAGGCGTGTCAATGTCGGCTGGCGATGAGCAACCTAAACTGCTGAATATTATAGCCTGCCTGCAATAGTAATCGCACCTATCAGTGTCCATGGATAATGAAACGTATGCAAAGCATGCAACAAAGTTCCCGGCCACACAAAATGGAGAACAAAACAGAAATGCATGCAACATAATATAAGTTTCCGTCCATGGAACAAATGACATTTAAAATCGTGTGTCCGTAATGTACTGCACTGTCAGAAGTTATACCCGGTGGAAGTGAAGGCATCATGTCAGTGCACCACCAATACACACGTCTAGCCCCATGGGTATGGTCACCAGCAGTCCCACAGTGGCAGTGATAATACACAGCAGGGCAGTTGTGGCTATATAACAACCATAAAGAAACCTGACAGTCCATATTGTATACCAAACACACACAAACATATGTATATTAAAATGTGCTATACACATGAACAGGAACGTAACCGTCACATACACATAGGATGCTATATGCGGAACCGGGATATCCAAAAGTAGAACCCATGTATGCTTCTGCAACCTAACCTATGCACCCATGCCACACCTCACCAGGTACGATATGTCTGCCATTCACCATGTTAGTGTGACTGCCCTGTGATGCCACTTCACAGACTACGTGTGCAGGGACATGCAATAGCTCACCAGTCTTATAGCCTTGAGGGTGTGGGCCTAGCGCTGGGGAGCATTTTGCATTCGTCCAGACACGATACCACTGTACAATGACCGACTGTGTCACTTCAACAGTTGCCTATGCTCCTATTGTCATTCCACAGGCATGTGGTATCTGTCCGCTATGACTGTCCTGGTCAAACACAATGCTGTGGCACAGATGACTTGCAGCTGTCAGCCCTGGGAGTACAGCTCACATGCTAGGCTCTTGCTGCTGCTATATTGCCTGTCCTGCACAGTTTCCAATAACTGTCACCGGCAGGGCAATAACTGGCATGTGCGACATGGGGTCATGTGACACATTGCTTGCATCTTCCCTTGTGACGCACGCAGGCAAGGCACACCTTATAATGCACCACTCCAACATCTCTGCAGTGACTGGGACCTGCCTGTAGGCTCTGCAGAGCACACCTGCAATGACAGGTTATAGACGGACCATACCTTCCAGGCACATACCTGGACCGGCACACCCACAGCTGACGGGTTCCCATATCCCACTATGTTTTGCACACATCCTGGCAAGTTGCTTAGCACAATGCATCAGAGGTGCTCCACGTGCAACTAACTGTGTCCGGGACCGGTATACACATTGTAACAAGCGACAGAGTCAACATCATACCCCACGGGTAACATACCTTCTATGGTGGTATAGTGGACAGTGGGCCTCAGCTACTACTGATGTGTGACTGACACTACCCCACACTTCACTGGGATAGCCACTCATGTACCAACACATCCATGAGTCATACCCTCCACTCTGCTGGATCAACACATACACACCACCTCCAAGACCTACATTACCCTTGGCATGAACACTACCACCATGTGACTGGTGTTACGCACCTGGGGTTATCCCCTCATTGGTGGATTCCAAACATATGCTAATCTACCTTGTTAGCCACATCCTGGCAACACACCCATCACAGCATACACAGTACATGTGTACTACTACACCTACTACAGACGTCTGCTGACAGCGGTTGTTAACATCATGACACCCATGCAGATGGACAATGCACATACAAATGCTGACACATACCCCAGTGCACTTAATTAGCATGTACACAACTGCATGGATCATGCTATTCCACACAGAGCCATGATGGTACACACCAGATAGCAGACGCCACTCCGGTGGTCATGTTCCACAGACATATGATGTACAACAACAGGTGTAGGCTGTTGCACAGTGGTGTACATTCCCATGTGTGGAGTGGCTCACTGGTCAGCCGTGGTGGGGCCACAGGGTCCCTCATCACATACTCCAAGTCTAGCTACGTAAACATGACTGCCACACATTCTGGGGTGTACCACCCGGCATTATGGTGGTATGTCAATATTCGATGGCAACACCCACATCTGCTGTCACATACAACAGTCACTCAGGAACATTGCAGACCCAGGTATTGTTGGCAACATGCTGGAGGATGGATTCAATGCTGACAGTACACCCTCTCACTCACTACAGGGTCGCAATCCATACATGAACATTGTGGTGTCCCTGTGGTCACACCTACACAGTACTGACCTACACTCTATGTGTCCTGGGACACTGGCCCCATGTCACCTTCCAACGTCCCAGGCTGTGATGTCCACCAACCTCTGAATTACTTGTCTCCCCACTAGGCCACCATATTCAGTAATAACCTTGTTTCAGACATTGTAGACCCTGAATGGCACACAGCAGCATTTATCACACTACACACAGGTGGCACCACATTGCACGAGTGGGACTATAGTCCTACACACCTGACTGGACTGTTCTGCATGGCTATGGGGCACATCCTCATGGACGTCATTCGCAGAGACATTGTTGGTCTCCCGTCCTCTGCTGCCACCCGGATTGGGCTTGTTAAGGCCAGAGCATGGCCCCTACACATGGTGGACTCCTTTCATACAGTTACCAGGGCAGTTGCTGATGGTACGGGAGTCCACATATCCTACATTGTCCTCTCATTGCCTTTCAGCACCATTCCCCATTCTGGTATTGACAACATACACATCCACCTGCACATCGTACCCTGTGTCTCAGGATGTTATGCTATGTGGCTCATGGACAGGACACACAGTGAGGCCAGCATACCATAGTACCTACTACATGTCAGGTACTTTGGCATACCACAGTCCTCAGTCATAGGGCTCCTCATGTTAAGTATATGCTTCCCTGTGGAACAGGCTGGCACAGGGGACTTTCCCTGCCTAGCTTTAGAACCCCTACATACCAAGCGCCATGATTGCTCCACCAGCTGATACTGACTCCAACCATATGGGTGTCACTGTGACAGATACATAATATGACTATCATGGCATCAAGCTGCATGACACAAGGTGCATGCACATCACCTTTGCATTACACCATTCACCCACTGACTATCACATGGATGGTAGTCCCCTACATACATATCACATTGTACATGTTTGCAGTACACACATATGTCGCACCCACTCCTGTGGTTACCGTATTGCCACTGTCGCGTGGATATCCTCCTACGTGGCCACATCTATCTGTACTGGGTGTGTAACTGGTACATAGGCACCCATTGTACCTCTGAACTCAAGACATCTACACACATTCAAGGGTACACCACCCCATTTAGGGTGTACCTTACACAACAGCTGCAGCTTTACATGCCACAACATTAACACGCCATGACGTTTACTGAGCTCCGACAATTTAAATATGCGGCTGCACTACGGACACCACATCTGTACACATTTGCATACTACATACTCAGGGGTGACCTCTGCTGATCAGACAGGGCCCATGTCCACAACATTATTGATGGATATACTCCTCATATGCGAGATAAGCAGAGGCCACTGTGAGCAACATGCTCATGGATATGTGCACACATGCCACAATGAGTGGGATGTGCTTCTGGGTTACATTCCCAAACAGGACACTCACCATGCTGTGGAACATAAGTCCTTTATACATCATGCAGGGACACTCAGTAGCACTGTTCATGTGATACCTCCCTTGGTGGTTGGGAGACACATGTAGGCCTGGGATCACTGCAGTGGCTATACTGTGCAGTGGTGCAGGTGACACCTGGCTCTGCTCTTCAAAGGACACTACCCTGGAGATGTGCCACTAGGGTGAACACTGTAGTTGTGCTTAAACATGGACTTGACAGACTGCATAGTACCCCACTATGCACCTGTGCAGCTATTACATGTCCTTTGTGCATGGTTACTTGGTAGCCCTTCCATTTAGATTAGCTATCATGCTATTACTATGTCCCATACTTACAGGCCATATGTATCCTGTTATTGTACATACCAATAGACGGTACCTGTCGTATGCATGATATGCCTGTTATGCTGTGTAGAATATCTGTCATATCTACCTATAATACTATACATTACACATATTTCACATAGTATCCCATAATGCAAAGCATACTTGCTCAGCGGGACCACCTTACATATGTCATTAATGTTATTTACCCATACACATGCGTGCTGTGACAGTATATCAACATATACTATCCCCTGCTATGGCACGTCCTTGTTGGACATACCCTACCACTGATGGCGGGTTGTATGGCATTGTTCTGTTTAATGGCCTCATGTAGCATCCCTTCTGGTGTCTGTGCTGTGTACCTTGTGTCCCACTGCTGGATGCACAGATTCTACAAGCATTAGTATGCTCAGCAAGACATCACTACATCAATACCTTTCCCCACTTTATGCATTGCGGACACGTTTAATTAATGCCAACCAGGCTATATATACAGCAAAACTAATTAATACAGATCATGCTATACATAACCTTACATATTGGGCGTTCTTCATACCTTGTTGTTGTTACGGTGTTTCGTTTCTATCTCTCTCACAGTGTTTCAACTGTTTTTCGGTATGAGCATACGGTTTGAATGTCTGGCAAGTCATCCTTATATACGTCAATACCTGAAACATGTGGATTCTTCCCGCCAGTTGGTGTTCCTGAGTGACTAATTACTTGCATATCAGCTGTGCAGCTACTCCATTCGCCAATTACGCGGCGACAGTGGGGTATAATTTGATTCTCCACTTGGGCGTTGCCTATTTGCCCTACCTTCGGGGAGACGGTCTGTATTGTGTTTTGTTATGAGTAACTGCAACTGCTATGCATGGAGACAAGTATAGTTTGGATTCATGTCCCCCGTGGATTGTGTGTTGACAGGTAGAGAATTTGGTTCAACATGTGGGTGTACCTGTCATCCCGACGTCTGTTAACGGAGTATTGCAATCAATACCTGTAACATGGCTGTTTGTTCCATTATACAACGCCTGCAATATTGCATGTCACCTTTAATTGTGTCTCTCACACGGTATGTTGAGGGTTCTGCAGATGTAATTGCCTGACTGGATGTTTGTGCTGCTATTACAGTTTGTATTGCTTCAGTTTCTAGTGTGGGGGATGTCGGTGGTTGTACATAACTTATACGATTTGTGGGCCTTGCATTTCTACATAATCCATATATATGTGTGTGGGCTCTGTCTCTGATTAGAGAGCTAACAGTAGACTTATGTTACGGGATTGTACGTTGGGCCATTGTTAATTGGTTTCTATATCGTCTGCAGGTGAGCTTGCTACTTGTATACCTCCGTAATTGCAGCAATATATCAGGGGATATGTGTAGGTGACAGCTAGCCCTTGTATTTCTGTCCCAGATATTTGCATTCATTGTGGTTGTGTTGTTAAAAGAGCCTGTTTGCCATGGGTTACCACCTTATCATATAGTCATTGTTGGACACTTGCGGGACACAAAGCAGTGTTTACAGGACAACACGTAGCCATGGTCAGTACACAGGTAGCACATACTTTTATCCTCACTACATACATATTGTTGTGACTTTGGATACTTATCATATTGCATGTAACATTTAAGTTTCTTACATACAGGCATAACTATTAAATACGACTGTTAGATTATATATGGGACATATTTATGTCCTACCATCTCGGACATTTGCCCTTTGTACTGTTTTATGTCAGGACACGCCTGCCCAGGGTGGGGATGTCCCTCCTACTGTGGTACAGGTAGTAACCGTATGCCTACGGCTAGCTATACCAACACCTACCATACTGGTCTGCCTCTGACTTGGCACCAACATACACATGTTGTGGACAAACACACATTACAGTCACACAGAAATGCACATGGCACCCTCAACGCACACTTACACAGACTACGGCACTCACAGTCACAGTTGAACAAAGTACCTACGTGGACCGTGACACAGTCAGCGGTGAATAGCCGTCCCTTCATATCATCATACTATTACTCGCGGATGTACTGTTCCGGTACTGTGTTCTATCAGTCTTTCAGCCTCGTGGTTACGCATGTCGGTATGTTACACATTTCATGGTTGGCAGTATCCTATTTATTTGTACCTCCAAGATGTTATGAATGTCGTTGAACTATCTATCATATTTGCAGATATTGCTGAATCCATCTATATCACCATATATCCCTCTATTACCCTTTCTATCTGTATTATATATATGCATATGTGTACATATATATATATATCTATATATATATATATATATTCTAGCAGGGAACGTGACAGGCACACAGCACCACCATATGCTGTAAGACTCATGTACTGTTCAGGTGTTGGCATTCCATGTTGCAATGGCTGTTGTGTCTACAATGTTTGAGAGGTGCCTATGTAGGAGTCACACACTGGGCCACCTATACATTACAATTTACAGGTGGTCATGTTTGTGTGCCATCCATTTTACTGTGTGTGCAGGTGGAGAGGTGTCAGTCCATAGGGGCTTACATGGTCAGTGTATGTGCTATACGTTCCCTCTTTGCCAAGGTGTAGGCATATTGGGCACACCTCTGTCTGCCTACTGGGGCTGGCACAGTGTGTTCATGGTCTGAATCCCTCTGTGCCTGTACTGGCCTTGGCAACTGCGGTGGGCTATGAGGGCCTTCCCCATTTTGTCCCTGCTGCAGCTGCTTCCGCAGGATCATATTATGTAGCATGGCACATACTATGACGATGTGGGCACATGTGCCTGGAGAGTACTGCAAGGCTCCACAAGATGTATCCAAGCACCGGAACCATGATTTCAGCATCCCGAACACACGCTCTATGATGATTCTGGTTTGTGCATGTGCCTCATTATGGCGTTCTTGCATGGGTGTGTGTGCATTTCTGATGGGAGTCATCATCCATGGCTCCAGTGCATAGCCAGCATCCCCCATGAGATGGCCATGTGGGATGTCCCCCCTGACAAATACCCGATACAGCTGTGAGGCGTGCCAGATATGGGAGTCATGGTAGCTTCCAGGGCTGCCAGCACACACATCCATGATAATGCCCTGGGCATTGTACACGACCTGGCAGTTGATGGAGTGGAATCCCTTCTGGTTTATGTAGCGCATACCCTGCTCACCGGGTGGTGACTTGATTTGTATGTGCGTGCAGTCTATCGCACCCAGTACCTCCGGGTATTGTGCCACACGGTGGAAGTGGCGCATATTGCTGGCCAACTCCTCCTGAGTTCTGGGGAAGTATATCTGCTCATTGGCATGTGGTAACATGGCATCCAGGAACTGGTGTAGTACCCTGGATGCTGATGCCTGTGAGATACCCATTATATCTCCAGTTGGCCTTTGAAAGGTACCTGTGGCCAGTATTCGCAGGCTTACACATACCTTCGTGTCCACTGGTATGGGTTCCCCTCTGTTGTTTCTGGTTCTCAGGTGTGGCTGCCACAGCTCCACTATTTGCTGTAAGATGTCCCTGTCCACCCTGTAATGCTCTACTATCTCCAAGGTCATGTAGCCCCTGGTAGGTTACCCTTGGTATGAACACTCTCCTTCTCCTCTGAGGCCTGCGGTGGTTGTCAGCATCATCCTCCACAAAACCGTCAGTCTCTACCACATGCTGATGAATCACAGCTATGGCAGCTCCCAACATGTACATTTTAAAAGTTCCCCATGTGTTTACACCTATGGTGCAGTGTTTGGGAATACACAGGTGTGTGTTGGGTGCTTACACACTTTATACTATTGTGCTGTGAACACCGATGATATCATGGGGTGTGTATGTACGTTCGTAGCTACAGGTTATGTTATGTGTTTTACTGCCGGAACTACTATTGTGGTGCCTTTGGTGTTGAATTACATTTGCCTGCCGTGGATTACCTCTTGACCTTCCCTTTACATTTCTGCGCATTGCACCTACCATTTTCTGGCATGCATCCTGCAGCCTACTTTCATTTGTGCTTTCCTGGACCTGGCGTATCTTGCGTTATGTGTGCTACTGCCGGTCTGCTGTTGGTTTGCTTTGCTCTGCTGTGTCAGGTCTCCTATCTTTGCAATCCAATACCTCCCCTCCTTTCTTTGCATTCACATGCCTCCCCTATCCTGTTTTGCAGGTTTCTGCAAGCGGACTTGTCAGCTGCCGTCGATTGGCCTTCGTGGGTTGATTGGTGTTGATTGCTCATTAGTACTCCAATTATCCTACTTCCGCATTTCCTTTCCTTCCCCTGACCTTCCTGTTTCTGCTATTGTTTGCGGCGCATGCATCCGATTACTGGGTTTCAGGCACGTTTTCATCCTCGTACACATGCGCTTTTGGCCACCATGTGTGCTCTCAGCTAAACGATTCCTCCCCACCCCTATCCTGCAGCTTTGCTTAGCAATGGACAGGCCAGATTTGCAATGCTCCAATGTGCTTAGTGCTACAGTGGCACACCCCTCTGCTGATGTCATGTATCTCCTCTGAGCCACTCCTTGGTGTTATACCGCTGCACCGTATGGTACAACCTTCCTCCGGCGGGACATTTGCGATTCAGTATTATCTGCCTCATTTGCATGGCATTGACTACTAATTCATAGTTACCGCGCCGAACACTATCGCAAGCCCTTAGCAACCCTTGCACCTTGGTTGTGGTGTTCCATGCCTACCATTGTGTGTTATGCTGTAAACCTGATTTCTATTACATTGCGATTTTATGACATTTTTATATTATTTCTTTATGTTACAGCTTCCGCACTGTGGACATGACATTAAATGTTGTTATTTACGTGTTGTGCATCTTTTTTTATGCCATTGGCTGTGTATTTCACCATTGGCATATGTTCACGTTGTGATACCTGGGTCTGGCCCTCTTCCATAGCTCCGATGTTATGTTTGGGAAAATGTAAACCGTGTTTTTTGGTTTACATTTCCGTGGGGTTACGCTATGCCTGCACCACTTCATGAATTGCTATATGCCTTCATTTGCATGGTGCAACACTGCACATGGGGTGATTTGCATACTTACGCCAGGGGCTGCGCAGATCTGGCATATGCCGGTAGTGCACATGGAATTAGATCATACCTGAATCGCTCAGCGGCCATATTTGGTGTTATAACACCTACGCTATGCGTGCGCCTGGTGCAAGCTTCATGAATCCCGGGGATCATCTTTCTGGATGCAAATGTGTTGGCATAAACAGCAATTCCATGAGTCAAGAATATTGTCTTGAAAAGATTAATATGAAAAATACATAAAACCTTCACATTTCAGGAAGAGCTGAAAGTTGACTGATTCCTCCAACTTCAACTCATCAAAATGTTCATGGCAGGATAACAACACAGACTGCTTTTGAAAAAAGCAACCAGGGCTGAGAACATGTAAGGATGCTGGGAACCTCTAAGCTGGAAGCAGTCCACAGCCTGGTGGCAAAAACAAAAAACAGTATGAAGCCACTTCTTAATGACTACATTGTGGAGAGTACAAAGGAATAAGGGAAGGTACGCAGGTACAACACCCATCTGGGTATCAAATCTGAGATGTATAAGGAGAATTTCTTAAAATGTCATAAGTAGAGTTGCATGGGGACACAAATACATGAAATATTTTGAATGACAAAAGACATCATA
The DNA here is from genome assembly GCF_019279795.1 of Protopterus annectens. Taxonomy (NCBI): domain Eukaryota; kingdom Metazoa; phylum Chordata; order Ceratodontiformes; family Protopteridae; genus Protopterus; species Protopterus annectens. The sequence goes on from NC_056734.1 coordinate 802,050,935, forward strand.
ATGAAGGAAAGTTAATGAATTAGAAACTTTGCTTACACTGAAAATATGCAAGTACTGGAGAAGCACTGGACACAAAAAAAAAAAAAAAAGCTGCTTGGACGTGTACGTCAGATGTTAAGAAAGAAGTGAGAAACATATTAGTTGTCAGTGAAGGACAAAATAGGCTGCCTTCCTCCCTGAAATAAAAATACCTTGTGATCACAGTCTTGTTTTTTTCAAACACCTTTACTGAATTATCACCTGGGACATAGGCACGTTTACATTCATATAAAAGTAATCAAACTATAGTAACATAAACATTATACTTTACATATATTGCTATATATCATATAACCTAAGCAATATTACATAAATTATTCAATTCAATTCCTTCCTTTTCTAAATGACATATCTTTATCAAACCATCACTTACTACATAGGCAATCATACATTTATATAAATGAAAACAAATTGCACCAACACAATCCTAGTTGCAAGCATGTTACATCACAAACCATACTGACACACTCCCAGATGCAAACATTATACATCGCTTAAAATCTACCCAGTCTTTCTCACTCAGACATTACATAGCTCATTAAGTCCAACCACCTTTTAAACCACATTCTTCCCTTGTATGTATTGTTCCCACAATTTCCATTTTTTCCTCTGCAGTTTGCTCCTACCCTTTTCTAAAGATCTCAATTCCAGTTGTTTTATCTGTTTTACTATATTCACTACTTCTATTACAACTTGTTTAAATTTTGATTTCCATTTTCTAGTAATTGCTTTTTGGCGGCCACCATTATTAAACACAGCAAGGTCTTACCATGTCTATGCAATTCCAATTCAGTATCATAGTTCAGAAAAATCATAACCCCCTTCAAATAATCTGCACACCCAGCATCTCTGATACTGCATCCCGCAGGGAATCCCTAAAGTCCACCAACTCACTGCACTCCCAAAAAATATGCTCCCAATTACCTCTTTCTTCCCCTTCACACCAACAACATTTGCTTTCTGCCTGAGGAAAATTTCCCTGGAGTCTACTTCGGGTATAAAATATTTATGTAAACATTTCCTGGTAAAAATCCGAAATCTTCTAGATTTTGTTGCATATTTGGAAGACATAAATATATCCGCCCTTTGTTTCTTTGTGAATTGCTTATCCAATTTCTCTTCCCAATCCTTTCTAACCTCCACTGATGCTTGTAGTTATCATGCAATATTTTATATGCTCTACTAATTATTCCTTTTTTAATGGCAGCTTCTGTTCTAGAGTCTATTAAAAACTTTACCAGTGCTGGTCTTTCATTCAGAATCCCTCTATTTCTTTCTCTTTGCCTATACTCTGATATCAATCCTTGATAGGGAAGGCAATCTCTGACCTGCAGTTCAAATAAATTCTTGATGTCTTCCCATTCTATCATCTTTCTGTCTCTATTATTTGCTCCCAATACCTTGGTCTCTTTGCCATTTTTCTCCAATAAGCCCCCTCTTGTCTATTGTCTGTATCCCTAATTGTAGTCATCCCTGTCTGCAGAATCTCCTTTCTCCATTCCCATGTTTGTTTAGTTCTATCACAGTCTTTTAATTCATAGTCCATAGCTAAGTACTAGGTTAGCTGCCCTTGTAAGCCATTTTAAACCTAGCCAATTTCAATCAAAGGTGAGTATCAAACCTTGTACCTTGTGTTTGTACGATAAATACCTTAACCACTGCATCAACCTCCAACCATTCAAAAGGTAAGAATCAAACTTTGTAACTTGTGTCTGTGAGGTAAGCATCTTAACCATTTTACCAATCCCCCTGCACCTTATATCAACCCTACCCCAACACAAAATGATGAAATATCAAGATATGCAAACAGAAATGACAAAAACAATGAAGCAACTAGGATAATAAAAATAATTTCAAACCACTTTTTAATGGGCTACTGATACAGATAATCTGAAACAAACAACAAGATAAGGCAAATCTTGATATGCAGTCCATAGGAGATCATTCATGACAAACACTAAGGAATGAAGTAATAGTAATTTTCTAAATCTTAAATATGCCATGACATAGAAATGGTATCCATTCTTGCCACTGTATTAAAGATGATGTTTTGGAGAAATTAAACAGTGAGCTCTATTGGCAAATTATCTAAAAAGGAAAAAGACTGAAATAATATTGAAATAGTTTAAAAGAATCTTGTTTACAGAAAAAAAACATTCAAAATTATGATCCTGAAGCAGTGGTTCAGCATATATCATGACTAAAACCAGGATGCCCCTTACTACTCTTGTGTGCTATTGTTTACTATTCTGGTACAAGGAATGCATGTTTATGTAGATTTGAAGAGTCACATCTCCAAAGGAGCTAAACTGGGATTATAATCCCTCAACCACATATTAAAAGTTAAATTTTACTGTGTGCAATAGCCAGAACAAAAGGTGCAGAGAACACTAAGTTATTATATATCTGCTGTTTTTTTTTAATTGTTATAAATCTGATTTTAAAATAAAAGAAAATTCAACTCTCAGGGTACATTAAGCATTTTTTTTTGTTGTTATATTAACTTTACCAGCGACAGCTACCCTACAGCTTGTTATTAAAATGAATGGAAATTAGAATTCAGAAGTGAGATGCATTTATTAGCATAATTTCTCAACACCTTCACCCCCACCCCATACATACACATACATAGAAACAAGGTATGGCTAGTGAATACATACTGTTACTATAAAAAGCAGTTGAAGTCAACTCTGCTGAACAACTGGTCTCATTGATTATACGTAGATCACTCAACAATCAACTGGAGATTTCAACAGAAGGAAAAGCTCTAATATTCGGAAATATTTTTTCTTTTGCATGCGATTTTATTTTGACAAATTCTAGTAGAACACCAGATATATATGTGATCAATGACAGTAGCAAAGCCAAAAAGACAAACTTAGATGGAAAACACTTAACACATGACTGTATAAATATGTTTTGCTTTCAGAACATTTAAATTAAAACCACCATTTTGTTGTCCCTGAAAGTGATGTTTTCCAGCATGTGAAATGCTAATGCAAAGAGAGAGAGAGAACAAGAAGAAGAGCATTAGCTGTGACTTGACCCATAGAAATTCAATGTTCAGCTCTTCTAGCATCTCAGCATAATAGTACATTGTATTTAAAACTGTAGCCATGCTCAAAGCTATTTCCCTAATACACTATTCCTTTTAGCACTTCCCATTCAGTTGTGCTCTAGAGTGCCACCTTGTTGCAAAGCCATTAGTTGCCCCAATCATATCTTACATTTGTGCCAGATAAAAGGGATCAAATTACTTTATAAATTAAGTTTTATTTATTCCCTCAGTTACCCTGAGTCTAAGCCTCAAACAGTGTATAGTGCTTCGTAGCCCCATAAACACATGCAATACATTTCATCATACTTTGTACTATTATTTTATCCATCAAACAAATGCCGGGCTAAGAACAGTCGAGTAGTCAAAGTACTTTACACATTGCTCAATATTTTCCTATTATAAAAGTTCAGCCTATTTACTCAAATATCAAGGAAACCTGATTTGTCAACATGCAATAGCCATGGATTAGGTGATCTACAGCTCTGCACTCGACACACTTTATAGAAGTTCCCAATAATCAGTGATTAAATACATTACTACAAGGGAACATGGTCAGTAATATACGAGGAAACCTGGGAAACTGCTAGCTGATAGTCTCTCCAACTTTCTTACTATTATGGTGGAGTAAAAATATATCAGTTAGTCCACCACAAATAAAATACATATTTCAGATTTAGCAGAATTTTAATCCTTTACCAAAAACTAAACATGATAAGTTAGGATTTCCATCATTTCTTTCACTAAAAACATTTTCACAGACATTAAGCCTTTTTCTTTTCTTTGGGTTGCAATCTAAAGCATCTAAAAAATTGCTTTCCAAGAATCAAACAATATCAGAAAATGTGTCAGAATCATTACTGCTATATTTGTCATATTAAATTACATTCCATTAGGCTATTTTGCAGTTTTATAGCTGATGATATAGGAAGCAAATAATATTCTGTAAGTATTCAAAGCTTGACTAGCCAATACATACCAAATGTGGACTTCCAGTATGGTGTTCAGCAGATAAGCAGCATTGGAATGGCTGTTCCATGTAAGCAACAGTAGATTACTGTAAAAAGTATTTTTACAGAAATTAGATCTATGGGTTTATTAAATGGTTTATGTATGGGTTAATTAAAGCTACTCCCCTTCTGCCTTCTTTTACTTTCTCTGCGTGTGTTTTCTTTTCCATGTCACCACTATTCTTCAGGATTGTCTCTGCATCATCCTTTTGTATTTTCTCCATAATGTCCCCCCAGAAAAGATCTCCTTCATTTTTTGGCTCACTCTGCATCACCATTTCTTTACGTAAATCATCCCCCAACCCTCCCAACTGGAGGGTTGTAATTATACACTCATCATTTGCTGAGTCATCTCCATCAAAGAGACTTCTTTAGAATATCTCCTCGGAATCCTACATACATTTTCCAGTCTCAATATTTGCTTTTGCTTCCATTTCTCTCACCTCTCCAACATCTTCTTCTCTTTCCTTCTGCCTCTCTGTTTCTCCAGGCCACCTCTGCACCTGGAATGGAAACAGGAAGTGCTCCTACAAAATGGGTGCCACATACAACAATGATGAGCAGAGGAAGTCTCTGGATGCCCTGGCCAAATTTCCTCTAGTAGTATAAATACCACTTTGGGTCTCCCCTGATAAGAGGTTATTACTCTAGTGAGACTAATCCAGTAAAGAAAGGATGGATCAGCAAATTAATAAGCAGACAGATAAATAAATAACGAGCTGACAAGCACACCAGCATGTCTCAAAAACTGTGTGATCTGAAATTACAGTTTAATTTCCATGCAGAATCTCCATAGCCTGAATGTGAAGCAGAACATAATGCCTGACATTTTGAATAACTGAGCATTTCATTTCAGCAATATTCATCACTAAAATTTTCATTATTGCTGTACTAGGCTTAAAAATTGACTAAGAGGAAAGCGTACATGTGAAGTACTGGAGTAAGAGTATAATAAACATTTGTAAATGTTATGTCTGTACTATATTAAGACTGATGTGCTGGCAACTTTCAACTTATAAGAAGAGGGTGAGTGCAGTATTATCACAATAAAAGGCAACAGTAACTATCCATCACATTTAATAGAAGTTTTATATGCTGCTCAAATATTTAGCAAAAATCAAATACTGGAAAGAACAACTTTTAATTATATGCACTGCTTGCTCCAAGGTAATTGCTTATTGCAACAGTTAGACTTGACATACTTACATTCAAATTAGACAGATTTGCATTCAAATTAGCAGTCCCCTTCCCCATTTACAAGATCTGGCATATCAGAATGCAATATGCCAGCAATGGATGTTGATTGGCCAGAGGTCACACAGCCAGATTACTATTAATCGATGGATGTTTTTTGGAGTTCAACATTCAATTTGTGTGAGGCACTGTGTGGTAAAAAGAGGAATACAATCAGGCTAATTTCAATAATATTTTGCCTGATTTTTGCAACACTGTGTCTACACTAGTTTCAAGTAATCCTAAAAGAAATGAATTGCCAAATGTATGTACATTTTAGTAGATGTGAAACCCTTCACTCAATGTTTTTCATAAAAGAAAATACACTACCTTTGCATAAGAAAAAAAAAAAACAATCAGGCACAGTGGTTAGATCTGTTGCCTCAGAGCAAGAGGTTTTCCAGTTTGTTTTTTTGGCTGGGATTACTTTTGTGCAGATTCTGAATGTCCTCCCTTTACTCATGTGGGCTTCTCCCAGGTGCTCTGGACTCTCCCCACATTCTAAAGACATGTATTAGGTGATGTGGACAGTCTGAACTGGCCATAGTTGTGACTGCATGTGTGAGTGTGTGGTATGGAAGAACAGACACAGTAGGACTAGCCACTCAGTGGTGTGAACCTTGGCTGCAGACGATTGTCATTGTTGAACTGATAGCCCAATGCCATGTGCAAAAATTGGAAAAGGGGTTGTGACTGGATGGACGGATGGATGGATGGATCTTTATGAAAGCTTCTTGCTAATCTAAGATTACATGTACTTGAAAGTGATATTTATACATGGAACACATCCATTATATAAATGACTTGATTCTAGTATCATGACCTTTGTCTCCTACTTATTTACTTTATTTCAGGTCAATCGGTGTTTAGATTTTTGGTTCAGGTGTTTGTTTGCATTCACAGTACATAATGTACACAACTGGGGAACCATTCATTTTACTATATGATAGCTATTGTACCCACTTGTATTTTACCTTTGTATCACCTTAACAAAATGTGCAACACAACATAAAATAGCAAGAAAGACAAGACTAAGTCTAACTTGTTTGCCAGCTATTGCATCTGGCCTACGTCAGTTGCTTCAGTTAGTTAATCTATGACCTGTAGAAGTCCCAACCTAATTCAAAAGCTTCAACTGTATTTATGTCCACTTCCCATTCTGATAAGTTTCTCCACTTGTCATTCAATCTTTCAGTGCAGAAAAGTTCCTCATATAAACGCCTGCAAACTCCATGACCCAAAGGATAAAATAATGGCCCCAAAGTCCCAAGGATGAACTACAGTTGATTAGCAGTCAGGGCAATGGTGGAACTGGCCAGGAAGGATAGGAATGAGTGGCTGATGGCAGACTGCACCCTCCTGGAGGAAGGAGATTTGGGTGATCATGATGCAACAGTTCCATCTAGACATTAATCAAAATATGGCTATCTCAGAACAAAAGGACCTAGCAAACACCACCCCACACAAGGAGCGAACATGCTTTGGCAAAACTGTTCATATTTGACTCGGACAATTAAAAACAATGACTGGGCCTCCATACTCAAGAGGGTAAGGGCTGTAGGTTACAAAAAAAAAAAAAGATGGTGAGAAATTACAGCCACCTAGAGATTAAAATTATCCTTAGTTCAACTTCTGTCCTCATGTTTGAGCTAAAAGTTGTATGACTAATAGTTTAGCCTTACTAGTTATACAAATGCCCCTTTGGGATGTCCCTTACTAAGCATATGAAGCAATTGGAAAGATCCCCCCAGAGGTTTATAATATAATGGTTCATTCCTGATCTCTAGCTAATGCCTGGGTAGAGTTTACATGTTCTCCCTGTGTCTCTGTGGGGCTCCTCCCAGTTCCCAAAAACATGTTGGGCATTTTCACCTCAAACTCACCCAAAACTGAATGGAGTCATGGGCAGTGGAACAGACTCTAGAAGGTGCCTATCTGCTGAATAGACCAACTGCATTAGGCAGCGACTGTCATATTAACATCCTCTAGAAAGCGAAACATGGATCACAGACTGCATACAATGTCTTAGCTTTTAAACGGTGCAAAGATTGACTCTAGGTGATTTGATCATATTGACTAATGTCTCTAAGAGGGTTTCTGCCTTTTTTAATTTCTCCATATCTTTTGGGTTTCTAATACCATGATGGGAGCTGACCCCATTCCTAAGTCAAAGTACAATTAAAGTTCATGAAATTAGTATTGTTTCAGTCTTTAATGTCAGCCAAAAGTGCTCTTCGCAGCACCCACAATGTGCCCAGTAATGGCTCCTTCTGCAATTTGTGTGGCATTATATGTATCGGTAATACACCTAAATACGACTGTAGAGTCTTTTTTATATGACCCGTTGCTCCTACTGCTATTGGAATTGTCTGGGTATCTTTCTTCCACATTGCTCTCATTTCTGCCTGCAAATCCCTGCACACAAGACACTGTAGGCACTGGGTGTGGCAATTTCAATGATCAGTGCTACTTTTGTCTTCTTTCATGGACCACTACATCTATCTTTTGAACTGTTGGTAATAGGTAATCCCATTCGATGTAGACTTCATCATTTTCTATGATGCTTTGTGGCTCATGTTTCCAGTGTTTTTCAGCCACTTCAATACCACAATGTTTGCACAATCACCAGTGCAATAGTCTTGCCACATTATTATGACTTTCAGTATACAATCCTTCTGCCATTAGCATGTCACAATCAGCAATGTGCAACTGTTCCCATTTCTGTTTTACAAAACCTACATTTATCTGTTTCTCCCACATTTTCAATGGACTTTGTAAACCAATGTGTATGCAGCCCACTATCTTGGCTGCCAATAATAACCTTTCATCTCTTGGTTTGAATTCGCTCTCCTTAACCATTCCTGCATTTGATCCTGATTAACATGAGGTTCTTCCAGAAGTTTTCTATACTTACAACTATATTTATGCATTTTCCACATTTCTTGCCTTTTCATCTGGTCCTTCACCTTATATTATTTCTTTTATTTTTTGGCACATTTTGTTGCTGCCTGAATTCCATTCCTGCTTGACGCCACTATGCTTCTGCTAGACTAAGCAGAGAAGTCATCTTGGATTTATTCTCCTCATGTTTCAAAACTTTCACTACATTTTGGTCTTGTGAGGGCAGCAGATATGTGTGCAGTCCCACAATTGAAGATCTATACATGCAATCAGTTTCAAGAGGGCCCATACCTCCTTTGGAACAGGGAATATATAATCTTGGTAGGCACTGATTTTTATAAATCATTTGGTGAGTATGTAGCATTCTTGTTTTCCTGTCTAACCTATCCAACGCATTTTGGGGCCAGTCAATCACTCCAAACTGGAAGTTAGGACAGGAAGAGCCAGTTGGATAATAGCTTGAATTTTGTTCCTAGATGTCAACACTGTTTTCAGGATTAATTTAAGTCTTCTAAAGTACTCTTTGTGAAGTTTTATTCTCATTTGTTCATGTTTTATTGTTGATCTTTCATCAGTTCCCAAATATTTATATATTCCCTCTTGCTCAAGTTCTTTTATATCACATTCTTGTCCAAAACTGATGATTTCTTGGTGCTGCAGTTTTCCCGCTTTAAATGTTGCTTTTGCACATTTATCAAGACCAAATGACATTATTATATCATCTAAAAAAGTTTTGACAACTTTTAGTTGTGCTTTGAGTTCCTCGTCTGATGAGCTATACTGTTTTATTCATCAACAAAGAGAAAATGAGAAGTCTTTATGCTTTGTTGTTTTCTAGGAGGCAAGTTACACTTGTTAAGCAGACAGAGGTTAAGGGCAAGAAAGTGTAGTAGTGGTGTCTGTCATCCAGGAATACCCCCCTTTGAATTTTTATCCCTGGGATAATAATTTGTCCATTATCATGGCTTAATTGCAAAGTGGTCTGCCACTGTTTCATGGTGACTGTAATGTAGTTGATCAGTGTAGGGTATATCTTATACATTTTTAAGCACTCTTTTATCCATGAATGTGGGATACTATGAAATGCTTTTTTTGTAGTTAATCCATGCCATACTTAGATTCTTCCCCTTTTTACAGTTCTCTACTATGATTTTATTTAACATCAAATGATCCTTTGTTCCATATGACTATTTTATTGCCCTACTGTTCTATTGCCATAATTGAGTTTTCTTCTAAACGATTATAGACTCTGTTGGCATCAATTTCGGTGTATACTTTATATGTCACCTGAAGGCAAGTTAGTGATCTATAATTTTGGTAGCTTGCAGGTTCACTCTTAAGTAGGAGCATTGCTTTTCCTGTTGTTAGCCAGGTTGGTGCCTGTTCGGGGTGTCCTTATAAATAGTTCTTACTCATTGCTAAATCTTCAAGCAAAGATGCTAATACATTTAACCAGAAGTTAGGTGCTGCATCTGGGCCTGGGGTTTTCCAATTAGAGGGTTTTCTTAACTTTGTTTCACCTTTAAACTTCTTATTTTCTCTTTTACTTCTTCCATCCATTTAGCATCTTTGTTATGTTCCACAGGATCTTCATAAATACTTATCCAAAATATATATATTTCTGTTTCTTCTTTTTTTGGCAGTCTTTCAATTCCTTTTACTTTGTTTCCCAGTTCTCTGTAAAACCTATTTGGGTCATCAGTAAATTGCTTATTGTGTATTCTTTCTTTATATTTACCTGTGTATCTTCTAAGTTTTTTTGCCTGTGCTGAGATTTTTAGTTTGTTATTTGCGATAATGCATGATAGATCCTGATCTGTTCTAATAATGCACATTGCTTTTATCATGTCTATCTTTCTAAGTTTTTTTGTTGATCTGTTCTTGTATACTCTTCTGACAATGACACTTCTTGTCTTAACTACTTTATAGTTTTCTCTATTCAGTACTTCCATGATGGTATTCGATTTCTCCCCTTCCTTTCCCTCACTAGCCTGTGTTCTTGTGGTAGAACTTTCTCAGTTATTAATTTAGCTGCACAGTAATATAGCCTATTTACTTCTGTTATATCACATGGATTTCTATGGACAGTCCGAATTACCGTGTTCATTTGTTTTATTAAACTTCTGACTTTTGAGGTTTTATTGACCTTCTGCAGTCTATTTCTTTCATTGATCTTAATATGCCTATCTCTATTAAATCAAGCATCTCTTCTATTACCTCATTTTCTTCTAAACTGAGGGCACATTTTTCTATTAACTGCGGGCATTCTATAGTAAGATCTATAGCATCTTCCTGTGGCACATTCTCTTCAAATTTCATTCTGTGCCATCATTTGCTCTGTCATATGGGAACTCACTGGCTTATCAATCCTCAACATTGACTGCGTTAGAGTTTCCACAGTTTCCTGTTCTTTCTCTTGCTGTCCAGCTTCAAGTGAATATTTATATTGGTTTCCTGTGGAAGACTTCAAAATATCTTTATATGGCACCTGACCAATTGCTTCCCATTCCATTATTTTTTTCTTAATTCATATGTCTAATGCCCTATCCTGCTGTGGTGTTTCTGAGTTAGATTTTCTGCACTAAACCCTTCACTTCACAGATACTCCATAACCTCAGTTTGTCCCTGTCCACTTCAATAAACACATCACACCAAATGACATTTGATGACCTTTATTAACTTACGTAACATAACTTTGATAACCAATATTTATTAATTACAAGTGAACATAGTATTGTTGATTTTAATCACAACATAAACATCCATGAAATGTTAATCGGGACAACGTGACCTTATTCATCCTGACCCAGTAAGTGAAGTCCATACCTCCATTCACTTACTTTAGTTAATTATGAAGCAGTGTCCAACAACTCACTTCATATCCCATTTATTGAATTACACCTCCAACCAATTAAGTCAGGACAGTGTAACGTGACCTTACTCATCCTGACCAAGAAAGCAGAGTCCATGCCTCTACTCAGTTTACTTATGAAGCAGCATCCAACATCTCACTTCATATACCATTTTTTGAATTACTCCTCCAACCAAATAAGTAACGTCCTTATCTCCACTTGCTTATTTAACAAGTAGCCTCCAACTGCTCACTTTCCTCTCCCAACTCATTGAAATGAAACCTCCAAACACCAGAGGGAGAACAGAAGAGGGCCTGTCCCTCTTCTCCACCCACCAGCCTGACCAGGCTGTTCCCCCTCCCTCACACCAAAATTTGTCAGACCTAACCACCCATAGAAGGAGGCCTGAGCCAAACATCATTCAGTGTACCATCTCCTATATGCAATAACAAAAACTGAAATTTCCTTCCCAAAATCCTACTATACAATATAAGCAGAAAGTATAATAACACGCCTAGAATTTGCTGACCAACAAACCACCTTCTGAATGACTAAAATACCTCCAATCACATTAAGAGCCACATAAACTATAATCCCGTGAAACCTCCATCTCCCAAAACAAATCCCTGCAACAGAAGCCTATCTTAATAAATAGATCCTATCAAACTTCACCACTGTCACCCTACTTCCAGCAATAAACCACCGATCAATATTCAGTAAATCCAGGTAACCGAGTCACTCATGTAACTACAGTACCCTCAGCTAAGTCCTCCCCAGAACAAAACCTCTCTGCCCATAGCCAAAGTCTTTCCCATATTTGCACTTTCTCCCAACCATCCAAAACTGAACATCTGACCAATATGTAGTTAAGTTACTTAACCTTGTCAAGCATGCAATTCAACTACCATGCTCTCAACATGAGACCCAACCTCCTGTAGTTATGACTCTATCACACCTGTAAAAAAAAAAAAAAAAAAAAAACCCTCCACCATCAGCATAAAGAATCCCCAAACCTTCTTCATTCTACTCCCCATGCACCTCATTCTCACTTGTCCCCACGTACTCACAAACCACAAAGACTGACATGCCATAAGTAGCCCTTAATATTGTGGTATCACCTGTAATCTCAACATGCATGACTCCAGCTGCAGAACATCCACCCCCAGAATCCATCACACAGCCAGTCCACCTCCATCAGGCCATTGTCTGATTCCCACTGTGCGCTTCCCCATCTGAGACCTCATTACATACCAGTACAGTAACCAGAACATCCAGCCCAACAGAATCCAGTCACCGTGTAAATCCACTTCCTCAAGGCCAATGATTGACACCCACTCTGCACTCACCCTTCTTCCAAACACACCTCCTTCCGGTCACCGACTGATATCCACTTAATGCTTCCTTCACCTGTAACCTCATAATGCATGACTCCTATGACCTGATCCACTGCCCAATCTGTGCTGTCATTCTGCAATAAAAAAAAGAAAGAAATTGTAAGCCCTCTGCAGCCATAAACCAACATTTAAGATCACTGAGAACTGTCAAGATTCCACCATCATATCCCACATCAAATCCTTCTATTTCAAAAAAAAAAAAAAAAAGGAAATCTCCCCTCAGTAACCCACACACACAAACCTCAACCTGATCTGTGACATCAATTAGACTCGTTGGCGGGACAGATTGCATCACAGTGACTCCCCCTTCTGTGGAATAGGCCCCCACACCACATCAAGCAGGGTATCCCATCAACACATTTGTGAGTGCAACCTGGCTACTGAATGGGAGCAGAGAATACACCCCTGGGATTCCCCATTGTCCCCACTGAACAGGGCAATCGGGTGCTGACTTGTTGGAATAAGGTCCTCATAGCCAATAGCCTAATAGCTGCCTAAGATCCTCATTAAAAGACTCCTTCACGCAGCAAGAGTCCTTTGAAGAAAATGAAATCCAAACCCCAAAAGCCCCTCACTATCATCTGACTGCAGTACTGAAGTACTCCATAATATGACAATGAATAGCCAAAAACAAGACAAAATTTTGAAGTAAATAAAACAATGTGAAACACAACCCAAACATTCCATGAAAACTAGTATTTACAATTGTACTCTTACCAACTTTGAAGGCCGATAGTCATGCAAAGCTGTTGATCAAAATCAAATCCTGCACCATGTGCCTATGAAGTGAAGATCTTTAACCATTAAGCTAAACCCTTAACTGTAGCATGAATGTTCCAAAGGGCATTAAGAATGAAAATACTTCCCACGCACACCTCATTAAACAAGTAGTGCCTCTATAACATTCACCTGTTCCCCTAGTAGCAACTCCTGCAAACACAAGTTAGACTGTAGCCCGCCCCAAGGTACTGTTAAGCTGTTGACACCTGAAACCCAATTGGGTATCATTATTCCATGGCTGCATTTATCGGATCCTCAATGTTGTTTGCCAACCCCAACAAACTGCTAATAGTGGCTATTCCCAACCAGTGTAAAGTCCGGAGCTGTTGCAACCAGCAACACAAACACCAATGCCCAAACCATACACCACAAATTATCTGGACAAAACAAAAATTAGTGGGGTAACAAATCCCTCAAATCAGGGTCAATTTCAATCATCGCTCCCAATCAACTCAGATTCATTTGTGTGTAACATTCTGGCACAAATCTGTAATTACCTTCCAGAGCAGCAGAGTAAAATACTTAATCAGTCAAGCAACCAAATGACACATCTCAAAGTAAAATACAACAAATCATCACATCAACTCACAAACAAATACCAACTGTGGAGTCCCATTTCAGGTAGTCAACCCACTTGGAAACAGACTATGCAGGCAAATAGATTCATAGGTTCATAGGTAGGTACTAGGCTATCTGCATAAGGCATTTATAAGCCTAGCCAGAATGTGTTGGCTTTCGCCGCCCCCTTAGATTAGTTCCCTGTGCCTCTGTCCAGCAGAGCCACTGAAGTGATCCCCGAGGTAAACTTTCTGTTTCCCATCCACTCATCAAGATTTCTTTTGAAGAGTATTAGCAAGGAGCTCTGCCTAATGTAGATTGGGATCTTGATCCAAAGCATGGGAAGTCTGTGGGACAGGAATCTATCCCTCCAGCATGTCCTATTTATTGTTGTGGTGAGGTTTAGATCCCTAGAGCATGTGGCTCAAGGGGATAAGGTTTTCTTTAGGTGGAGCATTTCCATCAATTCTGGGTTGGACATAGCCTTGTATGTCAGGCAGAGATCACCTCTGAGTAGGCGCTATGCAACTGAGTACAGCTGTAGTTTATTTCAGTCGGGCTGCATAAGGCATCTGTTTGAGGCCAGTGATCCTCTTGGTGTGGTACTTCTGTGGTATCATGTGGTATCAAAATGCTATAATTTTGCTGGATATTCTAATGTACAGCTCACTGCTGCAACCAGGCACTTTCTGCAAGTCAGTTTCCATAATTTCCATCAAAGTATACCAAACAGTTGTTTGGATACGTATCAGTTTAACATGGCAGTGAACAATATAGTTAAAATAAATATTATGGAAAAGGCAGAAACAGAAGCAAAGAACAATGTTGCAAAGCTACTAAAACAAGCATTCCTTTGTTTCCATCCAGAGAAAAGCCAGAACCAGTCAAAAAAGACAACTGTGCTGATTCATGTCAGTGAATCCCTTTGTTTGCCTTTGCCTGTTGGTTCTCTCATGATTGCAGATGCATGTGAACTGAAAGGTAGGGAGTCTGAAATGGCAGTGTCAGGCATTCCATACAGCAGAGAGGTATGCCTCAGACACATACTTTTCCTCTTAGCCCGGGAACAAAGCCACTAATAAATATAGGTACTGGGCACACAGACTGGCAGTCATTGGCCACTCCCTCCCTATGCTCAATGTTTGTATTCTGCATATTGTAGTGAGCCTAGGCTGCCTCCATCCCCCATAAGAGAGACTGTAGCTATTCCCTCCTCTCAGCCCCTCACTGCCCCCACTGCTATTCAAGAAATGATCATCGGGGATCCAGCAAGGGTTTTGTCCCACTTCACCATGGAGCTTCTCTATTTACCCAAAATTTAGTCACAAACATGGCAGTTGAGTTGACTCAAGCCGACACTGAACACTCAAATAGCAATTTTAAATTAAATGATATGAGACTGGACATACCAAACAAATAGTTGTACTAGTCATAATAATTTCTATTATTTATAATTTGGGAGATTTTTTTAACATAATTGCTGAACAAAATGGGGCCACACAAATTGGGTAGAGTTGCATTCCAAAATTGTAAACATGTCAGCAAATGCATCTTCTCCCTAAACAGTACATATGGATGAAAGCAGTTTGCCCATAACCAAAAGTTTGAGAGAAGTCACAAAATATTTTCTTGGAACAGCCCATGGCCAGCATTCAGGAACCTTGCCACAGTAACCAATTCCAATTCTTAGACATCCCTACAACAGTGCATGCCTCACCATGGGCTGTCTCTCTACCCTACTGCAAATGTCAATGAGCCATTCTGGGAGAGAAACATGAAACATTTAGCAACAACAGACAAATAGACTTGTCATATTAAAGTCAAGACTGATTTATTTTTTTTGTTATAATTTGGGATTATACATTATGATATCTGTGGCAGCAATGGGAAAAAAATGACCACTCCTGTCCAGTTCCCTCCACCATCACCAAACAGATCTTTATTCAACATTGACATATTTCATTAAGAACAAACTGCATCCACTTCCTTCCCTTTCACTCTTCACAAAAAAAAAAAAAAAACACCATGTTCTTTAGGAACTGTTTCCCCTAAATACAGTGACCAACCACATACCTCTCTAAATTCTGCACAACAAATACTGACCAACATTCACATACTAACGATTAGTATTAATTGCTCCGGTTTCCTCACACATCCCAAAGACATGCTGCAGGTAGATTGGACACTCTAAATTGGCCTTAGGTGGGAGTGTGTGCATGTGCGTGCCTTCTGTGGAAGGTTGGGCGCCAGGCTGGCAACTCGACACCGTAAAACTCCACTCCCAATCATGAGCGGACAAGGTGATCCGCTGTGGCAACCCCTAACTGGGAAAAAGCCGACAGAAGAAGAATTAATTATAGAATATACTCTTTTTATTTCTCTTCTACAAGAGTCACTTTACGTGTTTGGACTTTGGATAACCTTTAACCTCACAGAAATTGCATCATTTAGATGTTTTTCCTCTTTATCTCTAACTCTTTCCTCCCCCACTCTTCCTTCCACTTAAAGCAGTCGCATTGAATACAATCGCACAACTTGACAGGAACCAAGTAAGCTAAAATCAACTGCACCACTGCATGAGCTTATATAGCTTTGTACAGCAGCGTGAATAATAGAACCTCTCTGATGTGTAAATCCTTTCTTCTACCCATGTTAGTGACTCGGCCAAATGTTTGGAGTCACCTGATAATCTCAGAGGGAGTGTTCATTCTAGGATAAGTGATGGGGAGTTCAGCAATACTAGGACTTCCCCATAATGGTTATCCCATGCTGCACATCCATTGCGAAGGACTGTTGGTCACGGGAACCTTCAGCCTGCGAACCAGTCACTTTTGCAACTTCTTCCATTTTGTGGAGACATTATGGTCCACACATAAACCCCATAATCATCATGCTGCAAAGGGAGAAAAGTTGGAACCATCCAAGCACCTGAAACACAAAAACCAGGCCCACAGAAACAGTTCTTTTCATGGAACTAAAAGGTTCAAAGAATGGTACCTCTTGTTATTTCTATTAATTTACTCAAAGAAACATATTTAACATTTTTCAGCTTTAGTCATAAGGTGAACTTGTGAAATAAAAGTGCAGAAAATCAGAACAAGAGAAGAACTAGTGTCACAACACTTGATTCCATCTGGCTACTACAACCGCCTAACATTACCGATAGTTCAGTTTTGGCCCTAATCATTTAAAACAAACACCAACTAGGACAAATGCATACTAAAACCTGAATGCTTACTACAAAAATTACTCACCTGCAGCATGTACCCCACCTTATCCCAGGCCTACCTGTCCTCTATGTTACCTAAGTCATCTGGGACATAAACTTTCATAGCAAGTTCACGCCAAAATGTGATTCTTACCCAGCTATACTTGCCTAAACCCTTTAAACCCATCCCCACCCTTAGCTCATTTCCTCCCAATCACCCCCTTCCATTTAACCCTTTCATCACCTCACCCTCTTAAATCCCATTAATCTATTTTTCTAACCCCATTTCTGTAGATGTTTTTAGACAAATTAGTTTGTAGCCAAACCTCATTTCTATTTCTTTAACTTCTCCATTACTAATCTCCTTTTCTACTTTTCCTCTTTGTCTTCTTATTTTTTGTATTGTAAAGTTTTCCATGTCTGGATTCCTTTGTCTGTATTTCTCTTCAAATATCTTTGGTGCTGCTCTTTTTGTATTGATTAGTTTTGCTTTCTCCTTTGCATGTATATTACACCATATTAAATCTAATTTTCTTTCCCATGTCCATATTTCTTCTTCAGAAGTCTCCTGATTTTCCTGTTTCTCCTTAATTTGGGAACTCGTTCCATCATGCTGTAATGTAATGTGTGTTAGACCTTCTAACCAAATCCTTCACTTTGCAGGCACTCCACATCAACTTATATTATTTTAACTTCTACTTTACTAATCTTTTCTTCATTCCCACTATGTGATGTTATTTTTTGTTGTTGTTTTTGTTGCAAAATTTTCCATATCTGGATGCCTTTGTCTGTATTTCTCTTCAAGTATCATTGGAGCTGCCTTCTTTATATTGATTAATTTGGCTTTTGCCTTTGCTTAAATATTGCACCATATCAAATTGCTCTTTCTTTCCCATGTCCATATTTCTTTTTTATACTTTTCAAAAATCTCTAGGTTTTGTTGGTTAGATTTTTGCACTTCCTCAGATGCTTCTTTTTCCAAACAGATCAAAGTTTCTTGGTCTATATACTGTTTTTCACAAATCTGTTGTATTAATGAGCATACATTTTTATTTGAGGCTTCTGACAGTTTTTCTTGTGGAAGTATTTTTCTTTCCTCTAATTTCTTTCTTAATCTTTTCATATATTTTGTGTCTGGAAATTCTGGGCTTTTGACATAATAGTAAAAATACATATTTTTTTCTTATCCTCAATAGTCTACTGTATTGTCTTTATGGCTCTTCTTTGGCCTATCAGTTTTTGTGATTTTTGTGGACTGCTATGTCCTTCTGCAACAAGGGTGCCATTCTCCCCCCTGGGCCTGGCCCCATTGCAGGAATGTTTCTGTATTTTGAGGATTCTACACTGTCATTTTTCCAGTCCTGGCATCAGTGCACCTACCAGGATTGAACACTTTTTTTATCCTGGATCTTGTGCACCCGGCTGTCTTTTTTAAATTTTGACCTACTTCTGTCCATGATATATGCTATATAAATACAGTCTGTTTATTAGTCTCATCTTGGTGAGATTTTGTGAAAAACAGAGTTCACCTCGTGAAGGTACTCACCAAGACATGAGGATGAATTCAATTTCAGCAATACTACTCTCCTTTGCTTGCTGACTTATCATCTCTCCATTTGGATTATGGGTATTTGTTGGTGATAAGTGAGATGAGGAACCAGCTTACTCTAACCTATACCAGGAACCCATGCTAAATGTGAAAGGGATCTATATGCCTCAGATGGCCAGTATATACCCACCATAAAACCCAGCAGCCATATGTCAACAAGCTACTGACTGGCTCTGTTAAGTGAAGGCTGTATTTAAAATCAGTCACCATACCAAACATGAACAAAGGCTTGCTGCACTTAGTAGAGGTTCACTGACTGGATGCAGTTATACCTCTCAACTGTACCAAATTCCTCACCATTTACTGGTTTTGAGGGCCAAATAATGGGGTGCCACAAATTCCCGAGTGACCCCATTTATTCCGAATATCCTGGCTTTTTTTTTTCTGCTTTTTTTTCTGCTGACATCATCATGTGCAGCGATGATCTCAGCAGTGTGAGCAGACTGCCTGTCATACTTTATGTGCAGTAAAAAGTAGCCTTAACAAGCGTTTACCCAACTCCAGCTCTCTAGGTAAGGATGAACCAGTGTTCTTGCTGCATTGCATTTATTGATGGTTCGAGTGTTATTTCTTGTGCTGATGGTTTGGGTGCTATTTCTTCTGCTGCTGCATATATTAATAAATAAGACCGGGACCGTTACAGCTTCCACCAGTCTAGTATGTGTTTGCGCTACTGTTTAACTTTGCTGCTGCTGCATGTATTGGGTCCGTTACTATTTTACTGAATAGGTCCATTTGAAGTGTTCTGTTCCTATTTTACTGAGGTCCAAATTCAATTATGTTTATGTGCTACTGCTGTAGACCATGCATGCATAGCCTCTTCTATCTGAAGAACTGTTTGTCTGATCTGAGCCAATCTGCTATTTATTGATTGTGTGTGTTCTGCCTGATTAATAGTTGAAGTGAAGCCTGCAGACTATGCATGCATAGTCCATTCTATCTGAGGGACTGTTTGTTTGATCCAGATGAAGTTCTGTCTGATTAATTGTTGAAGTGAAGTCTCACTGTTTGAGAGCATTGCATATAGTTCTGTGCTGTTGTATGAGAAGGGGTGCTATTGAACGTGTGTGTGTGTGTGTGTGTGTGTGTGCGCGCACGTGTGTGTGTGTGTGTGTGTGTGTGTGTGTGTGTGTGTGTGTGTGTGTGTGTATATTCCCCAGTTAGGTATACCTGGTAGTTAGGGTTACTCAGGCTCAAACCTTGTACCTTCTCTCTGCCCATATCACCACTTCTGATTGAAGGAGTTATAGCTCTCAACTGTTCAACTTTCATAGAATATCTGGAAGGTTTGGCTCATACTTTGGTCTGTTCCTCTTAAAACTTGGATGGTGCAGTGGTAGCATTGTTGCCATACAGCAAGAGATTCTCTGGTTTGATTCTCACCTGAAGTGCCTTCTGTGTGGAGTCTGCACGTCGTCCCTGCATTTGTGTGGGCTTCCTGTGGGTGCTCCAGTTTCCTGCCATGATACAAAGACATGTGTCTAGAGCATTTCTACCTGGGCCTCTGCTGAAAATTGGCTTTTTTCCAAGTTGGACTTACCCAATAAACAAATGTTAAATAAAAATAAAATGAAATGTGTGGTTTTCTGGTAAATCAATGAGAACTGAATTTATTAAATAATGATAGCCATTTAAGTTTCAGTCTTCCTATCTTTCAGGAAACACATGGTAACACAACATTTTATTCTAGCAACTTACTAAGATTATACAAGCAATGTTTAAAATATGTCCCTGCTTTTGTGCCTTTGCCCCCCCAATACATTTTGGCTTTTTCCTGATTTCTTGTGCTGCACAGTTCTTCAGAGAAACACAAGTTTAGTGCTGCTTATGCAGAGTCTGCTTGCATTGTTAGTAGCACAGCAGGTAGTATATTTGCTTTTACTGCAGAAGGCTGTGGGTTCTACTCCCACAGTATATAGATGGTTGCTGATACTATATACTGTGTTGCACTTTAAAAGGGTGTGGCTGCAGTCCTGAGAAAATCCTCCTTTGGCAGAGATACATAGTAACTATGAACCTGTTATCAGTTTGCCATCTATTCCCTATTGAAATATTACTAGTTTATAATTTTTTTAATGTAACATAGGCAATTTATACTTCAAGGGCAACAGGCACTTTATTTGTAGATGAAACAATGAAATATAAAGTTGTTTACTAGCAGCAACCTCTTCATTAGTTACAGGTCTCTTTAATGTGGAATTATTTAGATGACTTTTACTTCTGCAGAGATTGTGCATAGTTACTGATACTGGTGGATTATAGAAGTTCGAGACGGTACATCATCCTTTTATGATGGAAATGTTCTGAATAGGGGAGTTTTGTTATTATTGGTTCATGCATTTTGTTTCATTGCTTACTGGAAAAATGTTCAAAACAATTAATTTAAAACGCGCTCTAACAAGTGTGCTGTATTATACAAGGCATATAATTTAATACAGTCAGGAAGGTGCATCAAAGAACACATGTATGTTTCATGTGCAAGGGGCCTATGATTTGAAAACAGCCCAAAGGTAATCTTTATCCGCCACTGGCCAGATGCATTTTCTTTGAATGTGGGTTTCAATGAATGTGAGTTTCAAGGGCAGAGAAGTTTTAATGTTGTCTATTTTCATTGTGAGACTTTATTGCTTTGTTTAGCAGATGTATATTAGTGTTTGTGCTGTAAAATGTAAAATAAAAGTTTTAAATGAAATCCATATAATCATAGTAGAAGTAAAGCATTATGCACATTACAGTGTTTATGGTAAATGGGGCTAAACCACCAGGTAATGGGACATTGGAATGGCTGCAGGGGGATTCTGGGGCAGTATTTTGGTTGTCTGCTCTTCAGTTTGGGTTTGAAACTTGGTATCCCACAATTCTACTAAACTGGGTGGGGTTACATAATTATGTATGCATCATTTATATTAACCAGCATACAGATTTGTACCTATTTTTCATGGGCCTTTGTCCAGATTTTTGATGTTTCCAGGTTGAGAGGTATGTATGCAGCTTGGAAATGGATGACATAATAGTAAGGAGGAGGCCAGACATTCTGTGCATCCATGAAAAAGATGGAAGGTCAGTGCAGCAAAGCCAAGTGGCTCGGGATCCAGAGTCTACTACTCAGAGGAAGAGTGTGAGTGATGCCATCAGAATTAGTAACAGACTCATTACAATCAGACTTCACTGTGAAAATAGGGTAATATTAATAATCTCCTCGTATCCCCAACTGTAGGGCTGTAATGGCAATGCAAAGAGTGCATTCAGGCAACAGCTGCAGGACCTACTAGATAAATCAGGATAACATGATTTGGTGCTGATAATGGGGAACCTTAATGCTCATATCAAGACAGACAAAATAAGTTATGAGAATTGCCTAGGCAGACATGGGTAGAGCAACAGGAATAAAGGAGGAAAGGCCATTCTAGACTTTTGTCTGGCAAATGGCTTGATGGTGACCAATACATGGTTCAGCTAGCGAGACAGTTACAAGATCACATACAACAGTGGCCAACATGCAACTCAGGTAGACTTGTTGTGTTTATATCACGTTATCGAAAGATGAAAATAGCGAACACTATTTCATCGGCCCTAAAACATCTAAACATGAAAATATCGAACATTCAGAACAGCAAATTTTTTCCCATGAAAAGATTTGCTGCTCTGAAACACATACACACAACACAAGCACATCAAACAAACAGCAACTACACACACACTTAAATTCCTACATCTAACGCTACACTAAACTAAACACACACTACTATCTACCCACTTACCTTAACCCAAACCCTAACCTTAAGGTCCGTCACTATCGCACACTCACCTAACCTGCACCCTAACCCTAACTCACTTAAACCGCCCCTAACCCTAACATACAAACAATCGCACACTTACCTGAACCCAACCCGCAACTTTCCACCACAGAGCTAAGAATAGCGAAGCCACAGAAATGGGCAACCAAATTCTTTCCCGAGGAAAGAACTTGCTGTTCTACAGCTTCGCTTTTCTTACCATTCGCTGAATAGTTTTCAGTATCAGAACATTCGAAGTTTTAATACTTTGATGTTCTGATATAGACCCGACTTGTTAGTAAGGAACAGGCACTTTGTTAGAATCAGTGATTGTAAGGTTATCCCCAGTAAAAGAGTTGGCCCACAGCAAAAAAAGACTTATGGCCATAATTAACAGTCAGAAAAGGCTTTAAGATCAAGAAAAACTGGGCTGAAGATATAGAAGTTGACTAGAATGAAAACACAAGAGAGTAAGCAAATATTTGGGGATCTTGTAGCTCAGGAAGAAGAGGAAATAGTTGCAGATGAAGAATGGCAATGCCTCAAAACAGCATATGTGAAGACTGTGGAATAGTATATGGCCAACATAAGTGTGGAAATAAGATGCACAAGGACATTTGGTGGTGGAATGCAAAAACCCATGAAGTTATCAAAAGCAAAAAGGAGTGCAGGGACAAGTAGGAGATAGAAAAGATGGACCAGGCTAACAATGAATACTGGCTGGTTAACAAACAGACTAAAAGTGCAGTTGCAATGACAAATAAGTCATCAGACGCTCTCTATCAACTTCTGGAAAGTGAATCAGCAAACGGCACAAAGAAATACAGAATGCAAGGTAAAGATGTGAAGATAAAAAAGACAGTCATCAGGCACCCATCATAAGGGATGTCAGTAGCAACCTGCTCACCAGTCCACAGGACATCAAAGGTAGATGGGAAGAATGAAGAGCATCCCACAGACATCATACTGCCCTTGCCACAGTCTACAATAAAGATGAAGATCCCATCCCACCCTAGAAGAAGTAAGAACAACATTAACTAATTCACTCTAGTGGAGTTCAAGAATTTTGCACTGTAACGTCCAATGGGCGAAGCCTAAGCCTTTTGACAGAATCAAATGATGTCCTCACATTTCAAACAAATGTTCATATCTCTGGAACCATAGTGGTTATGAAAGAAGTGTAAATGGCAAACTCTTCAGCACAAACTATTTTTACAGTGGTACTATTCTTTAGGTTCTAGGTCTTAAACCAAATTTTATAAGTCACAGTAAACACAGTAACTATTACATTTGTAATATTTTGTAAACAAATTACAATATCTCTGCAACCACTCAAGTTGCACACATATTGTCAGCAAAATTTTATTCATCTAGATAATAGCTTTCATATGACGACAAGGAGTTCTATCTGTGTTATTTGATTTTTGAGATATTTACAAAAATGTGAAAAATATATTTATATAAATTAATGTCATAGAAAAAATCAGTTAATATCTAATTACCTGCATGAAGTTGAGTTTGCCATTGTGTAAGATTTAAGATGAAATCTTTTAAAACCTTTTACATAGCATGGTTTTAGAATTATTGATGCAAATATGACCAAGCAATATTTGATGTCTAGAGGCGTCAGTAGGAGTAACTGCAAATGCACCTGGAGGCATCACTCGGATGTAATGAATTAAGACAAATTTAAGTCAGGGAAGGTATCAGGCTCAGATGATATCACAGTAGATATGATCATGATGCTGGGTTTGTTTGGGGAGAAATTTCTCCAGTGGGTATTCACAGCAGTATGGAGAAAAAAGTGTATCCCATATGAATGGAGAATAACCCTTCTACTACCAGTGTACAGGAACAAATAAAACATTCACAACTGGTATCAAGCTCCTGTCTTACTGCATAACAGTGCTGGAAGGAGTGAGTGACAAAAAAATATGGACAGTAGTAGAAAGTAAGATAGAAGATGAGTAATTCAGATTCAGATCAGGATGCATACACATGACCTGACATTTGTAGAGAGACATATGTGAGGAAGCTAGAGAGGAGGAAAGAATGCAAATGCCCATTTCTAAACTTGAGAAAGCATATGACAAGGTTACAAGAAAGTTGATGGCAGCAGTCCTGCAATGGTTTGAAGTCCTGGAAACACGAGTAGATTTAGTACTGGCTATGTACAAGGACACAATGAATCAAGTACAAACAGTGTTCACTCACAGAGGAGTTCCCAGAGAGTGAGTGTGAATCAGGGTTCATCTCTGAGCCTACTGCTGTTCATACTGGTGATGGACTACATCAGCAAACCTGTCAGAACGGACAGCTCACCAAAACTGCTGTAGGCAGATGGTGTGGCATTACAAGCAGACACTAAGCAATAATTCATCAATTATTAGAGGAATGAAATGCAAAACCGAAGGTAAATGGGATGAAAATGAGTACAAACAAGACAGTTTTCATGACAGCAAATGGGGGAAATAAGAAGAAGCTAGAAATTGAGACAAAAGGGAAAATAACAGGACAGGTTAATAGTTTCAAGTATTTGGGAGGGGTGGTTGAGGAGAAGGGAAATCTGAATGAGGAGGTTGAAGCCACAATCAGAGGGGCTGCAGCCAGCTGGCATAGTGTCAGGGGTAAGGTGTAACAGAAAAATGTCAAAGAAGCAGAAAAGTAGTGTACACAACAACAATGGCACAACTTGTACTACTATATGGTACATAAATCTAAGCACTGTTTAGGCAAAGCAGGTGAGGAAGCAAGCGGTGATGAAGATGAAGTGCCAGAGAAGGGTGGTAGGATACATTCTTTGGGACAGATGAAGAAATGAGTATATCGATCAGAAGTCAAAGTAGCCCCAGTTGCTGAGATGGTGAAAATGAAGAAATTATGGTGGTTCAGGTACGTGCTCAGGAAAACAAAAGACAATCTGATGAAGAAGATAAGGGTAGACAGGAAGAAGGCAAAAGGAAACAAGGGCATCCAGCAAAAAGATGAATGGATTCTGTGAAAGAAGACTTCTGATGGTTAGGCATGACTGTCAAAGAAGGTAGGAGACTGCAATGAATTAAGAAATGGTGACAGTTGACTCAACATCCTAACCAAAAGTAAAATAAAGTAAAACATGGGTTAGTGATGGTGACTATGATGATTTGGTTATCGCATCCCATTCATTTGCATTTGTGTGGACAGTACTTGATTTACAAATTCATGAAATGTATTAATTTTTGAAGTTATACTTATTTCAGATTCATTGTGGTTTTGAATGGATTTTGTATGAACTGCATAATGAGAAATGGCATGCTGACATACTAGGAGCAAATCTATGTATTACATACAAATGTTTCAAGCACGGGCATTAATGCCCTTCTAGCTTGCCATTATACAAAAACACTTGTTCCAATAATAAATGTCCAGGCTGTTCTTAAAAATATCTAAACTGGTACTTGCTTTAATGTAATTTGGTAGTCTGATCTAAGCATCAGCTACTGTGTCAGAGAACCAGTTAGTACACTTCTCATTCTTATAGAATTTTCTACTTCTACATAGGTTATCTGATGATTCTCTAGTACTTTTTGATAACCCCAAACATTCCCAGAGGTAATTGTCCCTAAATGCCCTATATACCCAAATAAGATCTCCTCTTAAATATCTGTAAGAGACACTGTACAAGTTCAGATATTTTAGTCTTTCATAATAACTTACATTTTCACATGCATGTATGCCCTTGGTATATTTCCACTGTACTCTTTCCAGTTTATTCATGTTTGTTTTCCTGTAGGGTTTCCATATTGTTATTCCATACTCCAGTTTGGGTTTAATGTAACTAACAAACAACAACTTCATTATGTTTGATTTCCTAGACTTTATAAATCTTTTTATACAACCTATAGTTCTATAACTATCATTAGCAAATTGGTTGATATGATTAGAAAAACTCGTAGCTGAATCTACCCATATACCCAGGTCCTTAAATGAGTCTACAGTTTAAATCACTGTGTGCTGTATTAAATATTCACCTTTCAGTTTATGTCTCCCAAATTGATGTATTTATTAACATATTATTCTCCTGTGCCCAAATAGGCAATCTAGTCAAATCCTTTGCAGACATGCCTTATCTGTAACACTTATAATCAGTTTACCCAATTTCAGGTCGTCAGCATATAGACTGTAGAACATCTCACATGAAAAAGTAAGGTCTGAAAGATACAATCTAAACAAGTAAGGGCCTAGGACAGAGCCCTGTGGGACACCTTGACTGTAACCAAGGATTTCACCTGTCCAGTTAGTGTGTGATACTTGCCATGTCCTGTTTGTAAGCCATGCAGCTATCCATCTTATCAACAGTACATCAGTATTCAGTTGTACTAATTTATTGATCAGTGTTTTGTATATGACCCTGTCAAATGCTGAAGCCTATATAAATCACATCACATTTTCATTCATAGCTATTATTATATTGTTATAGAACATCATGCTACAGGTAGTAATAGAGCTATTTTCAACATATGCATGCTGACATATGGTTTCAAGTCCCAACCTATCCAGTTCTGACAATAACTTATCCAGTATTACCTTCTTCATTATTTTTCCCCAACATGAAAATAGACTTAAGGGTCTATATGACTCTGGGTTTGTCCTACTCCCCTTTCCCTTAAAGACGGGTTTAATAAGTGCATGTCTCCAGTCTTGAGGAATATCCCCATATTTATATGAATAATAAATATAATGGTAGTGTAAGTTCTTGCTGAAGTGTTCTCAGGTCATTGTTACTTATTCTGTCTCCTCCCTGCACTTTGTTTGGATCCAGTTGTACAATTCTTTTTCAATATAATCTAATTTGATTCCAGTATCTGGGGTTACCTGGATGTCACTAGGACAACTTACCACCCCTATTGTGGAGCCAAACTGTTTTGCTTAAGATTTTGTAAATATATCTACAGTCTGCCGTGTCTGAAAATAAATTTTAGAATCTCTACACAGTTTATCAATTTGTGTATCTTTACTCCTTCTACATCTTATGCATCTATAAAAAGGTTTCCTATTATGCTCAATATCTTTATATAAATTTTCTTCACATTTTCTTGATCTTATGTATTGTAGCTGTAAGAGTTAATGAATGCTCCAATTAAGTATAAAGAATTGAAATAAATATTGAGTTACTCGAATTGCTCACATTTTTGTCCTCCTAGATTGGCTTTATTTTTAAAGTGCTATGGAATAAAGTTTTCTCCTGAACCAGAAGAGTGCTTTGCATGTATGTCATAGCACCATCTTCCCTTCCCCCTCGCTTTTGATATCCATATAATGTCATTGTCTCCTTTCTTTTCAAAGAAAAAATGCTGAGTTTGCCTCAATGTTCATTGCCACCATCAAACATACTTTTGTTTAAATCTTTACAAAAGAGGGAAGGTGAATTTTGTGAGCAAATGATCTATGTTAGGAATTTATTTTTTTTATTAAGTGTACTTTGCTATTAGTGTAAGCAATAAAAATGATAAACATGAAATAGGGGAAAAGTCCAGGGAGAGGTATAGGAAAAAGGAGTACATGAGGAGGGGGGTAGAAATGGAAGTGGGAAGGCAGTCCTAGTGTGATGACATAGGTTCATAGATTAGTACTAGACTAACTGCCCTTGTGGGCCATTTTAAGTCTAGCCAATTACCCTATGTGAGAATCAAACCCTGCACCTTGTGTCTCCAAGGTAAACACCTTAACCATTATGCCATCCTCCCACCCATCTATGCATCTAGGTCTTATATCTTTTTAAAATACCAACATGGCCAGGCATTCTTCCCATTTGAGTGTGTAGAAGGAGACAGGATCTCCAATCCAGGATCCAATAAAACCAGCCATGATGGACCATTGGGAAGGTGTGGAGGAAAGGAATGTGATCAAAGGGGAATGACAAGAAGGTCAAAAAAGGAGTATATGCTGCAGGAATAAACATTATTGAGAATTTGGTTGAAGATGGAAAAGAGTGACTGGGCATGGATAGGAAGCAAGTGAAAAATAGGTGTAGTGATATTTGTGCAAAGATCGCACGCATAGCAGAATGAAAAAAAAAAAGGCGAGATCAGGAAGGCACTTGGATGGTGAGATGTGGGAGATGGGAGGGAGGAGTATTTATGACAGTGTTCTATGGGCACAATAAGTACAGAAGAAGAGAGAAAGATGCCTGTATTTAAGAAACAGATTGTATGAGAAATGAGGGGGACATCATTTTGTTAGAAGGAGATTTTTAAGTTATTATTAGAACCAAGCCAAAGCACAATGCCTGGTAGGATAGAGTGCTATAAGGACAATCAGGAATCAATAAGAGAAGTAATAGAGAAATTGGTAGTAATGGACACATGGAAGGCATCGATGATAACAAATAAGGGTTTACTTTTTCAAGGTCTGAAAGAAGACTTGCCAGTTGTTTGGAAAGTCTTTTTGTAGACAGAATGATTGTGGGAGAACTGTCACAAGGAAGTGATTGAAAGGGAGGTTTTATACCATGATTTGGTTATTTTGCACTGGGAGATAAATAGTGAGGTTGAGAGACATTGGTAAAGATGGGATCCGGGACACTGGCAGAATATAAACCAAGTGGCTTGTTCGTGGAAAATGGTGGGATATGTACAAGAGAATTATAAAGAAGAGGAGCAATTGGGGGAGCGGGTAAAGAAGCTGGCATGAAAGGGTAGGATTAAGAATCAGAGGAGTGGTAGTAAGAAAGATTTCACAGATATCAAAAGAGGGTGACTATTGGTAATGGAGACACAGCGGGAATTGTAGTAATTAAAGGTACAGTTGAAAAAATGGAAGGACACCAAGGTGGTAAGGGGGAAAGTGGAAGCAGTCGAGATTAGTATTAAGCTGATTATTTGGATGTTGAAGGATTAGAAAGCATGAGAAAGGAAAACTAGGCAGGGATGGGAAGGTGCTAAGTAGGACAGCACAATTTAAGGAGAAAATTTTAGAAAATTTCATAAATTATTATATAGTATTGAGAGTGGATTAGGAAATTAGAAGAGGGCAATGCTGGCATATAGGGATTAGCAAATGGTAGTTGAAGAAGGTTCACTGAATGGATTCTCAATTCATTTTTACAAGAAGGTAAGTCTCTAGGTGAAAGAGCAGATGAAAGCTGAAAGATTCGTTCAATGAAGTATTAAAAGGGGATCTTCTTACATCAATGTATGAAACAAGAGGGTGGTATTACTTAAAGGAAAGGAGTATGTAATTGATCTGGGAAACTGCCAGAGTTTTGATGAAATAAGTAGAACAGATATTACTAGGTATCACTGGAAAGGAACAGGTAGGTTTCTGAAAGGAAGAATATCAGCAGACTGTTGGTAATGACAGTTATATATTTTGTAGAGTGGGCATAAATTTATCGAGCTAGACATGGTGGGGTAGTGTTAATAGATGTTTAAAGAAGGAGGGCTGAGAGGAATTAAACCCTGTATCAAAGGAACTGCAGCACACAGCCTTAACCCTATGTACCATCTTGCCAGGTCTATGAGTTAAACAGAAAGAAAGATAATGACACAGACAGGAAGCCGCCAGAGCTAAAAATCGAAGATTGGGTAAGATAAAGGAAAAGAAAAACAGAATTTGAGTTATTTGAAATAGTTTAGTGTATGAGGAAAGACAGGAAGGCATTGCCAAGTTGAAAGAGAGGTGAGATTGACAGGATGATTTGTGGAAGGTGAATACGTTCTGTGAGGAGGTATGGAGATTAGCAAAGAGGACAGCAGTCCATAGTTCAACTCAAGATGTACACTAATGGTGTGTGCATCCATCAGAGACATGGTATGGATGTCAGGTAAAACATGAGGTAAGGGACAAAGTGATGAGAACATTGGCAAGAGTATATGGAAATGGAGTACAGTCATTTCCTTCTTATGTGAAGTGAAAAGTAGAGACAACAAAGAGGTGAAGCAGGAAAGGAATGAAATTTTAATTACAATTATAGGGATTAAGAAGAAGATTGTGAAGAGATGTGGGGAGGGGGTTTTTAGGATAGCAGGACATAAATAACTGAAGAATTGCTTGGAAAAATATTAAACTTTTCATAACTGGGACGCAAAACGGAAAAGAGATGTAGGTACAAAGAAAGGGTAGAGGAGAGTTAAATGTGTAAAGGCTAGATATAATATTGGTATTGCATTAGGAGGAAAGGAGAAGAAAGAGAGAAGCATAATGGAAAGGGCCTATGGGAGAGATGGAAATATAACTTAATACAGTTAGAACTTAGTAGAGCTTTTTATTGCCACATGGTTGAAGTTGAGGAGAATGGATAATGTGTATATTATCTATAAAAGTACAATTTGTATTGCATATAGAGTGACATATTTTGAGTTAGAATGAAAAAATGTGTATAATAGAATGTAAAGTTATTATATAAAAATAAATATTATTTAAAGAAAAGAATGTTAGATACAAGTACCAGAAAATAACTGGAATATAACCAGTGTCCAAATGATTACATTACATTGCCATTTCCAACTATCACTTTCAACATGAGCGATAAACAATATCACAAGAATATGACTGTAATCAATATGCCAAAAAAACATGAAAATAAATTGATTAGTGGCGCTGAAAATGGTTCTTTTGTACCACAGAACAGGATTAAAGTAAACAGACTGTTTCTTCACAAATGAATGTGAGTAATTTGGGGTTGCACAGACATTTGGCAAATATTCCACCCTTGAGTTGTGAACAGGTCAGTAATGAACAGAAGAGACTATTAGCTGAAACAACTGCTCAGCAAAATGTTGTACCTGTGTTAAGTGAATGGTTGTGTCAGTGTACATTGTTGTCTGACCAATATATAATGGATGCTACTGATTTCTCAGACAAACTTTCTGAACTAGATTATTTATTGTTAAAAATCAAAAATTTGCAGTTAGATAATGCATATTTTTTTAATGTATTAGACTGAATATTGTACCTAAGGGTTTGCGCATTTGGCACTTTCCTACTTGTTTAGTAGTGGATTCATTGTTTCATAAAGAATTGTAGAGTTATTTGATAAACAAGGGATTGAATATATGCACTTAGTGGTCAAACTCAGTGAGTTACTAATTGATGCAGTGACGAGTTGTGACTCAGCTGGATAATACGATTGTGCAAAGTTCTCAGTTTAAAACTAATGAATATGAGTATATACGTATGTTTAAGAGTATAGAACACAACTGAATGCAATAAAGAATAGGAAAATAAAGAAATTAGTGAGAGATCAGAAAGCATATAAAATAAAAACTGCTTATCCCCTTCCCCCTCATTCACAGAAATGGAGGGACAAATATGATGTTCCTGGGCCTAATACATCTATGGAAAATGATGAGAAGAGGGAACTTGTAGATGATTTTTTAGAGACAGAGGGACAACCTCTTCCCAGACGTTCTGAAAGTCTAGGGAATTTACAGCAGAACTGGAGGCATTCTGTACCTCAATCGAAAACATGGTATCAGAAAAATCTACAAACTATGGATGGCGGATATGTCTTATCAACTGTTAAAATAATTTTAAATTGTGAGAAGACCTTAAAATTTATAATTATTCATTAGTGCTAATTGATACAGTTTGTGGTGAATTATTTGCAAAGGGCCTCACATTTGTGCCTAGCAAGAAGATGGATTTGTCAAATGTATTAATCGACTTGAGACATTTTGTGAGGAAACTCAATATGAGTTTTCTGTTTCAGGATGTGAGGTTGATTACAAAACCATTTAGTATTTCAAGCACTTATAACCCCCCAATCCATACTGCCATTAAAATGTTTGAAAGATGATGTGAACTTGACATACGTAATATCTGAATGTATGGGAATTATGCAAAAAACAATACGACTCAGGCTGAGAAGTTAGAGTTGAAAAGACTTAGTGGTGAGAAATCTATATGAATTATGAAACCCGATAAGGGGGGGGGGGTGATGTGGTGATAATGAGTATGGTAGATTACAATGGCAAGATGAAAGAAATTTAAGCAACTGAAATATATGAGCTTAGTTCTTTAAATCAGTTGAACGGTGCCTACAGGACAATAAAAGGGGCCTTGCAAGATTTATTCATTGAGGCAAGTATCTCCATTGAGGAACTGAATTTGTGTATGTTTCTTTTCCAAGGATTCCAACAATTTTTGGGTTGCCTAAGTTGCATAAAAATATCCACCAGCCACCAATGCATCCAATAACAGAAGCAAGAGGGTCTATCACATATCCCATAGCCAAATTTATTGATATTAATTGGAAAGATTTAGTGATGAATGAACCATCTATTTTTAAGGGTTCATGGGAATTCTTGAATAAAATAAATAGAATTCAATTTAAGACTGATTTTGTTTTCATTACTGTAGATAATAAGAATTTATATTCTGTAATTCCACATGATGTAGGAATCGAAAAAGGTGTTCGACAAATACAAATTAATGTTTTGGAACAATTATTGGAGATGGTTCTGTTTAATAATTACATCACATTTGAGAAATAATTTTATATACAACATGAAGGGGTGGCTAGGGGTTCACCGTGTGGTGGTATACATGCAAATACTGTAATGTTATGTTGGGATTTTAAGTTTTTGTTCAGTTCAAGGTTCCACAAACACTGTCATCTTTATACATATTTTTTTGGATTTCAGTTCTTGGATTATATTGATGGTACATCTTTTTTGAAATGTACGCATACAATAGACAAGGAAGAAACTGCGTTTCTGGATGTATTTCTATCAAAGGATAGAGTGAATAATACATTTCTTTACAGGATTTTTAGAAAATAAACATACTCAAAACTTTACAACATTTTTCTAGTGCATACCCCTTTAAGCAAAAGCAGGCTATGGTAAGGGGTCAATTCATCAGGGCAAAATAATTCTTATACTCCACATCAGAACTTTCTTCATTTTTCTTGGAGGAATGTGACCTTTTGAAAGGTATGTTTCTTAAGCGTGGCTATCCCTGCTCCCTAATACATGAAATTATGCTACAAGTCCTGAGTAAAAGAGAAGGGGGACATTTTATACCCCATTGTAAGAGAGAGATATCAGTTTATTTAAATTATGTAAATCCTACTGTACTGGAGGGAATTCTGTCAACTGATAACATGAATTTGGTCTCTGTGGGCAGTGTTGGTAATAATGAAAAAAGTACTGATGGTGAGTATAAGAATTCTTTCATCACCACATTTTGTGTTAATAGTAGGCAAATAACTAACCTACAGATAAAAAACTGGCAAATCTAAAAATTTGATAAAGATTTAAGGGACCTCATTACTGAAAATAATACTATAATTTACATGAAAGGGATGAATCTGAAAAATCTGTTTTGAGAGACAGGTGGTTTTACACACCACTGGTTCTATGAAAAAATGTGGTTTTTGCTCATGTTGTTCATCAGTAACAAAGACTTCAGAGGTCACCGTTAAGGGGGTATAAGGTGAAACTGTGAGCAAAATATTCTTGTTTGTCAAAGAGGGTGGTATATTGTGCCCTATGTTGTTGTTGTGCATGTTTTATATAGGTAAAACTGACAGGAAGCTTAAGTCATGTATATATGAACATTTGAGAGATAATAAACTTAAAAAAGAGACAAATGCCCTGTCTAATCACTATACAGAAAATAAAGGACATTGTTCTATATGTATAGTATTGGAAACTTTACAGCTAAATGAAAGGGATTGAGCGTGGTCTTTACTATTAGAAAGACATGAACAGATCTGGTAGCTATACTTGAATGCTAAATGCTGGCCAGGTTTGAATGGGCAGATTTCAGTTAGTAGTATTTTAAAACTTAAAGCATTGGAGAGTTGATTTACTTGGCTATTTGACTATATATGTTTTTTCTTTAAGAGAAGCATGTGCATACATGTGCATACATTTTATTTTATGTAGATTTGCTGAAAAAATGAATTTTATGGCATTTTTCATCGTGAATGGAATTGGCGGGTGTGTCTTAGTGTGCTTTTGTAATGACTGACATCTTAAAGGTGTGTATATAAAGCTGAAGTTTTGATGCTGATACTTTTATCTGATGAAGTTTCTTTTTGCATGAAACAAAAGCAATCATGATTTCTTTATGAATAAATAATTGTTGGCGCTTGCCAAGGTTGCTGTGGATTTCCGCAGATATAGCATGTGTAGAAATATTAAGCTTTGTTTTTAAAGTCCATTTTTAACAAGAGTGACTGAATTAAACTACTTTCCCTTCCTGGAGGCAGCTGGACTCTTCCATTTTGTGAACGGGTATTCTTGTTTTTTGTTTGTTCTACTTTTTTCAAATAGTTAATTAGGTAAGCTGATTATATAGCAAGGAATCACATGCTAATCTGTTATGAAACAAAAA
Organism: Protopterus annectens; assembly: GCF_019279795.1. NCBI lineage: Eukaryota > Metazoa > Chordata > Ceratodontiformes > Protopteridae > Protopterus > Protopterus annectens. Next base: position 802,085,674 of record NC_056734.1, read on the forward strand.
TAAATTAGCTATAGCCCATGGAAGTTATGTATGCTTACATATGACAGTGGCAGAATTCATATCCATAGTGTGCACTATACAGGTCCACTCTACAGAAAATGCAAGATAAAGGCCAACTCCTAGAGAGTTTATTAAAATCCATACAGATGTGCAATGTTACTGTACATTGGGAAGAAGGGTGGTGCATGCTACATTTGCTAATAAACTTTACTGCATAAATAATATAGCTACCATGATTCAGAGACAGCTATACTATGCATGATACACTGTAATGAAATTCTGGTACACTGCTGTTAAAAGCAGTAGGACGAATTTAGTTTACATGCCACTACGGAAGTTCACACTGCAGTTTTATTCATTGTTACACAGGTAGTGTCATAGACATAAGCCATCACTCCAACACAATCCAGCACAAACACATGCATGCTTGTGTACAGGTATATGCACATACACATATAAAGATGTACTTTCAGAAAACTGACATTAACAAAACATATGAAAACACACAAAAAGGAAAACAAATCCAAAGAACACATTTCTTCAGGGGGCAAGCCCCTGTGCACCCCCCACACATCCGTTACTTATATATACTAACTCCGAGATCAAACTATAGTGGGGAAAAGAGAATATTCCCTTATTGTCACTGTACCGCAATCTACAACAACAAGCACCCCTCCCATACACCACTGAAGAAACACCATACCTGCACCACCACAGGATCCTGGAACCAGTGAGCTCTCTTCACTAAACAAAGTTTCGAGAAAGTACATTTTCAGATAAATGCACTTTCACGAAACTGGACTCATGAAACTGCATTTCGGTAAAGTGTCAATTTGATGGGTGAAAGTAGACATATATATATATATAGAGAGAGAGAGAGAGAGAGACAGATTATATATTTGTGGTGTTAAGATATATATATATATATATATATATATATATATATATATATATATATATGTGTATATATATATATATATATATATTCCTCATCCAATGCATGAAAACGCAAACTGTCACGAATTTCACCACAGACAAAAGGCCAAGCACTAAAGGCAGTACTAAAAAAATCTTCTTTAATACAATGAAGGTTAAGCGCTTTCACCCACTGAACGTAAGCTTCATCAGGACAACTATACAAATTCTGCGGACCACTTAAATACTAATTTTGGTGCCAAAATGTCCATTCAAAAAAGATTCCTCTTAAAGTGAACTTACATGATATGTACTTCACATTGTGTGTCGAATAATTAATTGTGTCCATGAAAAATAATTATGCTGTATAAAAAATACATCACTCTAATATATTAAATATATAAAATATAATAATTAATATATATATATATATATATATATATATATATAAAATAAAAAAATATTAAGTTTATAACAAAATATTCAGTTGAATCAAAATAAACATTATTTATATTCAGAATAAGAATCATTTCTACTAATTAAAATTCCTACTCATATATGAATATATGAAAATTGTTATAAAACATAAAATATATATAATATAATATAAAATTAATTTATATATCAACTAATAATACACCTGAATAACACAAGTAAAAAGCATATACAAGGAAATGTATATTTCATTAATATAAACGTATGTATATGTCTACCTGTGAAATATTTTTAAATACAATTTAATTCGCCTTATGAACTCACATATACCTGAACATTGATACAACTAAACATAACTTCATTTGCATTTTTGAATCAAAACTGGTTTAATTGTAATATGATCATTGAGCCCAGGAAGTGCAGATGCATCTGTGAATAGTTTCCACCAGACCTCCTTGTATCCCAGAGCAGCCTTGCAATTGCCTCCCAGGGGATCTATCTTAATACTTTCCAAAATAGCTAACTTAAATGTATGATGGTCACCCCAATTCTCAATCTGCCTAAAGATTGCGTTGTTATTGTCCCTTCTTCTAATACTGTACATATGATCATAAATTCTCTTTTTTAGGCTCCTGTCAGTCTTTCCTATGTAATACCCTGTACATGCTATACATTTAGCCATATATATCACTAGTTTGGAGTTGCAGTTCCCCTGCCTAAATATAATCTTTGTTTTGTTAACATTATCCAATGTAACTCCTTCATCCTCCATAATATTGTTAACAAAACAAAGATTATATTTAGGCAGGGGAACTGCAACTTCAAACTAGTGATATATATGGCTAAATGTATAGCATGTACAGGGTATTACATAGGAAAGACAGAAAGGAGCCTAAAAAAGAGAATTTATAATCATATGTACAGTATTAGAAGAAGTGGCACTAACAATGCACTCTTTAGGCACATTGAGAAATGTGATGACCATCATACATTTAAGTTTGCTATTTGGAGAATATTAAGATAGATTCCCGGGGAGGCAATTACAAGGCTGCTCTGGGATACAAGGAGGTCTGGTGGCAACTATTCACAGATGCATCTAAACTGCCTGGGCTCAATGATCATATTACAATTAAACCAGTTTTGATTCAAAAATGCAAATGAAGTTATGTTTAGTTGTATCAATGTTCAGATATATGTAAGTTCATAAGGCGAATAAGATTGTATTTAAAAATATTTCACAGATAGACATATACATATGTTTATATTAATGAAATATATATTTTTTATGTATGTTTTTTACTTGTGTTATTCAGGCATATTATTAGTTGATATATAAATGAATTTTATATTATATATATATATATATATATATATATATATATTTTATATTTTATAACGATTTTCATATATTCATATATGAGTAGGAATTTCAATTAGTAGAAATGATTCTTATTCTGAATATAAATGTTTATTTTGATTCAATTGAATATTTTGTCATAAACTTAATATTTTTTATTATATTTTATATATATATATATATATATATATATATATATTAATTTTATTTTATATATTTAATATATTAGAGTGATGTATTTTTTATACAGCATAATTATTTTTCATGGAGCACAATTAATTATTCGACATACAATGTGAAGTACATATCATGTAAGTTCACTTTAAGATAAATATTTTTTAAATGGACATTTTGGCGCCAAAATTAGTTATTATTTAAGTGGTCTGCAGAATTTGTATAGTTGTTCTGATGAAGCCTATGTTCAGTGGGTGAAAGCACTTAACTTTAATTTGTATTGAAGATTTTTTTAGTACCGCCTTTAGTGCTTGACCTTTTGTCTGTGATGGAGTTAGTGACAGTTTGTGTTCGTGCATTGGATGAGGAGTGTGTTTTTGCTGACTGAACGCCAATCGATTTTATATATATATATATATATATATATATATATATATATATATATAAAACATGTATATGCACACACGCAGACACATACACACACACAAATTTTAAGATCACACTTTTATTATGTTACAGCAGCAAAAGATTTCAATTGCATAAGTGTTACAGCAGTAGAGTCCAGTGAGTGTCTATAATGTTGAGGACTCCTTTACTTTTTTGATGCTTTTTTCTGCATACAAACATACCAGTAACTGTTTTCATTGCATAATGTCAGTCAAGCCACTGTGCACTGTGCTGTTCTTACATAGGGAGCACAGTTCTACTTTGTACTGCATTTTCAGAATAATTAATACCGACACCATAACAATAGATGTTTGAATTCCTTACTGCAGCAGTAGCCACACCGTCCCCTCCACCTCCCTTTTTCTATATATAGTTACTCTTTTCAGATGAAATTCAGATGAGGATATGCATTTCTAAATTTTTTCTCTTGGCAAGAAAGTCCTAAGGAAACTAGCACCCAGGCTGCTGTTTTAGCCCTGTGCATTTCAAGACACTGCAGCCTGGATGCATATAGTAAGGAAAGCCAGATACTTCTGAAGACTCATCAGCCATTATATCCTGGGAAGGATGTAACTAATATAGCTATAGGTTACTGCAGACTGAAAATTATTAATATCTAGTGGTTCTGGTGTAAGTAAACCACTGGCAGTCCCCAAAAGCATAGTTTCCTGCTCCAAAACAAAAAATTCAAGTTATCTGTGAATTTCCAGTCAAAACTTTAACATTCCACACAAAAAGTTCATAAATCCAGTTAATTGTCAACTCCCTTAGAAATGAAATGGGAGCAGTTACAATACGTTTCCTAGCTAAACACAATAAATTGGCCAGAAAAACACAAATGTTCTTCATTAATATTATATTAAGTGGAAGCTTTTCCCCAACATGTGACTTGTCTCTACAGCTTTGAAGAATATCTATCTGACCGACAGCTCTACTTGGCCTACCAAAGGAGTGTTCTTCAGCAGCAAAAAGCTATGAAGCTATGAAGCTTTTTGCACTCCAATTATCCTTTCATGGATCTCTGCTTGAGCTCTGACAGTTGGAGTATGTGTAAGACTCCTTTTAGCTTTGTGAAGCTGGCCAGCCCACAGGAGTAACACTACCTACATTAAATAAATACTGAAAAAGCGCCCCTGCTAGAGCGGCGCCCTAGGTGACTGCCTAGTTGGCCTATGCCTAAGGCCGGCCATGGTAACACTCATTTGGTTTAGGCTACTGCAAATGCAATCTATGTACCGAACAGTCTTTTTTCGTGTTACAAAATTACTTAATTTATTCTAATTACTGGATTTGTATGATAATACATAGAGAGGTTATGTATGGCTACCACACATAATTAAAAAAAATTCATTAGTTAACTTCTGAAACAAAGATATGGAAGGGTAGTATATTTTGAGGCAACAGAATTTATGCCTCATAAGAAGAAATGTGAAGCACACATTTGACAGAAAGGCTGTTGTATCATAACCATTAGTGTCAAAGAAAATATTATTCATTATTTCTTGAAGAGTCTACTGTTGTTATTCAGTATCTCCTAAACTTATTGCTTCCTAAAAAGTGTAGTTGTCAGGAAAGTAGACATCCTGTGTATCCTGTAAGAGTGTGCTCATCCTTTAAAGGAGACTCCCCTATACTCCTGAATTAAGTATTCTCATCAGTGTCATGAAACAAGAGTGTTTTTAAAGTCTAATTTCTAAAGTCCTGGCACAGATGCATACCTTAAACTAAGTCAGCAAGATGGGATCTACAAGCTGATATGATCTGCTAAGTATGCCAAGGGGGAATGGTAAGCACTGGACGTACAGATATGGAATTAAGTTTGTTTTTCAAAAAAGTTAGGAAAATATATGTTCATGTTTACTTTCATAAATCAAGAATGGAGTGTAATATTGTCATGTTGGGGGTGATGTATTCAAACAGTGGGTGTTAGTAAAAATGACTTTAAAACATATTTAACAATTTGAAGACATTATGAGATATAAATGCTTTTTGGTAAAACAATTATCACTATTCGCTGTATTTTCATAACTGTATTAATTTATAGAAGCCATATGACCAACAGATGAGAAAATGGTGCAATGATATTCAAAACATTAAGTCGCACAGAGCTGCCAAAGATACTTGCCATCTAACATGCAATGTTTTTAGATTAATATTGTTTTGAAATATTGTAAAAATATTATATGCATAACATGCTTGGATTCTTCAGTATCACAAAACAGTAGAATGCTACTCCCTCTTGTCATACATCATTGGATTGCTCCCAAGCAACCTTGCTATTTTCCAACTGATATTTTGGATCTATCTTGCATACTTACTAACCCTTTGCTTAACCATAACACTAGTAATTTGGGGGAAATAAAATACAATTTTTTCATTATTCTATAATACAACAATCAGAATTTACAGGCATACCTTTGATGCTAATATAGAAGAGCATTCATATTTTACATTTTTTGTAACTCTCACCATTTATCACATATTGTAATTATAATGAAGTGTGATTTCAATAGAGGACTTTGGAGAACATTTTCAGGAAGTAGATACCTGAGTTAGAAGATCTCTGAAAACAAGGGGCTTAATTTGCTGTTCAGGATTACATGAATCAAATGGCTCAACATATCCAAGAGGACACGTTCCACAAATACCTGGTATTTTATGATATATACATTTTGTAATCCTCTTTCTTCATTTGTCCAATATCTTCACTAATACTTGGACTAGGCACCTAAATCTGCACCACCAGATAGATGAAACATGGTGGAGGGATAGAATTATAAACAAGCAACTCTAAAGCCTCTGGAATAAACGTTCCCTTCATGCTAATCAGTGCAACTCACTATCTTACTTTTAATGTAAACTAGACAACTGGATTGGTAGCCACAAATTTACTCCAGAATTGAATGGCATGACATTCCTGGAGAAAGAAGGTGCTGCTTGAGGAAGAGTACTAGCAAGGTGATAATGGACATGAGACTAAGTGGTCTTGGAATATCTATGAATATATCAGCGATATATATATATATATCTATATATAGTTAAGTAGATAAAAGATAGAATGGCTTTAAAACATCTATGATTAATGATGAAATGTTTTATAGAGGAAGTGTAACAACAAGAAAGGAATATACGCTGCACAAAATGACAACAGCACAGGCTGAACCCTCTCACATAAATCATAACCAATAATGCAGCTTTTGACAGGTCAGAGAAACTGTAAGCACACATAATATCCAAGTCACACAAACTGAGGGCTATGCCTGTAGTTTGAATTCTTTGAGAATCAAATATGTAAGTTCTAAACCTATTCTGTTTTTACTTGGGAAGCAAATCTTCTATATTACTAAATCTTCCACATCTCACAAGCAGGACTTTTTCTCTCTTTATCACATTCTTCATATAATCAACTACAAGCACATCACACTTGGAGACAGGTGAACTTCCCATAAAGTAACCTCATTTTAAAAGGGTACATATTCACACTTTGCGAGACAGACACTGGTGAAGTTACCCTCTGTGTATCCTAGGGTATATTATACTTAATTTAATGTAAATAATTGTTAAGATCTCTATCCCTGAATGGGGGAGGTGAGATTGTCTCTTAGGAGCTATTGGGGTACTTATGCCTCTACTTGGCTATGCTAAAATACAGCAAGTGCTTCTACTGTTATCACTGCAATAAGCAGGGAAAGTGGCACAGATATATCAGAAAAAATATTTTGAAACAACAAGAGGCAGCAGGCAAAACATATGTGGTTAACTGAAAATCATCCCTGTTAGCCAAACTTTTTTCATCACTAAAAAAGAATACAAAAACAGTTACTTCCTTCTGTGTCATGTTGTATTGCTTGTTGCTGTGTTATTCCACAAAAACATAGAACATGATTTAATTTTAGGAGTGCAATGGAAGACATTTTCATATTATCACACTAATCCACATCTGCAATGATACGATTATTTATGAACACCAACTGGGGTACCACTGCCTAATCCAATGGTACTCTGCTGCCAAGATGTGCTTTATTATAGAAGTCTCAAAGAATAAGGGCTACAGGCTCAAAAAGTACTTTTTTACAGCTCTGTTGCTGATTTGCGGGGCTGGCAGCTCATTCAGCTAGTACAGTAGTTCATTTACCCACCAATATGCCATTGACAAAGCCAGCACTTTTACAGAGCTGAAACAGTAAAGCGAGAGTACCAGGTGCCCCTATGTGCCATTCAAGAACATAGGATAGGAATCTGTATTACGGTGGACTATGTCTATGAAGCATGGTCATTCCTAGTGAAATACTGAACATAGAGCACAAGATGTTTTTATGCATCTGCATCTTAAGTTTTATGAATCTCTGGTTCATAGATTCATAGCGAAGTACAATGCTATCAACCCGCGGATTATTACAAGCCTAGCCAATAACCAGAGATCAGAATCAAACCTTGTACATTGTATCTGTGAGGTAAATACCTTAACCTTTATTCCAATTCCACCCCTATTATGCCACCCCCCCCCCCCACAAATATCTGGTGCAGTCCCTTTCAAAAGATTCCATATGACTTCTAAATAAAAAGTGATTTTAAACTCAGTTTATAACTAGGTCATAAAGGGGTAAAATGTTTCATGTGCACAGCTCTTGAAATCTCTCTGCACCTCATAAATGCCTTGAACACTGCAAAAACATTAACTAAGGATATGCAAACACATTCTAGTACAACAGCTTTACTAGTACTCCCCATCAGTCAGAGGAAAATTACTTAAAATATTCAGAATACTAAACTACTGAAATCTAGAATTACTCAGCTGCTCAACAACCCAAGGGATGAAATACACACAAGTGTAGCAGTAAAAAAAAAAAAAAAAAAAAAAAAAAAAAAAGCATATGTGAACAGAAATGTGGAACACTTCACCAATGTCTGAATACAAAGAGCTGTCAGTCATTCTTTTTATTTTCTTTTTAAGATTCAATAAAACGTCATTACTCTCTTTTGTCTTATACTATAACTATGGTGTGGCTGCCACAAAAATACATTTATGTACATAAAAATGTTAAAGATAAAAAAAAAAATTCATTAATGAGAGACTGCCAGTATTAAAGACCTCAGATGATGCCCTTATCTGGAAAGTGACCCAGTCATTTGTGGTTACTGTTTTAAATTTGCATTATACCTGTAGCAAGAGTGGGAACAGAAGCTTTAAGAGGTTGTCATCAGATGGTCTGAGTTTTTCAAGAACATCTAGAATCCATGTCAGGTATTCATGCCTTTCCAGCAATCCTTCCTGAAAAGATAAATAAAAAACAACACAATTGTTTTGAATAATAATACAGTTACTTTAAAGTAATTATGACTAGCTATAAAAAGTTAATTTTATTCTTAAATCCTGTTGCAGCATCTGTTTGTTATGAAAAATGAAAACAGGCATACTTATTACTATAATTCCAGAAACAGGCCAACTAACCATGTTTAATGCCTTCTGAACATCCAGACTGAAAAACACTAACAGATTACTCTAAATGGAAGCTTTGTCTATTAGAACTATTTTCTTTATTTTGATGTGCATTGATTTTCCTGGAAAAAGTCCACGCTAGCCACACAAATCTCATTAATTTAGGAAAAAGAACGGACAGACATTTTAACCAAAATAGAAAGAAAAGCAGAATAACATGCAGCTTGTATTTGTAGAGGAGATTGGTCACTTGCAAGGAGGTGGGACAAGGAGACACTCATAGCAGTCCCATATTTTGTTGCAGTACATTGAGTTCAGATGTGCAACAGATGATATACGCAAATGATGCATAATGGCATACAAATAAAACAGGGTAGGGAAATGAGGTCTTAATGATATTTAACTGTATGAAAAGTGAACAGTCACAGCTTATAGTTTTATGGCGGGGGAAAATGCATACCAGTGAGTGCCTGATTACAAAGGCCAGAGCATACCAAAAATTATGAATCTGCAGAGAATGACAATGCCTGGAGCAGAAGCAGTGGTCATACAATAGCATACTGCATGGCTTAGTACTGATGAGTCCTACCTGTATGCATGAGAGGTATCTGATGCCAATAGAAGCACTGTCATCAGTGGGTAACATACCATAATCCCACTATTCAAGACAATATTGATCTCTTTTGTCTTAATCAGGATATTGTGCAAGCTTTTTTTGACATGTATCACTCATCCACGAGACCCATAGGAATGCATGCTCTTCCCATACCTAGGGAGAACAGATTACATATAGGTCTTTCTATTCAAGCTGTAGGGACCTTTTGAAGAAGATCTGAGGGTACACTGGACAATACATAGGCCTCCTTATCTAGAATACTCAATAAGTTCCTCAATGTAATTCTCCTACTTGCATGGAGGATTATATATGGTTTCCTAGAATCCTGCAGGATAGCATTAACACCACACATGCATAATATGGCACTGCACATAATAGTAATACTATATTTGCTAATCAGGTAGGCCCACTGGACACACATTGCCTTTTCAGGGGTGACCAAAGAGCGATGTCTGGTTAAATGATTTGCTCAGAGTCACACAAAAGGCAAATGGAAGCTACAGAAATCAAACCAAGGATGGATGCATAGTACTAGGATGTCTTAAATCTCTATGTCAAACATCTCTCTGAGTTACTAAATGCCACCGATTGCACATGTGACAATAAAGGCCTCACTCACTCCATGGTCACAGAAATGTGTTAACAAGAAGAGCTACCATTTAAAGGACTGCCAGGTACTGTGTCATGGAAGCATAACCAATGTACCTGAACAGCACCTAGACAGCTCACATGGTTCAAATGTTTGTCACAAATCTCAGTAATTTTTTTACTTCCTTCAAAATGAAATTCCACAAGGAAATCCATTGGGCCTGAGACTAATGTATATGGCTAAATGTATTCTGTGTCACTATGTATTAAGCCCCTCCCACATGCTGACATTCTGCTGCAGGTGCTGTTGGACACCTAGTAGAACTCTGGTTTATGATATCTATAGGGAACCCACAGAGACAGAGCATGGCCAGACTCCAATATAAATGCCACAATTACATAAACGTGCAATATTATATAGAGTAAGTGCTTGCTCAAAGCCTGTTTCCCCTGTCTTGACATATCTGTGAAAACTCCACTATAACCTTGCTATACCCTGCATTTTGCATGTTAAATAATACGCTTGGTGAGAAGAGAGACTTGGCAACTCCATGTTACTGGTATAGTAAGACTATGGACAAACACAGCCAGATGGGAAGCTGCAGCAACACCGCCATCCGATGAGAGTGTGGTGGAACAGTGGCGACCTGCAACTGAAAAGCCAATCTTCCCAACACAATGACAGACACAGTAAATGGAAGCTCGGGTGAAGTGATGGTGACTAGTTCAGAACTATGAGTCATGATGAGCATGCAGTGAAAGTACATTGTCACACAGAACAAGTGATATATGCAGTACTTACATCAGGCCACACCAGTTAATGCATAGTTAAGCCACACTTTGTATCAGACATTCCCACATTTAACACAAAGTAGGAAGAATGGAGTGAATCACAGTCATCCTACTGTTCAAAAGGATCTAGGGACACAATTACACATCCATCTACATTAACTGGGTAAGGGGCATATCACAGAAAGAGGAGGAAATGGTTTCTTGAAGTGACAGCTGTTATGCGTCAAACACTTTTCTCCTGTGATCATGTGGAGTGCCACTTCATTGTCACGACATGAAGCCATTTTGCTTGCTTGGTGCATTAGGACATGGGGTCACCACAGTCAAGATAACATGAGGCTTCATTGCAGATGTTGCCAACTCATGAAGCATCCTGTTGATCCAGCTCATATGTCATAGCCAACCACAAGGAGGCGTGGAAGACCATCAGAAACTTCCAGATATAGGGGAGGACTGTGAATACTGTAATGGCACTCTTACATGACAACCACCACAGGTACATATGCTACCCTGCTAGTTTGAGCAGTGGTGGGGCACTGGCAGTCCTCCACATAGAGGTAGACATGGATGCTGTGTGTTTCACCGCAGACATCATAAGGCCAATGATGACTGTGCTTTTGGGCTCCATGTGCTCAATGAGCTGCTGGCAGTGCTGGTCAACATCCTCATGAATGCTCCACAACACAGCACTCAGCTCCAAGAAGTACTAGGAGGCAGTACAATGTACCTGGAAGATACTGAGCACAAGCTGCTGACTGATCTGAAATGCTGCCTGCATGTTAGGGGACAGCTAGGATATGTGACATCAATGATTACTCCAGAGGCTGCACAATGGTGATTATACCCACATCAGATGTAGTGTGCTCCCCTGCTATTGGAAAAGGAGCATAGTTGTTGCTTGGAGACATGAGAACCCCCCACACACACTCACCAGTACTGGGGATGGAGAGTTCTCTTTCTGCACACTCTCATTTTCACCTTGGGACAAGGCTACACCCTTCACCTTGTGCTATGGGTGGATGCCCACCTAGCATAAAGACAAACAGTGCCACTGTATCACCACACAGTGGCTCTGGCATCTATGTTACATTATCATTATCACTGGCCCCAGCACAGATGCCAGCATCATCATGTTTTACTGCCACAGCCTCTAATGGTGTCACCATACAAGTGCTCAGCCCTGTGCATACACAACAAAAATTCACAGCAGATGAGAATAAACACCTGTGCTAGAACTGTTCAGCTGAAGCAAGCATGCTAAAGGTGTCCATGTGAGATGAACCATGTAATCCCAATCTACTTCTGTTGCCATCCTAACACGGCTGGATACCTGACTTTGCTATAATAAAACATAGAAATATATGTGGTCAGCCTACAATCTCTTTTTGAAATGATGTTATACACAAAACTTTGCTGAATGTGGAGGCATCAGCCCTGTGCATCATCTAATGAGATGCATAGTGGGTGAGTTCATCCTCAAACCAGAGTATAGTCTTCCAGGGATATTTCCAAAAACTTCACCGCTCCACTCCCCAGGGATATTAAGAACTCCTCACTCCTCTTACTCATCAGTCTGCTTTTCCCAGGTGCACCCCCCCAACATTTCCCTCACCACCACCATTGTGGTTGTCTTCCTGGCTGATACAGAGCATGCCTTTGGCTAGGCATGGGGTATCATGGCAGTAACATGCTTATGATATTGCTAGAATTTGTGATTATGGCCCTCATGGAATTTATATCATTGACCATTGACAGCTATACGTATTCCCTTAAAGGCATGGTTGTACCCTCTCTCTCTCAAGGGTCACTGTCCATTTGTCCTATCTGCATGTAATCAGGACATAATTTTCAGCAAGACTGAAACTGTCTACTGGACATGCACACACCTGTGGACACATGAAACAAAGGTACAAACTCTACATTGCTGGGACAAGCAGGGTGACAGTCCTAGACAAGAGGTAACTTACACTATATTCAGAGAGACAACTATGGGATTATGCAATACAATTGTTGTAGGGACAAATATGGGGAAACATACAGCAGGTGTATTTACCACACTTTTGCACATATGCAACCCCACAGGGTTGATCCATTTTGTTAGGATCTACTACCAGTGTCTGTAGGGTTAAGGCAGTCTTCCTTGCTGTCAGCATTAGGGTATATTTTCGTAAATACAACTGGCATGGCTATACTCTAATTAAGTGGGAGGAGTGTAGACATAGGGCTGACATACACTACAGCTTAAGCCACCAGATGGAGTCGGTTGGCCAGAACTTCATCACTCATAATGACAGGCATATGCCTGGGTAGGAGGGTGCCTTGATATACTGATGGCTACCATGCTGTCAGTGCACTTTAAATCTAGAGCAAGCATGCAGGTGCAAACATTCCTACCTATAACCATGCAATGATGCACATCCTCAGGAAAGGGAAAAAAGACACTGTTTGCAAAACATTTTCAGAGTATTATGTGCTTCTGCAGAACTGTTGAAAGGTTCATTTTTTGTTATTCCTCCTAATGGTATTTATTAAATATACAATATAGCATGCCACATCTATACAATCTAGCATACAAAATTACAGAGTACCTCTAAAACAATGATATGTTATACCTGTTTGTGAGACACTTACGCAATTTACGTCAGGGTGCATTAAAGGCTACCAAGCTGCCAACCATCTGCTAGTTAAACTAGCAATGATGATATGGAGAAAAATATGTGGAATATGACATCAAAGCTGAAATGCATGGTGGGTGGGTGCGTCTTCAAGACAGGATTCACTCTTCCAATGAAAATTCCAGAAATATCATCCCTTCCCATAGGGACACCAAGGATTCCTTACTCCTCTGTCTCATCAGCTTGCTGATCCCAGATGTGCCCCCACCACCACCACAACCACTGTGGCTGCCTTCCGAGTTGATATGGAACATTTTTATGCTTTGGTATAGTGTATCACATTAGTATCATGCTTATTATATTGATGTAATATGTGATTATGGCCTTCATGGTGTTTATATCATGGGACACTATTGATTTACATCACATCAGTAACATACTTATGATTTGTTTGTTGATTTACAACACATCAATAATATGGTTATGACATTGCTGTAATGTGTGACTGTGGCCCTCATTATGGCCCTCATGGCAAGTTATATCATGGGACATTACTTGTTGATTTATATCTCATTATTATCAACCTTATGACATTGCTGTAATGTGTAATTATGGCCCTCATGGCATTTATATCATGGAACATTCTGCTGATTTAGATCACATCAGTAGCATCCTTAGGACATTGCTGGAGTTTGTGATTATGGCCCTCAAGGTGTTTATATCATGGAACATTGTCTGATAATTTACACTGCATCAGTAACATGACATTGCTGTAATGCGTAATTATGGCCCTCATGACATTTACATTATGGAACATTACCTACTTGCTTACATGCAGTGAAGTACAGTTGGATGCACTTAATTACCTTCTGACTCACTTTAGAAATATGACAATTCCTTTTGTAATGAAAGTAAACACATTTTGCAAAAATGATGCAAAAATCTTTTAATCTAAATCTACAAATGTTTAATGACTTGTATAATGAAGCTATTAAATGGCTTTAGATAACTAAGCTCTAATTTCTTTGATCAGACAGGGGATGGCAACATATAAACTTCAGTAATCACTCTAGAACCCTGGGGTATAATATGTTCTTGAAAGCGTGAGTAAACTTTGGATGTCCTTCTATATATCTGTTGCAGAATTCTAAACAGAAGGTATCTCCTACACAGGGTAGGCAGATGCTCTGCCAGTATGTCAAAGCCTAATGATCTTGTATGCACCATATGTCACATCTATGTTCCCAGCACAGAACATAGGGCATAAAATGTCGGGATACCCTGGGTGGGAGATCCCTTCTGTTTAGAATACTGCAACAGTGAACAGAAGGACATCTATTGTTATGGCAAGATTTTATACAGCTGTACTTTATAGCCAGTTAGGAAGAGGGACCTCTTCTAGTACTATTTTTAGTTCATCTCCTATTTCAGACTTTGCCATTTGTTGTCATTTTGTCTTATTATTGATATATTTGGATTTCTTTTGTACATTCATTTTCTGGAATTATTTCAGTTTTCCTTATTTTGTATTTGGAAAATGAGTGGTTTCTGATTTCAACAACTTCCAAAGCTTTCTAATGTGTTTTGTGGCAAATTTTGTAACAGTGGAAGCATTTTTGATTGATAGATGACTTCAGTAATAAAACTCTCCTATTTTTTTATCCCTAACAAAAGGATTAAGCTGCCCCTGAATCTCCATCATAATATGCATGAGGGAGTAAAGAAAACTTCTAAGCATATACTAAATGACATTTTGAGAAGGGAAACAGAAAATTATCAAAAAGTAGGCAATGATATAAATTAAATAATAGGTTCATAGGTTCATACGTTTATACTAGGCTAACTGCCCTAGGGCATTTATAAGCCTAGCCCAAAGTTATGTGGCTTACGCCACCCCTTATGTTTGAAATACCGTGCCCATTAGTTTGTTGTGCCTCTGTCCAGTAGTGACACAGAGATGATTCCCGGGGTAAACCTACGATCTCCCATCCACCGGTCAAGATTTCTCTTGAACAGAGCCAGCGAGGTGCTCTGCCTCACATGGACCAGGATTTTATTCCACAGCATGGGGAGTCTCTGGGTGATAAATCTATCCCTCCAGCACGTCCTATTTATATCCGTGCTAAGGTTTAAGTCTCTTGCTATAGTGGTTTTGGTGGATTTGGATTTTTTGAGGTGGAGCATGTCCATTAATTCCGGGTTGGTCATGGCCTTGTATGTCAGGCACAGGTCACCTCTGAGCAGATGGTATGCAACTGAATAGAGTTGGAGTTTCTTCAGTCTGGCAGCATATGTCAGGTTTTGGAGTCCCTTTATCCTTTTGGTAAGGAACTTTTGGAGTCTCTCCAATTGCTGCAGGTGTCGGGTGAGATACATCCCGAATGGGGCATTGTACTCGATCATTGGTCTGATAAGTGAAGAGTACAGGGGAACAATGACCTCACTTGATCTGGATGTGAATCCCTTCATGATCAGGTGGGCAATGTAGAAGGTCTTTCGAACCACTTTAGCAACGTGAGCGTCAAACGAGAGGCCACTGTCAACCTGGGTCCCCAGGTCCCTGATAACCTCTTCTGTGCTTAGTGGGTTGCCACCTATATGGTAGCTTGGGGTTACCTTGTTTTTCCCGAAGGGTATGACTATACACTTTTTTGCGTTTAACTTCAGGCCATGGCTCTGGCACCAGCTATCAGTTTCCGTGAGACCCCTCTGAAGGATGTCTGTGTCCGATGTACTATCCACTATGGCACCCAGTTTGCGGTCATCCGCAAACTTTGTCATCCATAGTCCTCCTATGTTTGCCTGTACTTCTGAGAAGTAGATGCCAAACAATAGGGGGCCAAGGACTGAGCCCTGTGGGACTCCACTTGTAACCGGCTTGGAGTCTGACATGGCTCCAGCAACTCTAACCCTGTGGGTTCTGTCCTTTAGCCAGTTTGCAACCCATCTTGTGACATATGGGTTTACATTTAAGCTGGTAAGTTTCTCTATAATACCCGAGTGGGGTATTGTGTCAAAAGCTTTTGCAAGGTCAAGGTAGGCTGTATGGACTGCCTTTCCCTCATCAATGGCCTTGGTGACTGTTTCGAAGAAGTCGACCAAGTTCAAAAGGCAAGATCTGCCCTTGACAAAGCCAAACTGGGTTGGGTCCAAGGTCTGCAAGTCCCCTATGTCCTTGTTTATGAGTTCCATTATGATCCTCTCCATAGCTTTGCAGACCAGGCTTGTTAAGCTTATGGGGCGGTAATTACCAGGGTCCGTAGAGGCACCGCCTTTGTGGAGTGGGACCACAGTTGCCGTACGCCACTCCTTGGGCACATATCCTGTGGTGAGGCTAAGATTAAACAGCTGCCTTATGTGCGGGTTTAGTTCTTCATTGAGCTCATGTAGCACACAGCCGGGGACCCCATCCGGTCCCATTGATGCTGTGTTTTTAGCTTTAGAGAGAGCAGCTTTCACCTGCGCATTTGAGATGTTTGGGAGGCTACTCTCAGCTAGGATAGTTATCTCTCCTTTTGGGGGGGAGAGGGGTGTAAAGTTTGCGCTGAACCTGTCTGCCAGTATGTTGGCAATGTCTGTGGGTTCAGTGATTTTTGTATCATTTTGGACTAATTCTGAGCATATCTGGGAGTCTCCACCCAGGTTTCTGACATAGCTGAAGAAGGCCTTATGATTGTCTTTTGAATCTATGGCAATTTTTCTCTCAAAGTTGGCCTTGGATGATTTTATGAGGGATCGTAGTTTCTTGCTAGTGCTGATCAAAGATGCCTTCCCTTTTTGGGATTTTGCTCTATCATGTAATAGCTTTCTCCTCTTATTGTAAAGTTTGTTTATGGCTGGGGTCCACCAGACTGGACGTTTGCCCTTGGTGGAAAGAGTCTTGGTTTTATTTGGGATTGCCTGATCCATGCAGTCCTGAAGGTGTTCATAGAAGGCATTTGTAAGGGCTTCCGCAGCTTGGGTTGTGGTTTCCATTGGCTCGGGGGCCTTGAAGGATACCACACCTGTCTTGAGTAGTGTGAAGTTTGCTTTAGAGAAGTTCTTCACTGTGGTCTTTTTTGTTTGGGGTGGGGGCGGGATGTGGATTTCTAGTGAGATTAGTTTATGATCTGATCTCACCAATGAGGGATATACTTCCGGTGTGGAGCATTTTGTCCCCATGTTCGTGATGATGAGATCTAGTATATTTTCTCCTCTTGTGGGGACAGTGAATAGTTGTTCCATGGCATTTGAATTTATGAACTCCAGGAACCTTTGGGCTAGAAAGTTTGGGCTTGAGTAATGTTCCCAGTCTATATTCGGGTAGTTGGAGTCACCCAATATGATGGTGTTTGGTGA
Organism: Protopterus annectens; assembly: GCF_019279795.1. NCBI lineage: Eukaryota > Metazoa > Chordata > Ceratodontiformes > Protopteridae > Protopterus > Protopterus annectens. The sequence continues at coordinate 802,103,391 of NC_056734.1, forward strand.
TACATTTATACCCTCCAGTGTCTTCAGGAAAGCTGTGTGGGTTTCCTGAGTTTGAGAGGGTGGCCTGTAGCATGCTACAAATTGTAGAGCAGTTTTGCCTATGGTTAATTGCACCTGGATGGTTTCCGATGCTTCGTGCGTAGCCACCAACCTGGAGGTGTGGGTATCCTTGATGAATATGGATACACCACCTCCTTTTGTGGTGTGGTCTGGGTTTTGGGGCCGGAACACATGATATGAGATGAAACCTGATAGTGCTGGGGTGCTCTCAGGAGCCTTGAACCAGGTTTCAGTCACAGCACAGACATCGATGTTCTCCATACTGATGCAGCATTTCCTTTATTAATATGAATATATTACGCTGACAAAAAAAGGTAAACACTTATGCCATTACACACATTAAAAATTCTATCTTTAAACTAATTATAGTGATTTCCTAAAGAGATGCCTGTTCTATGCCACCAAGTTATTGTTGTTGTTGTGTCTTTCGGCTTTTCCCGGTTAGGGGTCGCCACAGCGAAACTCCGGTCTGCTAATGATTGGCAGTAGATTTTTACGTGCCGAGTTGCCGGCCCTGATGGACAACCTTCAAAGAAGGTACGCCCATTCACGCATGTCTCCACGCAGAAGATGCTCTAGCTGAGAATCGAACTGGACAGCGTCTTACTGTGAGGCGATAATGCTACTGCAGCACCACCACCATGGATTTTTAAAACACTGATATTTTTTGTTTCCAAATAGTGACAAGTCTTCTGAATGCATGATTACTAATTTCCTTTTGACCTATCTAAAGGAACTTTAAACAGCTATGAAAAAACAATATCTCTATCTGTATCTATCTAACTATATTGTATCTATATACATATATAAATATATATTTACACACACACATATATATATATATATATATATATATATATATATATATCTACATATAGACACACATCCACATCCATACACACATACACACACACACATATATAAATTTAAATAGATATATATATATATATATATATATATATATATATATATATATATATATATTATACACACACACACACACACACACACACACACACACACACACACATTATATATACACGTGTGTGTGTGTATATATATATATATATATATATATATATATATATATATATACACACACACACACACACACACACACACACACACACACACACACACACACATAATCGAAACTTAAAAGATCAAGAAGATAACATCGAATGGATACAAGAACAATGGCTCACAAAATTGAAATTTACAAGATCGACCCATCATTTCGTATTATATACAGGCATTATGGCAGATGCAGTTTTTAAAGCTACAGTAACACTTCTCAAGAAGTGATAACATCCACAACTGTATGTACATTTTTATGCATAACACTGACAAACCAGATACCTTTTTTTGTATTAATGCATGGGGCAAACCAGCCTGCACCCCCCCATATCCCCTGTAAATTATATATACCAACTCCGAGATTGCACTACACTGGGGCAAAGGATGAATTTCCTGATCCTCACTGTACCACGATCTCCATTCAAAAGCTACAAGGATTCACAAAACAAACAATTATGTGCAACATCCGCAGCTGTTTTTTTTTTTTGGTGTTTTGTGTTTCAGATTTGTAAACTTTTGTTGTTCGAACCTTTTGATGTTGTTCTCTCACAGTTTACAGTTTCAGTGTTATGGTAACTCAATGGACTGATTACTGCATAAAGTTTTCCATTTTCGAGCAGTAATGCCACATGTTAGAGTAACAGCAGGCCATCTATTTCATTGGCACTGACATTCATGTAATGACACTAGAACTGCAGATCAACATGACCTCAAAACAGGAACATGATACCATCACATAACTGAGTGGTTCACAAATTTCAGTTTAGAAAGTATTATGAACTCAAAGAATCTTAAAGTTATGAATCAATCATCCAGTCTTTGCTAAAAGAGCACAGGCTACCTCAAAACCTGTACAGTGATAAAGGAAACATTTTAACAATTACAAGATGATGGGTTTGGCAAAAAATGTCAGTAATGAATCAAGGATGACTTCTAAGTCAGTGGAGTAATGCGAATGAAAAGCCACAATCAGACATGCTGAAATCATGTTGATGGTTAAGGAAATGAATGCATGTGAATGGCTAGTTTTCCTGTGCTAGGTCTTGACTGCAAAATAATCAGCACACAGTATTTATTGTTACAGCCAATTCAGTTAATGTTTAGTTAAAAGACCAACCTTCTTCCTAAAATGACTGATAACCTGCCTGTTCTAGTGGCATAAGTGCTGGAGTCAGAAAGCACATTTCACATTAAATGGCCAGGGAAGCATTAATGAAAATGGAGTGTTCCTACAGAACTCACAGAGCTTTGCAAATAGCTTTATACAGTAATGGGAAGCAAGCAACAAGACAACAAGTTTATATACCTGAATGTAGGGAGTGGAAAGATCCGTTACTAGATAAGACGGAGTAGTGATCTTTTTGAGTTACAGGGCCACTTATATCATGGTACATAATGTTTGATATAGTCCTACAAACTAACAAAGTAGTCATCACCAGTCTTCAGCCAAACACAGTATGCAAAGGCTTACTACAGCATCAAAAAATACTATTGTATGGATATACATTACAGGGCAATAAATAAGCATTAATGCTCATCAAAACAACAGCTGACAGTGTTATACAGGAAAGAACAATCAGATACAGGGATAAAAAGTGAAACTTTTACACACATTAAAGGTCGTTCATTTTAGAAGGAAAAGAAAATGTGAAATTAAATCTTGTACTATCTGCACATCAGTGTACCAAATTATATTTCTGATTCTACATGGTCAGTTACATTGTTTTGTGATCATAGTACTTGCAGCAACAAGAAGAAAATGTTGAATGAAACCTAAATGAGAATGTTTCATTTTATTTTGGCAGTCTGAGACAAATAATTGGAACAGTAACATGTCTGAAGAGCATGGAATATTTACCATAACAGTAGATCTTTAAGGATCCGTAATTGTAACAATAAATCCTAAACTTTGGGTTTATCCGCTTTGTCTTTCTTTTTTGCTAGAAATATCATCACATCATCTCAGTCCACATGAAGACCAGTTCTGTTGTCATACTTTCATTCCTTCAAACACTGATAAGAGTATGAGGTCCCCATATAGACTCAGCAATGCTAGGATCTTTCCTAAGTTCTCAAATTCCCTTAAGTCTCTTAATGGGACTTGTATTTCTAGTAGCCTTTTCCTTAAGCAAATAAAGTAATTATCAACAAAATAAAAAAAAAAACAACAAACTACACAAACAACACAAAATCTGTTAACTATTGAACACGTTTCATATTATGAAAATAAAAGATTCTTGAAAAAAAAAATGAAAAGTTTTTTATTACAGTGACCATGCTACAATGATCTGTTATGATAAACTGCACTATCTTATTTGGAAAAGCTCACTGTAACTCGTAATGTTTTGGTAGATTCCCAAGTATCACTATCAAACCCAAGTGAAGAGGAAAGAATCACAGAATTCTTTGATGCACAGCCATTCTATGGTTTGGCAAATCTCAACGTAACAGAAAATTTTGGGTTAGTCGTGATAGGCATACTTTCACTACTAGTACATGGATCAGAAAGTACAGTTGTGTACACTTACTATAAATGTAGATGTTCGAGTGTATTCACTGTTGCAGTCCTGACAAATGGGTTATCTGGCTCCCGGTAGCCCTCAGTCGGCCAGAATACCAAAGGTAAGTAAAAATGCCGTCGGTTGTAAAGGACGTCAGGGTGTCCGATACAAAAGGAGGCGGCCAACGTCACTTCCTCAGTCTTTCTTGCCATAACAATCAGGAGCCCCCAGAAAATAAGGCTTAAACCAAAAACCAATTTGACAAATTAAGCCTGTACCTCAGGAAAAGAGAATAGGAGAGGACCACAAAAAGGGAGAAGGAGGAAGGGAAACCAGGACTGCAACAGTGAATACACTTGAAGATCTACATTTATGGTAAGTGTACACAACTATACTATGTTCTTAGTGTTTCACTTTTGCAGTCCTAACCAATGGGTTGATTACCAAAGCCCAGAGAAAAAGGGGGGAGGAACCAACAGCATCAAGGGTTGGAGATAATGCCCTAAAACACCGCAGTGGCAAACCCTGCCCTGGCTCTGTAAAACAGAGGCAAATTATAATGCTTTGTGAAAGTGTGAACAGAAGACATTGTGGCAGCCTCCAAAATGTCTTTAGTAGGAACACCCCTTAGAAAGGCTGCAGAAGTGGAAGCCGCTCTAGTAGAGTGGGTCCTAACCCCTTGAGGCAGAACTTTGCCATGAAAGGAATAACAAAAAGTAATGCAATGTGCAATCCATTTAGAAATGGTTTGCTTAGAAATAGCCTTGCCCTGGGTTCCAGGGGCAAAACTGACCAATAACTGTGCTGATTTCTGAAGGTCCTTAGTCCTGTCCAGGTAAAATCTGAGCTGTCTGTGCACATCAAGAGAATGTAGGATCCTTTCACCTCTATTGCAAGGATTAGGAAAGAAGGTAGAAAGGTGTATGGACTGATTAAGAGTCAGGCTGGAAACCACCTTAGGCATAAAGGAGATATTAGTCCTCAGAGAGACTCTATCAGCATGGAAAATAAGAAAAGGCTCCACGGCCATCAAAGCCTGCAGCTCCAAAACCCTCCTTGCTAAAGTTATAGCCAAGAGGAAGGCAGTCTTCCAAGAGAGAAACTTTAAATCTGTATAGGCAGCTGGCTCAAAAGGAGGAAGAGTGAGTTTCTCCAGAGCAAAATTAAGATCCCAGGCTGGAGTAGGTGGTCTTCTGGGACGTTTTAAATTGAAACCACCTCTGAGAAACATTTTCATCAGGGGATGAGAGAAAATGGGCTGTTCAAGAGAACAATGAGCAGAGATGGCTAAAGCATGCATCTTGATAGACGAAAAAGAAAGACCACCCTGAAGCAAATTAGCCAGGTATTCCAGGATTAGAGGAAGGGTAGGTTGAGAAGTAGACTCCCCTCTAGCCTGCATCCAGTGAGAGAACCTTTCCCATTTGTCAGCATAGGATTTCTAGTGCTAGGCCTCCTGGCCTCCATCAGCATGTCAACTACCCATTGGGAAAGGGAGGAAGAAAAGGAAGGAGTCATACAATGAGCCATGCTGCCAAATGGAGAGACTGAAGATGAAGATGTAGAATGTTTCCCCTTTCCTGAACCAAAAGATCTGGCTTCAAAGGAAGATGCCAAGGAGGAAGATGGGAGAGACTGCAAAGCAGTGGATATCAGTGCTGTGTGGGCCAGTCCAGAGCTATGAGAATAGTACTTGATCTTCACTAATACTCTGGGAAGAAGTGGAAGAGGAGGGAAGGCGTACACTGATAGCAACATCCAAGGGAAGGACAGAGCATCCACATTCCAGGCTCTGCTGTGCTGCTGTCTGGTGCAAAAGAGAGGTAGCAGATGGTTGTCTGGGGAGGAGAAAAGATCCACCTGAGGAGTGCCCCAACATTGAATGATGCTGTAAAAGACTGCTCTGTTCAGCTGCCACTCATGAGGATCCAGATTTTGCCGCTCAACTGGTCTGCCAAAACACTGAGCCATCCTTGAAGAAATTGAGCTAGGAGATGGAGGTCCAGGGATGTTGCCATGGACCAAAGATTCATGCTTTGCCTGCACAGGGAGTAAGAGTGAGTCCCTCTCTACTTGTTGATGTGCCACATGACCGTGGTGTTGTCTGTCCTGACAAGCAGGGTCCCTGGAGAAATAAGATGCTTGAAAACTAGTAAGGCCTGCTGAACTGCAATCAATTCCTTTAGATTTATGTGCAGGTGCATCTGCTGGGCATTCCAACATCCCTGTATGCATCTGTCATTCAGGTGTGCTCCCCAGGCATAGTCCGATGTGCCTGTAGTCAGAACTTGAGTGGCAAGAGGTGTCCGAAAAGGCATGCCTTTGTTTTAAAGACAGGCTGTTGCCCAAAATAGAAACTCCACCTGCAGAGATGGAAGCAGAGGAATCGTCATATCCAGGTCCTCTGTGTGTTGACACCAAATGTTCTTGACGTACCAATGCAATTTCCTCATATGCAGTCTTGCATATGGAATCATGAGAATACAATATGCCATGAATCCCAGAACTTGCAGGTATTTCCTTACAGGGAGCTGGGACAGGCTTGCCAAGTCCTTGAAGTAAACTGAAAGAATTGTCTGCTTCTCCTGGGTGAGATATATCATCTGGGCAGCTGTGTTCAGACTCGCTCCCAGGAATGTTATATCCTTGGATGGTACCATTTTTGATTTTTTCACATTGAGAGTGTAACCCAGGGAATAGAGAAGAGTCTTTACGAAGTCCAGATCCTTTAATAGCTGTACTGGAGAACTTGCTTGAATCGGACAGTCGTCCAGGTATGGGTAAATCTGAATTTTCTTCTGCCTGCAAAAAGCAATGACTGAGGCCAGGCACTTTATGAAGACTCTGGGAGAAGTAGATAAGCCAAAGGGCAGTGCATAGAATTGGTAATGTTGCTTGCCCACTCTGAAACGAAGGTACTGCCTGCAACTTTCCCTGATAGGAATGTGCAAATAAGTCTCTTTGAGATCCAAGCTTACCAGCCAGGAATCCTTTTCTAGCAGTGGTAGCAACTGATACAGAGTGAGCATTTTGAACTTTGGAATTACTAGAAAATACTTCAGAATGGAATGATCCAGGATAGGATGCCAGGTGCCCTCTTTTTTTTTGGAACTAGGAAAAGCCTGTAATAAAATCCCTGGCCTACCTGCTGAGCAGGAACTGATTTTATTGCTCCCAGATGAGACAGTGACAAAATTTGTTTTTCTACTTTTGGTTTGGATGAACATCGGGGAATCCCTTGGGAGCTGGAAAGGTGCGGAAAGAAAACTTGTGTCCTAGGGACACCGTTCTGAGCACCCATTTGTCATCTGTGATAGTGGCCCACACATCTGCAAAAAGGGCAAACATTCCCCCTAAATGACTCTCCTGGCAAGCAAGAACAGGCAGAAGTTGTAAAAAATCATTGAGAGTGTTTTTACTGAAATGCAAGCTTGGAGCTTCCCCCTTTAGTAGTGGAAGCCTGCCAATGCCTAGACCTTTGAGGGATAGACCCCTGCCCCCTAGAAGATTTGTAACCTCTAGTCCTGGAACAGTTCTGTCTGCTGGTATCAGGAAAGGTCCAACTCTTGGAAGGGTAATTCCTGCTAAAGCAAGGGGGTTGAAATTGCAGAAAATCCTTAACGGTTTGCATGGACTTGGCCTTATCCTCTATCTTCTTCAGTACCTCCTCTTCTTTGCTGCCAAAAAGACTGTCTTTATGCAAAGGTACATCCAAAAGCTTAGCCTTGACAGGTTTTGGAAGAGGCTGTTCTCTGAGCCAAGTGTGCCTTCTAATAACAGATCCAGTAGCCGTAGCCCTGCTGGAGTCCTCAAGGATGTCGAAACCACAATGTAAAGAATGCTTATTGACCAGACTGGCGGAATTCAGTAAATCCTGCATGTCTTTACTCTCTGCCAAATGAGATACACTTGCTATCCTAGACTTAATAGCCTCCAAGGTGTGCTGCTGGTACTTCAGTATATGAAATAGACACTTGGTTGCCCTAACAGCTAGGGTGGCAGAGGTATAAACCTTCTTGATACACTTATTTAGGTTCCTAGACTCCCTATCAGAGGGAACAGGATTCCTGGTAACAGTGGCCTTAATTCCTTTAGGTTCCTGAGAAATAACCTCTGGATCCACCAATGAATTCCTAAAAAGAAACAGATGAGAATCAGAGACCCTGTAGTACTTGTCAGGTTTCCTGGGAGCAGGAGGAACAGAATTTGGAGACAAAGAATTTTCTAGAAACACATCAACAACTTCCAACACAGCGCGAATAGCAAGAGGCTTATGCTGAGGTAAATCCAGAAACTCCCTAATCTGTTTCTTGAATTGGGGATAATCCTGACTTTCCCATTTAAAATGTTCTCTGAGGGTATTTAAAGTATCACCAAAAGAGAAATCCTCTGGAGAAGAGGCCGAAGGGATAGACTCCTCTGCATCTGAATCCTCAAAAGGAGATAAGGCCTGAGAAAATTCCTCTTTATCAGCAGAAAAACTGGAAGAATCAGAACCTGAGGAGGACAAAACTTCAGGAGAAACATCCCTACTCCTTTTAGAAGGAGGAGGCTAAGAACTCCTAATAAGAGTCAACAAATCATTAGCCATTTTAACCATTTTGGATTGAGGGGAACAAGAAGCAGCTGGAGCCTGCCTTTTCACAGGCTTACGAATGGAAGATTTACCTGCAAGCCTGAAGAACTCAGGAGGCCTGGCAACCACTGAAGATGCAGCAGAGGTTAAAGGAAGAAGTTTGCTGTCAGAACGCAAAACAGAGGCCTCGGACACCAGAGTCAGCTTAGCGGCTTCGGCTACAGCAGAAGAGGTGACCAGCAACAGGTCAGAAGGGAAAATGGAGGTCGAAGGCCTAAGGGACTCAGACTTAATCAAGGCCTGTGGTTGTACATCTGCGGACTACAGGAACTGCAAAGGCATCTCACTGGCTACCACCAGACTGATGCCCAACATAACCTTATCCGAGGACTTAGTTTTCAGAGGCCTGTCGCGGTCCTTATCCTTACGTTTCTTTGGAACATTTGAAGCCTGAGGACTGGCGAATGCCATACCAATGAACTTAGGCCAAACTCCAAAATGCCTAGCCAAAATCTTAGCCTGACGATGGATAGTACCCAGATTAAAGGAGGCACAGAGATCACAGTTGGGAACGTCGTGGTCAAGGCCTAAACAAATAATGCAATAGGAATGAAAATCTCTATGGGGAATCTGCTTTCCACAGGTAAGGCAATTATTAACTTTTTCTGATATTCGTTAAGGCAAGAAAAGGGGATCCCCAGCGGGGTACTTAGCTGTAGTAGACTTCAACTCTTGTACTCGGAAACCAACAAGGGTAAACTGCCAACCGGCACTCATGCATGAAAAGCTTCTGCTTCAGACTCTGTGGCAAGGAAGACTGAGGAAGTGACGTTGGCTGCCTCCTTTTGTATTGGACTCCCTGATGTCCTTTACAATGGACGGCAACTGATGTCATTTTTACTTACCCTTTGGTATTCTGGCCGACTGAGGGCTACCGGTAGCTGGATAACCCATTTGTTATGACTGCAACAGTGAAACACGATGAACATCTTGGAGTTTCTCACAGAGAAATGTCATTTTGTAGGATGACAATATTATCTTGCAATCCTGAATTGGAGTTCAAAAGTTTTCAAAAACTAACATGCTAGTAATCTGCTTTCAGCAAAGAAAGCCAGTAATAAACTTAAAAAGGAAAAAAAAGAAAGAAAAGAAAGAGAAAAGGGCTCTGTGTCATTTGATACTTCACAAAGTCTAAGTAAAGCAGATGCAGTCAGATTATCTGGCCCCAGCCACAATGTGATTTCTTTGATCCACCAATATAAATATGAACTGTTTCAAAATTACAAATTGCATGTAGAAATGAATGCTGAGAAGGTAATCAGGTAGTTTAAAGCCATGTACAAACTGTTAGATTTACTTATATTTCAGTCAAGAAGGATTCTATGATTAAATGTTTTATTCACCAAGTTAGGATACATTTGATTGGTAGTTGCAATGATTTTCTCCTGTAATACCAATAAATCAGGGGCACAGATTTATGGTTCTTAAAATGAAATTCTTTTCTTCGTCCAATGTAATCTGGGAACCATAACCATAATCTTTAAGTGCAATTTGTCAATATTGTAATTCCTTTATAATTTGTAGTTCATTTATGTGTATGCAGACTTAAAGCAGACTCTAAGGAAAGAACATTCAATCAAAATGACAGTATTATACCAATAGATCTTGTAAGTGGTGGTGAAGAAATACAACCTCTGATGTAATATGGGGCTCTGACCTAATATCAAATTCCAAGCAAATCTCACTTTTTTCAATGCTCGCAGTTCATTTTTAAGATTTACTGATTTATTAACTGAAATAAATAGAAAAACCTGTGTCCCTGAAAATAATACAGAATGCGATTAATGACAAAATGCCTACTGATGGCACACAATCCAGAAGTAGTTACACTATGCTCTGAGAGCCCACAATGACAACTCTATCAAATTAAACAGACAAGTATTCAATTTTATTGTGGATAAGAAAAAGTACAGTTTTGTACCTACCATAAATGTAGATGTTCGAGGATCTCCATTGCTGCAGTCCTCACATATGGGTATTCCGCTGTCCTCAATCGGCCCGAATACCAAAGGGCTAGAACCGGCGTCGGTCATTGGCGCCCGAGACTGACGTCAGTACGTGTCAGTACAAATGCGCATGACCGACGCCATAACTTCAGTCTTTCTTGCCCCAGATGTCAGAATGCAAAAAACACCACCCAAACCCCAACCTAAAAGAAAAGGGGGGAAGGAGGGAGGGAAAATTGGACTGCAGCAATGGAGATCCTCGAACATCTACATTTATGGCAGGTACAAAACTGTACTATGTTCTTCGTCTCCCATTGCTGCAGTCCTCACATATGGGTAGAATCCCAGAGCAACGGAAAAAAGGGAGGCTGGTCTACTAAATAGCAGTAGAAGCTGCTGACATGCCCTGTAAGATTGCAGTGGCAAACCCAGCCCTAGACCTAGAATAAAGAGGTAAATGATAATGCTTTGTAAAAGTATGTACCGAACTCCAAGTAGCTGCTTCTAGAATGTCTTTAGTAGCTACCCCTCTCAAAAAAGCAGTAGAAGTGGCCGTAGCCCTAGTAGAATGAGGCCTGATCCCAACTGGAACATCCTTACCATGATGAGAGTAACAAAACGCAATACAATGGCCAATCCACTTGGAAATAGTTTGTTTCGAGACAGCTTTCCCTCGTGAAGTCAAAGCAAAAGAAACAAATAATTGTTGAGATCTTCTGAACTCTTTGGTTCTGCTCAAATAATACCTTAACTGCCTATGTACATCCAAAGAATGCAAAACTTTTTCCCCTTCATTTTGGGGTTAGCATAAAAAGTAGGCAAATGTATAGATTGGTTCAATGCCACATTAGAAATCACTTTAGGCAGAAAAGTAGGATTAGTACGTAAGGAAACTCTGTCATTGTGAAAAATCAGAAAAGGTTCCACTGCCATGAGGGCCTGTAATTCAGATACCCTTCTAGCAGAAGTAACAGCCAACAAAAAAGCAGTCTTCCAAGACAACAACTGCAATTCAGCTGTAGCTGCAGGTTCAAAAGGAGGCAGAGTCAGCTTTTCCAAAACAAAATTAAGATCCCAGGTAGGAGTAGGAGCCCTCCGTGGGGGTCTTATATTCTTTGCCCCTCTAAGAAAATGTTTAACCAATGGATGTGAAAATAAAGGAGGGTCACAATCATAGTGAGCAGAAATAGCTGCAGCATGCACTTTTACAGAAGAGAAGGACAAACCCTTGTCCAATAAAATAGTCAAATATTGCAATGTACAACTCAAATTAGGCAATTCGACATCAAAGCCTTTAGCTGAACTCCAAAGAAAAAATCTCTTCCATTTACCAGCATAAACTTTTCGAGTACTAGGACGCCTGGCTTCCAAAATAACATCCAAAACTTGTTGAGGGAGCCGAAGGTCCTCCTTCTCTAAAACAGAATGCGCCAGGCTGTCAGGTGTAGGGATTGCACCCTGACATTGAGAAAATGATTGTTTTCCTGAGACAATAAGTGAGGAATCTGTGGTAATGGCCAAGGTGGTACATGAATTAAGCTCCTCAACAGAGGGTACCAATGCTGACGAGGCCAATCCAGTGCTATAAGGATCATGCAAGGTTTGTCCCTCCTGACTTTCAACAGCACCTTTGAAAGAAGAGGCAAAGGAGGAAAAGCATACACGTGAAGTTTGCTCCAACTGAAGGATAGTGCATCTATTTTCCAGGCTTTTGGATGAAATAGCCTTGTGCAAAACAGTGGCAGTTGAAAATTCAGAGGAGAAGCGAACAGATCTATGTCCGGAGTTCCCCAAGCCATTGTCAACTGAAGAAATACCTGAGGGTCCAATTTCCATTCGTGAGGATCCACAATCTGTCTGCTCAGAACATCTGCTAAAGAATTTTGTGCTCCTGGCAGAAACTGTGCTCGAAGAGCGATGTTCAGATTCAAAGCAGTTTCCCATAACAGCATTGCTTGTCTGCAAAGAGGGTAAGAATGAGTTCCCCCTTGCTTGTTGATATACCACATGACAGTCGTGTTGTCTGTTCGAATCAACACCAGTCCCGGTTGAAGTAGACTCTTGAATCCTTCCAAAGCAAATTGAACTGCCAGCATCTCTTTCATGTTGATATGCAAGTGAAGTAGCTCTGGGGGCCAAAGGTCTTGAATCCATTTTCCTCTGAAATGAGCTCCCCAGGCTGACTCCGAGGCGTCTGTCGTTAATATCTGACTTGCCTCTGGTTGGGTCACAGAGAGCCCCTTGTTTAGGTGACATTCCTGAGCCCACCACAGAAATTCTCTCTGAATGCAAGGTAGAATCCGAATGACAGTGTCCAAATCGTGGCAGTGTTGAGTCCAAACGCTTTTGAGATACCATTGTAGCTTCCTCATATGCAGTTTGGCATTGGGAAGTACTAGAATGCAAGATGCCATGAACCCCAAGGCTTGAAGGACTGTCCTTGCAGTCAGCCTGGACATTACTGATAGCTGTTGGAAGTATAGGTGAAGATTTCTTTGTTTGTCCGGGGTAAGAAATGCCATCTGAGCAGCTGTATTCAGTTTCACACCCAAAAACACATCTCTTGTGAGGGTACTAGACTGGACTTTATTTCGTTCACAGAATACCCTAGGCATCTTAAAACTGTCATTACATACTGCAGATGCTGAAGAAGTTCGTGCTTGCCTTGAGCCAGAATCAAACAGTCGTCCAGATAAGGATAAATTTGAATTCCTGTTAGTCTGAGAAAAGCTATTACTGGAGCCAGGACTTTTGTGAATACCCTGGCACAGTAGACAAGCCAAAGGGCAATGCAGAGAACTGATAATGCAAATTCCCATTCCGAAATCTCAGGAATTTCCTGCAACTGGGCCTGATAGGAATGTGAAGATAGGCCTCTTTGAGATCCAGAGTTACCATCCAGTGATCTTTGCCCAGCATAGGTAACAGCTGTTGCAGTGTTAACATCTTGAATTTTGGAATTTCCAGAAAGGTATTTAGAATGGACAAGTCCAGGATTGGTCTCCAAGTATTTCCTTTCTTTGGCACTAAGAAAAGACGGGAATAAAACCCTGTGCCTCTTTCTGCAGAAGGTACTTCCTGTATTGCACCCAACTGAAGCAGAGAAGAAATTTGTGTCTGTGCTTCCAGTCTTTGCTGACGAGGCACATCCGGCATACCTTTGAAAGGAGGGAATGTGTGAAAATAAAATTTGTAGCCTCGATTTATTATGTCCAATACCCATTTGTCTTGGGTAACCAAATGCCAATTCCTTTTGAAAAGTCTCAGTTTTCCTCCTAGAGGGGCTGCCAGCAAGGCAGAGTCCGGCAGCTGAAGACACGGGTCATTGGGTCTGTTTCTGAAAGGACTGACCCCTGCCCTCCCCCGCAGAAGGGGTAGAAGAACTCAAAGACCTAGAAGTAACAGGGCCCTGAGAGGAAGCCCTACCTCTACCTCGCCTCGACCTGCCCCTAGATTGATAATCCGAAGAGGGGAAAGACCATCCCTTAGCAGGCCAATTCCTACTGAACTTAGGGGCTGAACCTGTAAAAGTCCTTAACTGTCTGCATAGACTTAGCTTTTTCCTCCATTGTTTTCAAAACTGATTCTACTGGAGGACCAAAAAGAACATCAGATTGTAGAGGAGCATCCATAATTCGAGCCTTAACATGCTCTGACAAGGTCTGATCTTTAAGCCAAGCATGCCTACGAACAACTGAACTAGTAGCAGCCACCCTGGAAGAAGCCTGTAAAGCATCAAAACCACACTGCAAAGAATGCTTACCAACTTGGTCTGAAGCATGCACTAAATCCTGATGCTCCTTACATTCAATACCTTCAGCTAAAGCATCAACTTTACATTTCAATTGGCCCAGCAAATAATTTTGATACCGGAGTATATGAAACTGACAATTTAAAGCTCTCATAGCCAAAGTAGAAGAGGTATACAGTTTTTTACCCCACCTATCCAGGGCCCTAGCATCCTTGTCCAGAGGAACTGGATTCTTAACCACAGAAGCCCTAACACCTTTGGGGCCTTGAGTAATAGTTTCTGGATCAGCCCTAGGACTCCTATATAAGTACTTGTGAGCTTCCGGAACCCTGTAGTATCTATCTGGTTTAACCGGGGCAGGAGGCAGAGAATCTGGGTTAAGAGCAGCCTCAGAAAATACATCCTGAACAACATCCAGTACAGGGGGAATAGCCAAGGGCCTATGCTGAGGCAAAAACAAGAATTCTCTCAGTCTTTTACGAGAATCAGAATAATCCTGGCCCTCCCATTTGAAATGTTCCCTCATGGAATGCAAAGTCTCAGAGAAAGAAAAATCTTCTGGAGGGGACGCAGAGGGAGTAGTGTCCTCAGCCTCCAAATCAGAATAGGGAGGGAAATCCTGAAGTTCTTCCACAGAGGAATCTGACTCATAGGAAGACTGAACCAAACCCTCCAACTCTGTCTCTACCCTGGGCCTCTTCACAGGGGGGGGCATAGAACCCCTAATTAAAGTAAATCAAATCTTCAGCCATCTTTAACATGTGCTTCCTAGGAGCTGGACCCTGGGGACTAGCACCAGCAGGGGCAGACTTAGACTTAGAATGGGCTTTGCTTAGAGAAGGAGGAGGCCTAACTACCCTATGAGGGGAGGGAACCACTGACAACAGAGAAGCACCCTCAGCCTGGCCTAACACAGGAGAAGCCACTTCCTGCAGTAACAAAGGCTCCCCTTGAGACTCAGGTAAACTTTCATAAGGAGCCGCTGAAGTAGCCAGTGGTACTACAGAACCGGCGTCCGGAGTGGACGACTCATCCTGTTTGGACCGCAAAGACTTGTCTTTGCGTTTCTTAGAAGAACCAGTCGTCGTGGAATCCGACGGCATGTTGTAATTACAACGTTTACCAAACACCAGCCTAGCACAGTCCAGCCGACGTTTAATAGTATGCTTGTTAAAAGTAGCACAAAAGCAACACCCAACAACGTCGTGCTCAGGCCTTAAACAAGGAATGCAGAGTGAATGGTAATCCCTATGAGGAATCTGTTTCCCACAAGAAATACAGTTATTAACTTTTTCTGACATCCGTCAATACTGAGGCAAGAAAAAAGACAAAAGTGTCCCCAACGGGGTACTTAGCCCAACTTGGTCTCCGGTCTGAAATTCGAAAACCGACAATTCCAGAACGCCGAACGGCACTTGCAAATGCTGCTTCTGCTTAAGACCACGCGGCAAGAAAGACTGAAGTTATGGCGTCGGTCATGCGCATTTGTACTGACACGTACTGACGTCAGTCTCAGGCGCCAATGACCGACGCCGGTTCTAGCCCTTTGGTATTCGGGCCGATTGAGGACAGCGGAATACCCATATGTGAGGACTGCAGCAATGGGAGACGAAGAACATCATTTAATAAACTTTCCCTCACTATAGTCACACTAGTACTGTTAACCTTTGAATGGATATGGATCATGTTCAAGAAGTCTTTTGTATTGATAAAATGGAAAAAAGCACTTCCAGAATGGTCATAGAAGTAACGAGCCAGCTGACGTAACTAACAAAACTGGTTGGAAGGCTTTATTCAGTAATTCACAGCATGTAACACATATACTTAAATGCCTTAACTTGACCACCAGCGTTTGTGTCAAATGACTTCCTCAGATGTAAAGAACATTGTAAACAAGCTAATATTTTATCCCAAACCATAAATCTAAACCACCAATCAAATCCTGTTTCCCCATGTTCAACCAATCAAAAGACATTAAAAAATAATACAAAATACACCCCACATGAATAAAAAATTCAAAACATTTTAACATAAAATCGACAAGTCCCAAATCTTAATAAATAACACAATGCTAAAAACAGTACAAGGTATACATCAAATTCAACGTAAATATTAAATGTTATAATACATTCAAAAATCTAATTTCTCAAAGCTGCTGAAATAATTGCTCATACACTACTTTAGCACCATCTGGTGGACAAAACCTATCATTATAGGATAACATTACATAATAAAAGATCCCCACAGTGATTTATAAGAAACCACTATTTTTCTACAGAATTGCTATTCTCAAAGCCTAGCTGCTCTAAGTTTTAAGACTGGGGCTAGGGAAACTGAATCATTTAATCCTGGTGGTCTACTGGCATCTAAAATAATTTGTCAGTACAATTCTCTATACTCTATTTTTGTTTCCCACATACCACCCCTTACATCCTTAGGAATTTCCCCTGAAACACAAAACTGAAACTTTTGTAAATCACAACTTAGAGTATGCTTGTATAAGGCATTATTCTGATTTTTGTTCCAAATAGCGTGCATATGTTCACATATTCTTTTTCTTAGCTTTCTTTCCTTTTTCCCCAACATAAAATGCTTTACAGGAAACACATATTGTAATATAGACCACCCCACCCCTCTCACATGTACTATATACTTGACCTGTAACTCTCTACTCCTTGATTTGACAAATCTGCTCTCTGTATTACTAATGTACGGGCACTGTGGGTACATAGCACACTTAAATGTACCTTTCCTAACCCTACCCTGTTTGCCTTTCAAAACTGTGTTGCCTTCCAAAAAATCTGTAATGTTCTTACAGTTCTTAAAAATATATTTCAGGGGAATATTGAAGTCCAACTTAAGATTCGAAATACTACTAAAGTTTTCCCATTCCCTTTCAATAATCTAACTGATAACAACTGAGTCCCCACTAAAATCAGTTAAAAATGCACTTTCATATCTTCCATCCATTATTTCATCTACATGAAAACCCCCCTCTATTTGGTCATTGGTTAAAATCATGTCACTAATACCCAAAATAGTGGCAGATTTGTCATTTCAGTTCCTCGATACCTCACAACTTACATCAGAAATCAGGCCATTTGGATAACCTTGATCAATAAAAATACAGTATCTCTTAGGATACCATATTCCCTGAGAAGCTCATTGTCATCTTGTGTTGGGTGCTGTCCTTTGGATGTATGAGCAGGATGCACAAAACTTATCCATTTGTTTCACATCAGTTCAGTAAGGGCTAACCAAAAATATAGCTTCTTGTCTTATCTAGTCATAAATGACCACCCAAAATTTGGTTGTGTGCTAACTTTATTACTAGTGTTATTACAGATTTTGAAATAATAACACTCTAACTTGATAAATTGACAGACATTGCCAAAATCCTAGCTGACAGGTTCAGCGCAAACTTCTCCCCCCCCTCCCCACCAAAAGGGCAAATATCTATCCCAGCAGAGTGCTGCCCCCCTGACATCTCAGATGCTCAGATAAGAGCTGCCCTCTCCAAAGCAAAAAACACAGCATCAATGGGACCAGACAGTGTCCCGGGCTGCGTCCTACATGAACTCCAAGAAGAGCTAAACCCAAACATAAAACTACTGTTCAATCTCAGCCTTACTACAGGATATGTACCCAAAGAGTGGCGTACAGCAACAGTGGTCCCTCTCCACAAAGGTGGTCCTCAATGGATCCTGGAAACTATTGCCCCATAAGCCTGACTAGCTTGGCCTGCAAAGCTATGGAAAGGATCATCATGGACCTCATAAATAAAGATATTGGGGACCTACAGACACTGGATCCTTCCCAGTTTGGCTTTGTTAAGGGCAGATCCTGCCTCTTAAACCTGATTGATTTCTTTGAAACAGTCACCAAGGCCATTGACGAGGGGAAGGTGGTCCGCACAGCCTACCTGGACCTTGCAAAAGCCTTCAATACAATACCCCACTCGGGCATTATAGATAAGCTCACCAGCTTAAATATAAACCCCTATGTCACTAGATGGGTTGCAAACTGGCTCAAGGACAGAATCCACATGGTTAGAATTGCTGGAGCCATGTCAGACTCCAAACCAGTTACAAGTGGCATCCCACAAGGCTCATTCCTGGGACCTCTCTTGTTCGGTATATATTTCTTGGAGGTACAGGCCAACACAGAAGGACTGTGGCTGATCAAGTTCGCAGATGACTGCAAACTGGGTGCCATAATTGACTCTCCAGCCCACACAAGCATCCTCCAAAAGGGCCTCATAGAAACAGACAACTAGTGCCAGAGCCATGGTCTCAAGCTAAATGCCAAAAAGTGTATAGTCACCCCCTTTGGCAAAAACAAAGTGCCCACAAATTACCACATAGGTGGTAATCCATTAAGTACAGAAGAAATAATTAGGGACCTGGGGACCCAAGTTGATAGCAATCTCTCATTTGACAACCACATGGCCAAAGTGGTTAGAAAAAACATTTTATATAGCCCACCTAATCATGAAGGAATTCACATCTAGATCAGGGGAGGTCATCATGCCTCTTTACTCATCCCTCATCAGGCCCATAATTGAGTACAATGCCCCTATTGGGATGTACCTTACCAGACACCTGCAGCAACTGGAAAGACCCCAAACGTACCTCACCAAGAGGATCAAAGGGCTCAAACAGATGCCATATGCTGCCCGGTTAAAGAAACTCCAGCTCTACTCAGTGGCATACCACCTGCTCAGAGGTGATCTGTGCCTGACGTATAAAGCCATGTCCAACCCGGAATTAATGGACATGCTGCACCTCAGAAAATCCAAATCCCATCGAGCTACGCGCTCGAGACTTGAACCTCAGCACTGAAATAAATAGGACATGCTGGAGGGACAGATTCATAACCCAGAGGCTCCCTTCACTCTGGAATAAAATCCCAGTCCAGGTTAGGCAGAGTCCCTCATTGACTCTCTTCAAGAGGAATCTTGTTGAGTGGATGGGAGATCATAGGTTTACCCCGGGTATCACTTCTGTGTCACTGTTAGACAGAGGCACAGTATACTAACCTCGAAAAAGGGCATAGCAAAATTAATTTAAAATGGGTGGCGAAAGCCAAACACACTCTGGCTAGGCTTATAAATACCCTAGGGCAGATAGCCTAGTATGAACCTATGAACCTATAAATGAAAAGGAAAAAGGTTGAAACACCAAACCAATTCCACATGAAAGCATGGACACCAGAAATAAGCTTTCATTCACTTTAATAACTATGGACATCCTCAGAAAACATCCATCCAACCAGAAAAAAACATTTAAATACTCAATTATCATGTCACATGATCTGCAATGTGTCTAATAACCAAATACTTTCCTAATTTTCATATATTATTGATGCTACACCAGAGGGATCTGAGGTAAAAGAGGAGTGGTATGAGATGCAACAAATGGCCACACCTGTGACTGAGGCAAATTGCTAGTTTGCTGTGGTGGCAAAAGCGTTTTGCTCTTTTTTTTTTTTTTTTTTTTTTTTTTTTTAATCTGGAAGAACGACCCACTGTGGTACTGGTAGTTTATTCCACTGTCAAGCTGAAAATGGTGCCTCTTTCCCTAGGAAAGACAAGCAGCAAATGCTGCTAAAAACTACATCTTTAAAAGCCACTTTTCATAGAAAAACAGTAAAAGTCATGTGAAAACATTATGCAAGCCCCCAAAAAGGTAAAATAAATGAGATCCAAAATCCTGATGTATTCCCTCACAGAGACCGAAAAAATGTTTTTCATTTACTTTTCACAACTTTTAAACTGAGAGGAAAAAAATGCACTCCCATCTAAAAGTATAGTATAGTCTTGTAACAGTCCTTTAAAACACAAAACTCTTAGGTTTAAAATAACTTTCCTGATGAGAAAAATGACAAAATACAAACAATATTTAGAAAATTGAAGGATTTTTCCCAAGGGGAACTTATCTGTTCAGCAAAGGAACAGCACCAAGTTGACCATCTATCCT
Source organism: Protopterus annectens (assembly GCF_019279795.1). NCBI lineage: Eukaryota > Metazoa > Chordata > Ceratodontiformes > Protopteridae > Protopterus > Protopterus annectens. Next base: position 802,123,340 of record NC_056734.1, read on the forward strand.
CAAAAGCCTTAGAGGAGCATACTCTTTGGTGGCAGTAATGCTCTGAAGGGCTTGATGCTCAAACCTGTCTTTTGGTCAGCTCAAGCTGCCTGGCAGTTTGGGTGGGGGGAAGATGCCCTGAAGCTTTAGAATCTGGTTGGCTGTTATAGCCTTGGCAGGATATAACCCATATAGCTACGGTTGTTGCAGCAGTGATTAAATGGTGTGAGGTTGGCATGGTGGTTAAGCTGTTTACCTTATCGGCATAATGTGCAGGGTTTGATTTTCACATGGGATAATGGGCTAGGCTTGGAATGACCGACAAGGCAGCTAGCCTGATACTAATTTATAGCTCAGTTTGGCAGAAATCTGAAATGCATCTGTGAAGGCTGCCAGCCTAGCTAGATAGAATTTTGTAAATAATTCAATGTCATTGTAAATATTAATATGATCCACAGGCTTGTTTGACAAATGTAAGAAAAATGTGTTATATGCTGAACTTCAAAATCTAACCACAGTGCACCCTGCTACATGAAAACCGATGAGCAAAGAATTGTGTAACTGTGTTTGATCTCAAGCTCAGAGATAGGATGTCTGGGCTTAGAGTTTCTTTCTACTGTTTTAAGACAAAGAAAATCATTAAGTTTCACATGTAAAGTGTCTTTTTTTTGCTGTGACTTACTAGCAGCTGTATAAATGTTAAATTTTAAGTTCTGCAAGCCTGGGAAACCTCAACAGGGGTGACAAGAATGATGTAATGTGAAATGACTCAGCAGTACTGTGTGTTACCAATTTAAGGAAAGAAAGAAAGAAAGAAAGAAAGAAAGAAAGAAAGAAAGAAAGAAAGAAAGAAATAGCATTTTGTATCTTGTCTTGGATCTGAAAACATTCCACTCACCAGCACTTTCTTTGCTCTGTAATTAAGATATTTAGAACTGTGATTTCTCTTAGAGATAAACTGAAGTAGAGCCAGATTAGTCTAGTTGTTTTCTATATTTATATCAGACTATCCTACAATATTGTTTTAAAATATTTTACTGTGATTTCTGAACTCTCTATTAGCATTGTGCTGAATTGATGAGTATTATCTTGTGTTTTTATTATTTATTATTAAATATTTTTAAACCTTTCAACTGTGGCTGTTTTGTGTAGAGATAATGTAAGCTCTCGGAGTACGTGCATGTATTTGGTGATACTGTACTGAGCCACTCTAGAATAGCCTTAGCCCTGGGTCACAGTTGTTTGAATAACAGTAATATTACACAGTGGAATTGATCACCCTTTGAGAAGGGCCTTATAGTAGTTGATCAGAGTAGTTGGTGGCAGTGATTTCTACCTTATAGTCTGGGCAGAAAGGGGCATAGCTGGATAACCTGTGCAAGCATTCCCCATGAGTGTATGTGTGTTTATATATAACTCAAATCTCAAAGTGTGTGTGTGTCAGCTACTTGGGCAGGAACACGAAGCACTGGTTGGACAGAGAGGGTACTGGAGGTTTTGCCTTGACTACTCCGCTGAGATCTGAACCCTATAGCTATGCCAGTGGGGAGTCTTACTAGGGATCTGGACAGAAAGGGAGAAACCAGCCCCAGACTGACTGTGATCTCTGTGTGCTCTTAAGGAGAAATTGTACTTTACTGTGTGTGTACTTGTTATCCTCCCAATGTGGACAACCCTCACTGGTGTTAGTGATGAGGATTGAGGCTCCTTACTGGGCCAGTGTATGGGCATCACAGCATTCAAGAAAATCCAAGGCATCCAGCAAAATCTAAACATAAGTAGAATTTAAGCCTTTTTTTGTACTTGTGTGCTGTTGCTTCATTTCATACTGTTGTTGCTTCTCTGACTATTTTATTTTGCACTTGTTTTTTAGATTCATCTGCCTTAAATAACATAGGCTACATTCAGACTTGCTGAATCTAGAGTGTTTGATGTCACTAGAGCACTAAAACCAGCTATCTTACATTAAGAGGGTCCCCTGCACCCTTGTGGCAGAAGCGTCTTGCTCGGTACCCATCTGAGTTGAAGATAGTTGGAATAAAGGCTCAGTGAGGGGCTTTTCTATTGGAAAACTATGTTAGAGCTGTTCAAATTTGTTTGTATTTAAGTACCGAGCAGTGGGGTCTAGCACTGTGGTGTATAGATGCAAATGCTTAGAAAGTCAAAGTTTCCCTAGATAATCCCTCCTAAGCTTCCCTGCTTCTCATTGCACAACATAGTTGCACACTGATGCCAGTAGAGCAACCCAGCTAAGCATTTTGAAGTGCTGACACAGGTTTTTACTCCTGAATCTCCCCACTGATTAGCTGTTCTTACTAGTCCTACAGTAGAACCTGGCCCTCCTAGCCTGCTCCCTACTACTTATTACAGAATACACCTGTCATAATGGACAGACAGTTTCCTGCCATTTCTACAGGCAACCTAATTGACGTGGGCATCCTAAAGCAAGGTAGCAATTGCCTCATGTATACTTACAACCTATTACTCCTAAAACATGCAAACACAATATGTGAGAGATGTAGCTATACTTTGAATCTGTAATCAATGCTCTCTCTCCCTCATGTAACAACAAACCAGATATCAAACAGGCTGTCAGCACACACACTTCAACTATTCCACAAACCAAGAACATAACTCTTAAACCCACATAAGCAGAGTTACTCACCAGACATTTACTAGAAGAGTATAAACCTCAAAAGCTCAAACCTTCTGCACACAATGTAGTCCCAAAAGAATCCACTAACACATGCATCAGTGTCTCACTCAATAAGCCCCTAAGGCAAAACACCTCAAAACCAAATATCTTGGTCATAGGCGATTCCATAGTGAGAGACACAGATGACCCCCTCAACAGGCTGTAAGGAAGTTGGGAAGTGTAATGACTGTACGCATGTCAGTATAGCATAGCTCTCAACCTTCCATCTCTAAAATGAGGAACACTAGCCCTCATAATGTGGAACAAATGAGCAAAATGTGGAACACATGCTAATGGCTTACTAACAACTTCAACTAGGAAGGTCATAGGATGGTTAAAATATGCTGCTTTTACTTATAAGGAAGATCTTTTAATGAATTGCTACGATTCATTTCTATTTACAATGGATTTCACTTAAAAAAATTCCTAACACTGAATGTGTGACAGAGCCTTTCAATGTGAAACTTTGAGGAACTTCGAGGAACGTGAACTTTTTAAGACCCCAAATGACGTACGTTCCTCGTAATGAGGTACACTTGAGAGGTATGCAGCACAGTTTCATGATGGGGGGGTGGGGGTGGCAACATGTCAGGCACTAGGACCCAGGAGATACTTCAGTTAAATAAAAAGAAAAGAAAATATCACGTACTGCACAACATGCCTTGACTGAGACTGCAAAAACAATTTGCAGCTCATCAGGCTTTCATGTGCTATCTATTGTTTCAGCAGGCATTAACTATGTGTAATTAACACTGTCCAGAAGGTGGAGGGAAAGTCTCAAGAAATCTGACCAACTTCCTGGTTCTTTGATGCGGCCTTCCCTTTGCCGGTTCAAAGTTTGCCATTGGGAGATTAATGCAGTTAATGTTAAAGAGATGAGCTAGCAAGGGCAGGAGATAAATATGTTCAGCACCACCAGCATTTTACAGAATTATTTTCTGTATTTTCTGGTGGTGAAAATTTATTGTTACTTGTTTTATGTTGCTTTGTCACTTCAGATATTTTTTTAAGAATGAATATTTGCCGAATGACTGTCTACATACAGAGAGTTGCATGCATAGACAACGTTCTGGACTGCACAATCATTACCCTTGTTAAACTGAGAAAAGTTAAAAAAATACAATACAAGCTGTGATGAAACTGGTTTGCTGTTGGAGCAGAAAAATAAATGCTGTATTCTGCATATTTTTTTCTCATCACAGGTTAGTTAAAATATTTGGGGAAAATGTAAGATTTGAAGAGACAGAGGTAAGAAAGATGTTTACCTTGCAAACAGTGCTTCTTGATGAAAGTGCTATATTTTTTATTATTTTACTTAAGGTAACAGGACAATAACTGGAAATAATACACTTTTAAGTAGAATTTAAGATATTGTACACACACTATATAGAAGAAGGACCATTGGTAAATTAAATGCCTATCTTACCTCACTGTCACTTATGTTCTGTACTTTTATTATTATTATTATTATTATTATTATTATTATTATTATTATTATTATCATTATTATTATTATTATTTTAAGAAAGTGTGGCAATGTGAAGTTTATCTTTTCAAAATGCCTATTAGAACCCCAGTCTTAAAATTAACTTAAGGCATGAGCAGGTTGCCTCTCAGCTTTTTTGTTCAAGAATCAAAGACAAATTGCATAATAATGAGGGATAAAGGTCCAAAACCAGGAACATTTTTTAAATATTATTATGACATTGAATCGTAATAGAGTAATAAGTTTTGCATCAATATGCATTTTCTACAAATAAGTTTTACTTAATAATTGAAACCGCAACATACACTTTGTATCTATTTTTATAAGAGAACACATCTTAATGTGGTTATTTTTGCTGTAATTTTGGTTTTCACTCCACGATAATGCTTACTTGCTGTGATTTGTTTGTTACTGTTTTTGTTTCTTTGTCTGGTAACCAAAACTTTCTGCTTTGGCAGTTCAGTGACCATCATATACAGTTATGTATTTCTAATTGTGGTAGGTATACACTTAGCAGAGTTTACATTCTTGTTTATCATTTTTCCTAGATCTTAAATTGTGATGTAGTTTTATGATTTGATAACTTGTTTTGTAGTCATTATGTAGCTGGTGCAGCAGTTATATTTACTGCTCATAACACCTGGCTTTCGTTTTCTTCTTTTCTTTTCCTTTTTTTTTTTTTTTTTTTTTGCAGTGCTTTGCATGCAGACTCTGCATTCCCTCTGTATATCTGTATAGGTTTCTACTGGGTACTTGGGTACTAGTGCAGGCTGCCTATCTTGTTTTATAACTGCTTTAATTTTAGAATGCTTGTGTATATTTTTTTAATTTGTATTTTTTCAAGATTGCCAAGCCTAGTGAAAAGTGAATGCATTAAACAATTCCTTTTTTCCCTGTGTCTGTGTGACTTTACAGTTGGTATAATAAATAAAGTGGGGCACTGAGGGCTTGTCTATTGAAAGGCATGAATATATGGGAATTTATTGTATATAGTTGTGGTTTGCATTTTTGCCAACATGACAAAATAATAACAGTAAGTAAAAGTAATCTAAAAGACACATGCACACAGACACACATAGTTATACATTGTACACATGCATATGTATCAAAACCACTTCTGAAATAATTTAATCATTGACTTTTTCTAATTTTTTAATTATTATATAGGGTACCTTTCTTGAACATTCTTGTAAATTATCCTATAACGCATCTGTAACAAATCTTCTATTACTTACATTAATTCTTTGCATCAGTTCCCTGATGTGGTGTTAGTTATCTGTTAGCTGTGATTTCCAGACAAAGGCTTTCAGACAGAACTTGATAAGATCTTGTGTTATAGATTAAGATGAGGTCACCACCACAAAGTCTGAGAAACAGAACACATTGACAATTCCTAAACCATTTATGAAATGTGCTTTCACATCTCTCTCTCTCATTTTTTTTAGTTTGGAATGATCTGTTTTTAAGTAATTTCCAGTAAGTTATTCAACTGCTACAAAATGCAACATTGTATTTAGGATCAGACCAGTGAGATATGAAGTGATACGAGTACTCTCTGACATAACCAGACAGGCCTTTAAAATGAGATGCGCTATAGACTGTTTTTCTTACTTTGGTAAGTACATTCTGGTAAAAGTTTAAATTGCTATCCGTTCCTTGATCTTTACTGATAATGTCATTTTTATACCAACTGACCATTTATGTAATAATAATTTGTCTTTTTTGACAAGTGTCATGATGTTATATTTAGCAACAATAAAGATGAAGTTATTGCTACTAGATATATTTTTTGTAGATTGTCTTGAACAACTTTGGTATGTTTTATTGAAGTAATTATATTACTCCGTTTGCAGTCATCAGCAAACTATTTTCTACTTTCTTATCTGAAAAGAATACTTCTCAAAAAATGGCTCTAGGATAGAAACCTCTGGGATACCAATGATAACCCAGATGGAATGGACAACTAACCACACACCCTGACTTGTTATGTCTTATTACTTAACTAATGTTTTACCCTTTGATTTATGTATGGATCGGCATTTAACATTTAATTTTAAATCATTACCTTACATGGACAATGTTAAATGTCTTAATGCCAAGGTAAGCAGCATGCATTGCCAGGACATCATTGACTATTTTTTCTACCTCGTCAAAGAATGCTACAAGACTCAAAAGACAAAATTATACCTTCACAGACTCATATTGTTCCATATCTAAGATAAGTCCACTGTGTCATGTTGGACAGTCTCTTTTATGATGGCCTCTATCACTTTAAAGAAAATGCTGGTAAGGATGATGGCTCTAAAATTGTCTGGGTCTGATGTAAACTCCTACTTTATGAATCAATATCACTATACCACAGGTCAAGGATCGATGATTCATATGTTAGCATGATTGATGGGGGATAGTCAGAACTTCCTTGATTCTAGGAGAAAACCACAACGTATGTTGTCCAGTTGCATGGAAACTGTGCTTTTGATTTTACCTGTGTCGGTAGTTATCTGTATTTATGTAAGTCATATTTTCTTTTGTTGTATACTGCCCACATGTAATGCCTTTGCCCATTGTGAAGTTTGCATAATGTACCAGTTTGGGGGATTTCCCAAGGCACCAATTTACCTAGCTTTTGCCCTGCCAGTTTGATCCAGTTGGCAGTGTAGCTCAGAATTTCTCTCTCTCCTTCAGCCGTGATCAATGGGGTGCTTCAAACTGGGTAGGTACTACAACAATCTCTGAGGCAAAGGGAATGAGTCATACTTTTCTGCACAGTCTGAGTAAAAATCACTGAAAAAAAAAAATGGACATGTTCTGTTTATTTTTTTCAGTGTTAGTATCCTTAAAGCAACTAGAATATAAGGCAGGATGATGCCTATGTGAAACTGCTGCAGTTTTCAAACGTCCTAACTCAGACATCCATGCAACTCAGAGCAATACATGTATTTGGAACTGTAAGTTGTGTTACTTTGTTCAAGCAGTCTACGATAATAAAAACATCTGTGAATATTACAATACATAGATGGTATTTTCTCAGATTCATTCATTTATAACATAAAATATTGGAGTTTAGTAATTTTCTGTTTTGATCAGTTTGTCTATCCATAAATATAGTTTGTTGGTTTTACTAGAACTTACTCAACAGATCCAGTAAGTTATGCAAGCAATTGTTAAATTTCTTTATTCACCAGTATAACAAACATCAATACCAAGGCATTCATTTTGCATTGCTTATTAATTATCTTATTTTTGTAAGTTCGCTAATAATGATTTATGTATTAGTGATCAACTATTGTATTAATAGCTCATTAAATGGATTTTAATTATTATTCAATAAAAGTTAATTGTGAAATAACAAAAAAAATCCATTTCTACAAGTATGATGGCTGCAAGTTATTTATTTGAATTGTAAAAACAATTGATGTTAATGATTTTGAATGTTTATATATTGTGTTAATCATAAGTTAACTTTTCAGAACATGAGTTTTGTTAAAGTCAACTTAAACTATATTTATTACACATGATGGCAAATTTTATAACTGTAGGTGTTAGAATACACAATATATCGTTCTTTGCTTATTTGTTTTGATTGCAAACGTATCATTTACTTTGATTATTTTAATATAGAATTTATGAATGTTTTAAGTAGTATAACTTACATTTATTATGATGTTGCCAAGGATAACATTTAGAATTCTCCATTTCTAAATTATATACTAGATATAACATTGTTAAAATTTCCCTTTTAAACAGAGTAACTATTTTACCTCCATCAGTTCCTTACTTTTTTCCTGTTTTCGTGTATTAACTGCTAAAAGTGAGATTTATGAACTGAGAACATCAGCATTGTGGAACAAATAGCATCCATCTGAAGAGTCTTGGGGCAGGCTTGGTGGAGGGAGGTATCTGGCTCCTCACATAGCAGCACTGCTACTAAAACCTAGTCTTCTGTACCTTGTTTGTTAGATTATGTGGAAGCTATAGTACAATGTATTAAAATGCACTTGTGAGTGTCCAGATACAGCTGTGCTGGGGAAAAAGTATACTATAATGAAAATGGGAAACTGCTAAATGCTCTTTTAAACCAAGGACAAATGTACATTTGGGGTAACTGTCTGTTTTTGTTGTATTGCTTCATCATGTAATAGTGGTGGCATGGGGAAGAGTAGCATTGTGATGGGGTGTGGCTTAGGCAACAATATTTACAAGGTGGGTGGAGAGCAGCATCACAGTGGGGTTGTGGTTTGGTGGGGGCAGCAGCCTAGGAGCTGTGAGTACAAATTTAAAAATCCTAGCTATACCTCTGCCAGGCTGGTCAAGGATAAGGTTATGGAGAGCTGACTGTTAGGTGCCAGGATCTGCCAAATCATGGATGCACTCGAGTGTCTCAACAACAAGCACTGTTATGACTCTATCATAGTCCATGATGGAGTGAATGACTTGATGTACCTCACTGGACTATATGAAGAGAGACACATGACTGAGCTTCAGGTTATGTGTCCTAGGCAAATATGTCCCTAGCCTTAAGCAGCATTCTATCTTCACTAAGAATGATGCCTCATTACAAACAAAAAATGACTGACTTTAACAATTAGCTTAGCTTCTGGTGTCAATCCAGGGGGATCCAGTATCTGTCAGCCTGTGATGATATGGTCGACACACCACACTGCATTGCCAGAGATGGTCTTCACCTGTCACCTCTTGTCTTTCAGTTACTTGCAAAGGTATTTGCCTCCCACATAGTGCTTTTTTTTGGCAATGTCATAAGAACAAAATTCCCAAAGTAAAAATATCCTCTAGAATCAAACTTAAGGTTATGCTGCTTAATGCTAGGAGTCTACATCAAAAACTCTACTCACTGGAAGCACTCCTTACTCTGGAAGATGTCAATGTCTGTGCAGTTACAGAGACATGGTTCAAGGCCACAGAGAGTACTATGGTCATGCAGGGATACAATGTCTTCCACACATTCAGACCACTAAACAAACATGAAAGAACCAAAGGAGGAGATGTATCTGTCCTCATTAAAGACAAATACACCACAAGACTGGTTAAACAGTACAACTCCCTATAGTTACTCCAAGTCCAAACTAACTGTAGGTAAGACCCCCCCCCCTTCATGTCATTGTTAGCTATAGGTCCTCCACCATGAATCGCGAAAACCACGCCACCTACCTGGACCTACTTGAGTCATTTACAATATAGCCAAACACCCTAATTATGGGTGACTTTAACTAACCTTCGATCAACTGGGAAACATAGATGAGCACAAACATGCATGCCCTAAGATTTATGGACTTTGTTAACACAATTGCTCTGGAACAGATAGTCTGCACCCCCACAAGGGACTGTAATGTCCTTGGCTTAGTCCTCACCAACATGGGGGATCACTGCACCTCCCTATGTGTGGGAACCTCCGTGGTAAAGTCCGATCATAAATCAATCTTGTTTGAAGTAACCATTGCACCTGACCTCCCCTCAGGAGCAAAAAGTTTGAAAAATTTCTCCAAAGCAAACTCTAGCCTCCTAAGCAATGGAAAAATAGTTTCAAACTCCCTGTCACTACTGACAGCAATGACTGCTATACAGAGGTGTACACAATGCCCTATATAAACACTTATACAAATGTATAGACTCAGCCATACCAGAACGAATCAAAATAAGTTCCTCATGAAAAAAACAAGCCACCCTGGGCATCTACCATAAATAGGTTATACAACAAGTGAAAGAAACTGCTGTCAAATAGCAAGAGGGATTGGTCTCAGCACAGGAGCAACACTCTCCACAGCTTAAACAAGCAAATTAGACATATTGTAAAGTCCTCTAAAGCCAATTATGAAATGAAATTAGCATCCCTAGCTAAGGATAGTCACAAGGCATTCTTTAGGTACTTTCAAAATCTAAAAGGGAAGGCCCAGCTTTGTGCCAAATTAGTAGTGGATGGTACCACTCATTCTGAACTGGAGGATATCACAAACCTGCTAGCAGTCAGGTTTGGTGAAAACTTCAAACTCTGTCCTCACCGATCATAGCCCAAAGCATACCTGTCACCAGTCCTCCACCTAGTATTTCCAAAGAGCAGGTCATAACAGCACTCTCCAAGGCCAAAAATCCCAGATGCTTACTAAATGGTCTAAAACAGGAGTTAGCAGAAACACTGGGTGGGCTCTTCAACCACAGTCTAAGTACTGGATTCATTCTATCTCAGTGGAAAACAGCAACCATAATCTCCTTGTAAAAGGGGGGCCCTTCAACTGACCCTGGGAATTATAGACTCATAAGCCTAACCAGCCTCATCTGTAAGGCTATGGAGGGAATCATCATGGACCTTATCAACAAGGATATAGGACACCTTCAAACTCTTGACCCGACCCAGTTTGGCTTCATTAAGGGCAGATCATGCCTGTTAAACCTGGTGGGCATCTTTAAGAATGTCACCAAAACCCTGGATGAAAGCAAAACAGCACATGCTGCTTATCTTGACTTAACCAATACCTTTGGCACAATCCCCCACTCAGAAATCATTCAGTAACTCACCCAGATGGAGATTAACACATGCATCATTAGATGGGTAGCAAACTGGCTCAATGACTGAATGCATACAGTCAAAGTTGGGGAATCCACCTCTACCAGCAGACCTGTTACTAGTGGTGTTCCACAATGATCTGGCCCATAATGTTTGGAATCTATTTCTCAGAAATCCAGGCAAAAATAGATGGCCTGTGGCTTAAAAAGTTTGCTGATGACTGCAAACTGGGTGCAATCGCTTCATCCCCCATTGACGTCAACATATTACAAGATGGGCTTATACTGATAAATGATTGGTGCCAAAGACACAGAGTTAAACTTAACACAAAAAATGCATTATCATCCCCTTTGGCAAAGGAGAAGTCCCTGCAAATTACAATACATTAAACTTTACAAGTTCAAACCCAGTGGTGAGAGATCTGGGAATGTAGTTTGATAGCAACCTTAACTTTGATCACCATATGTCCAGAGTGGTAAGGACACTGCACATCTCATAAGTAAGAGCATAACATCCAAAGCTAAGGATGTTATAATTCTCCTGTACTTGTTCTTCATCAGACCAGTAACTGAGTACAATGCTCCTCTTTATCTTCCTCAACAAACACCAGCAGCAGCTAGAGAGACCTCAGAGGTTTCTAACCAAGAAATTTCAGGGCTTTCAAAGCATGACCTACATGGACAAACTGAAGGCCCTGTCACTGTTCTCTGTATTGTATAGACTGTTTAGAGGTGACTTGTGCCTGGCCTAAAGAGCAGTCTCGAACCTTGCCTTAATGGAAATGCTGCATATCTGCAAATCAAATGGGAAAAGAGTCACTCACTCTAGGGATCTTAATCTAACCTGCAACATTAACAGGACATGCTGGAGAGAAAGATATGTCTCTCAGAGGTTGCCACTCCTCTGTAGCAAACTCCGAATTCATGTTTATCAGAGCTCCTCAATGACTCTATTTAAGTATAACTTGGACAATTGGATAGGAAACCGGGAATTTACCCCAGGGATTTCACCTATGTCCCTCTTGGAAAGGGGCAGCCAGTCTTAACCTTAGATTCACTTTGCAAATACAGACTATATATCTTGATCTATAAGGGAACAAGAGTATATCATGGCTAGGCTTGTAAAAGCCCTAAGGCCAATAGCCTAGTAACCTCATATGATCCTATGATCCAATATGATGAACATCTAAATCTACAACAGCATGGAAAAGTGTATGCTTACTAGTGTTGTTTTCCAAGATTTCAAAAAAACTTTGAAAATGTCAGCTATCGATTACTTATTCATAAATTACAAGAATGTGTTGTTTCTCTGAATTTACCCTATGTTTTTTAAAAGTTTCCTGTCCAGTAGAACCTTTACAATGTATGCCTTGAGTCAAAAGGCTCTTGAGGATGAAAAACTGCATTCATCATACTTTTTAACCTCTTAGCACAAGAAATCTGGACAAGGCAAAAAAGGGAGGGAGCGAAGACCCAAAAATAGGGTCAGATTTTAAATATTGCTCTTATAAACTTAGAAAATTGATAGAATAATGGGTTTTGCATCAATACACATTCTCTGAAGTCTGAAACTAAAATGTATGTCATTATTTAGTGATTTCAGTCCTCAAGTGATTTGACAAAAATCCACAAATGTTATGAGGAACAGACTAAACATACAAGCCAAAAATCTGGACAGTTGACAGGTATGATATTCCAAAAGTTTCTGAAAACATATCTTATCAAAATCAAACAATATAAGTGTTTAGTGAACCTAACTGATTCAGCTATTAATTTCCATCTATATTTCTACCCACCTTGGAAATATACATTTCATACATTTATTACCACTCTTGGTAGAATTCATTCCCTGTAAATATTGCACAACATATTTGTCAGCTGTTCTCCAAAGGTTATCAGTGCATTACTGCAGTTAAAAGATCATGGCACTCACGGGTTTGACTTTCTCATACCAGTGTTAATGATGTAACATACTCCCTCGGATTCAGGGACAAGCTTAGCTCAATTACCATATGCATAAGGCTGTAATGTGGCCTGAGGTTAATTATCAATTATTTATGTGGAAATTTACAGCACAATTTGGTGCTAAATAAAAAAGCACCTGCCAGTAAAAATCACAGGATCTACAATAAAGGAGGAAATCCGGCAGCTGCAGTTAGGAGGGAGATAAGGAAAATGGATGCACACAAAGAATGTAAACGACTCATTATACACACATGCACTACTTTTTAAAAAAATGGGAAAGCAAGCAAGACACATCAAAGATCCTACTGCAATGCTGTTGAAAATGTGTTTATAACACAACAGGAAAAAAGGTTAGCAAGCAGAGAAACATATATAATGTAAACTGAAAAGGTAAGAATGGGAGTGAGGAGACAAAGCAAGGGTATATATGTTTTGAGGGACAAGTGCCCTTTTTTGGTTGAGAAGGAAAGTTAGGGAAGGCAAAGGTCTAGTAAAAGGATAAAGTTCACAAACAGAAGCACATGCACAAACACAAAAAAAGAGACAAAGACTGATGTGGGAGTTTGGCATAATGGCTAAGTTATTCACCTTACAAACATAAGGTCCAGGGTTTGATTCTCACATGGGGTAATTGGCTAGGCTTAAAACGACCCACAAGGGACAATGAAATTACTGATGTGCAGAAAAACAGACGACACTGGTTATTGTGAGAATTGGACCACAAATAGCAGAAGGCAGTGACCCATAAAGAAGAGAAACACCAAGATGGGGATTAGGGTGGGTATGTACGGTCTTCTGCACTGCACTACCTTAGTAAAACATAAAGGGAGGTCGAGCAATACCATGACCAACATCCCTGGTGAGTCCCACATGAGGTGGTGACTACAGTGACCAATTAAACCCTTTTTCCAGCTGTTGGTCTATTAGTTCCTCAACTAACTCCCTGTGTGTCATACTGCACAACCACAGCAGTGCCATCAGAGGGAGCAATGGTGCTCCCTTCTAGCAGCGCACTACCAGAGGTGGGAAGTGTGTCCTCCTGCCTGCCCCCAACAGGCCAGGATCCAGGATGACTAAACACAGGGATGCCTGGGAATGGTGGTGGAGGGGGGGGTGAAGCCAGGGCTGCATCACTGGCATGGCTGTGGCTGATCCTGCACAAAATGCAAACATAAATGGAGAGAAATACAACAAAAAATATAAAAAAAAAAACAAAAAAGGATGATAGCCCCTTCACTATAATAGACAAACAACTCAGGAGCTTAATAAAAAACACAAAAGCCACTTTAGAGGATAAAATAGCCAACCAAGCCAAAGACAATCTTTTTTACCTACGTTCAAAATCTCAAAAGCACAGTGCACTGAGCTGATTGTGAATGAGGTTACCTACACTGATGCTGAAGATATTGTGAAACTACTGACCAAGAAATGTAGCTCTAACTTTACCCCTCTCTCCTCTCCATCTGTCCCTCAAGATTTACCTGAAACTGGATCACCTCCAGCTATTACACAATACAAAGTCCTAAATGTGCTATCAAAAGTTAAAAATACTGCATTGATGGGTCCTGACAGTATCCCTGGATGCATCTCAAATAGCATGAAGCACGATTTAGCCACCTCCAATCTAACAACCCAGCCTCCACACAGGTTTTGTAAAAAGCAAATAGAGAATAGCTGTAGTCATTCCCCTGCACAAGAACACTTTCACAGACCCATAGGTCTAACCAGCCTCATCTGCAAAGCCATACAAAGACTTATAGAAGTAATCACTAAGGACATAAAAAACGTCCAGACACTTGACCTGTCTCAATTTGAATCCATCAAAGGAAGATCATGCTTACTCAACCTGGTGGACCTTTTAGAAAAGTTCACCACATCAATGGATGAAGGCAACACAGTACAAAAAGCATACCCTGTCCTGACCAAATCTTTTGACACAATCTCCTACTCAAGCATAGTAGAAAAGCTACAAAAATTAGGAATAAATCCCTGTGTCACCACTAGATTGCCAAGTGGCTCAAAGATAGGACACAGGAAAACAAAATAGGGGGTGTTACCTCCACAAAGAGACCAGTCACCAGTGGAGTCCCCGGGTCTATATTATAACACCGAAAGTGCATATGTGCAACTACATAAATGTCGACACATAATGCACGAAACCTGAAAATAGCGAATGGCCATGTAATCAAATTTTTCCCTAGGGAAAAAACCTGCGTGGCCGTTCGCTAAAAAAAATAATTTAACACCATAAACAGGTGGGGGGCTTTGCCACCCACCTGCCTCCCACACCCCCCTAACTAAACATACCAATCCCAAGATTGCACTTTAGGTAAGGAAAGAGTAACTCGGTGAAGGTGGCCAACTATCTCCTTGCCCTATGATATATTCATCGAATCGCTTAAATGTGATTCGATGAATATGTGTCGTTGTTTCCGTATTCACTCAGAAGCCTTTTCGTGCTTCTGATATAGACCTGAGTCCCCCATGGTTCCATGCTGGGACCTCTCCTGTCTAGCATCTTCTTCCTCTCTGTAGTAAAAGTCAATACCATAGGGTTCTGGCTGAATAAATTTGCAGATAACTGCAAGCTAGTAGGAGTCACAGAATCCTCAGTGACTTAGCCATCCTGCAGAAGATTAATCCCAATTAAATAACTGATGTCAAAATCATGGACTGAAACTGAATGAGAGAAAATGCATTTTCTTATCCTTTGGGAAGTCATCTTCCCCAAGGAACTACAACATTGATAATACACCCCTAAGAGCTGACCCAGTTGTTCAGGAATTAGGAACTTATGTGGACAGTGATGTAACTTTTCACCAACATGTGTCCATTGATGTAAGAAAGTCCTTCTATATTGCACAGCTTATAAACAAAGGGATTGTGTCTAGATCTAGGGATGTTATCCCCCCACCCTTCATTGAGCCATCATTAGGCCAGGCATTGAATATAGTGTCCCCTTTGGCATGTATCCGTCCAGACACATGCAACAACTGGAACACAGGTTACCTGTGTTTCTCAAACAAGGCATGCTCTGACCCAATACTGATGTATTTACTGCACATTAGCAAGTCAAATGATGTCAGAAATACTCAATCTCAGGAAATAAACCTTTTCTGCAATATCAACAGAATGATTTGGTGGGACAGGTTTACCACTGCTATAGAACACACTCCCCATCCATGCAAAACACAGTTCATCTCCATCCCATATTCAAGCACAATTTGGATCTATGGATTTGAAACAGAAAATTTACCACAGGACTGTCACCTGTACTAATAAACAGAGATAGCTCATAATGCTTTAGCAAATTAATGGGTCCCCTCAAATTTTCTATGGTATGATCCCAATTACTCTCACTAGGGCTAATATACAAGTATTGCCCATGGGCTGCATAAGGCCAATGAAACACCAAATGGAATAGGTTAATTTGAGCACCAAAAAGGAAAATGACTAGGCTTAAAATGGCCCACAAGGACAGCTAGCCTAGTAATTGCCTATGACCCTGTGAACATATAGTAACAAATGGAGGGACGGGAGAGAGAAAAAATAGGGAGACAGACATACATTACCAGTTAAACAGAAAATCATATAGCTACATAATGTCGAAGCATAAAGATTTATATGCTGGCCTGTTGTCACCAAATGCAAAAATGTACTTTATAACTGGCCTTATGTTAAAATGAGCTGCCAAAACAGCATTGAAACAAGTAGCATTCCCTGGCAAGTGCATATGTGTGTGTGTGTGTGTGTGTGTGTGTGTGTGTGTGTGTGTGTGTGTGTGTGTGTGTGTATGTATGTGTGTGTGTGTGTGTGTGTGTGTGTGTGTGTGTGTGTGTGTGTGTGTGTGTGTGTGTGTGTGTGTGTGCATGCACATACATGTGGGTGGGTGGAGATGTGTTATGGGACATGTGAGTATGAGTAACACTATGCCTATAAAGATCATAACACCATTGTTAACAGAGTAATGCTTCATACCACTGTCACAGTATATGTAACCTCAGTAGGATGTTGCATACCTAGCATGTATAACAGCAGTACAACAGCAAAGGGCACACTAATACTGACCAGCAGAATTCTGTCTTACATATTTAAAATTCCATAAAGTGTTTTACATGTCATATGCAAACCTTAAACCAGGCAGTAATATCCCTTTACAAGGCTACACTCTGCACAGTACAGACATACTGCAAACATATATAAAATTAATGCAGTTAGGATTACTAAAATAAAAAAAAATACTCACACCTACACAAAATAGCCTTTCCATTTGCCTCTGATATGCTCAAGAAAAATTTTGTTTGTAAATTATGAAAAACAGTGACTATGAAGTCAAGATAGACAGTGCTTACAAAATGTCTAAGTTGCCCTTTCTCTGATGTTTCTTCCTTCCAGGTAAGAAGTTCAGAATAGTCCAAAACGAAAAGGCGAAAAACAGAGACCACCAACCAGAAGTTCAAGTTGAGCTTTATTTTAATAACGCTACCAAATGCCACACATTTTCGTCTATCTACCATAGACTTCTTCAGATTTCAAAAACACAATGCAAAAAAAAATCCTCCCATTTTGTAGGCATATCATTATGGTGTACCAATCAAAGTCATCCACCAATTAATTAATTAAAAACAATTATGATGTGGTTAAAATAGAAAACAATATTACATGAAATTCATAATACCCCCATAAAATCATACAAAAAATAAAATAATTGTATAAAAATTTAGTAATTGTGTAAAAAATCATCTTAGTACATATATAAAATAAATAAGTGTTTATACATATATTAAAACCCTATGCAAACCTGTTAAAACCAATACGTTTTCACCATCTACTGGCCAAGGAGATTATAAAATTCTAGCAAATAAACAAAAACAAAAATATTCTACAGGTCTCAGCATTTAAGAAATCTTACCAAAATGACAAATGCATAAAATAAAGATACAAAAATTGTGAACAATCCATGTAATGATGGTGTGACAGAAATATGTTGTCCAATCAGAGTTTGGCGGCTCTGAGTTTCAATAATGGGGTTATATTAATATTCTCATTGAGCCCTGGGTCCCTACCTGCATCTAGGGTTACTTGCCAATAAAGTTCCCTGTATTCCAACAGGTTTTCCCAGGGCCCACCCTTGTTATCCACTTGAACGTCTTCAAGAATGAAAAAACTAATCTTTGCCTGTTTACAAACCAATGTGTGTTTAAACATAACATTTCTCTCATTCTTAGTCCTAATCTCATAAGTGTGTTTATAGATACGTTTTCTAATCTTTCACTCCATCTTACCAATATAAAATGCACCACAAAGAGAGCAAATAGCTAAATAAACCACTTTTTCACTGTTACAATTAAAATGGGACAGACCACAAATCTTCCTATCTCTACTAGCAATGTAAAGACTGTCACAGTGCACAATGTATTGACATTGGGAACAAGCCTCACAATGGTATGCCCCTTTTCGTTTGCAACTAACATTTATTGGTCTTCTTCATTGTTCAAGAAGGTTTTTCAAATTCCTCCCCTTCTTAAAAATAAACTTCAGGGCGGACAATTTTGCCAGAGGTAAGTCAGTAAGTTCTAAAAACTTATTCCATTCTGTTCTAACTAAGTTGTTACAAAAGAGAAAATCCTTATTATACTCTGTAATAAAAGCGCTGTTGTTCCCACCCCTATCTGTTTTTTTTTTCCTAGCCTGCTCACACTCACCAATAGATCTCATTCCTAAAACTGGGAAACATTTTCTTTTCTATTTGAAAGGACGTCGATTCTGATACTGTGTAAGAACTCAGCCGGGTATCCCCTTTCCCTAAAAAGATGGTCCAGACAGTCACATTCAACCTCAAAATCACCATCACATGAGGTCATCCTGCTAGCGCAAATGCATTGCCCCCTCACCAAACTCTTTTTTTGAAACATAGAGTGGTAACTGTTGAAGTGTAAAAAACAGTTCAAATAAGTGTTTTTTCAGAATATTCTAGATTTAATACTCCCCTTTTCCATCTTTTCAATTGATACATCTAGGAAATGTAATGTGTTTTTAGAGACAATGTTGGTAAAGTGTAAGAAGTTAGTAGTTGTTTCAATATATAGCAAAAATTCCTGTAACTTTTCACCGGACCCCGCCCAAAACAAACAAATATCATCCAGGAATCTGACATATTGCAACCAACAATTCCTAAATTCTGATTCCATAATAAACCTCTTTTCCCACCAAGCCAATACTATATTGACATATGTGGGGGCACAATTGGCCCCCATCACTACACCCTTAATTTAAGTTCAGAATAGTGTCTTCTCAGGTCACTGCATTGCTCATCAGAGTTGGGTATGCCAGTGACATCAGACACCACCCTGGCAAGACTGTGCCAGGCATCCATTTTATATTAGAGACCCTCAGATTCCCCAGTCAGGTGCTCCTATTGTATCTATGCAGCAAATACAGAATAATCCTGCTTTCCTTGCCAGAGGAGTAGCTGACTCATCCATAGGCTGCAGCAATTCCCCAGTCTGGTACCCCTTAACACCAGGACTGAGGAGCAAAAAAAAAAAAAAGTATGTGATCTAGAACATGTTGCTTCTAAAAGAGCCAGACAGACAACTAGGCCCTGCTTCCCATTCCCACCCCTCCTCAAGACAGGTGCAAGAAACAAAAACAAAAAAAGATCCATGATCTGTTACAGGTGCAGCAGCCAGTCAGGTCCAATTTCTTCTTCTTGCCCCCAACCCTCCTTCCTGAGATTTATAAGAGGAAAAAAAAAAAGAAACATTTTTTTCTTTTAAATTGAAGCAAACTGCTTGCAGGTAGTTGCTACAGTGTATACCCTGCAATGATTGCTACAGTGCTCTTTTTTTTTAGTTTAAATAAAAAGAAAAAATCATCTGTTTTTTTTTTAAACTGTAGGGAAATTCTTGGTACAACAGAGCTCAGGTTTTGGTTTTAAAAATAAAAGAAACATTTTTTTTCATCTATACTCTAGCAAACTGCTTGTTACAAACATAGCAAGTAGTTGCTACAGTTTAGACCACACACGTAGAGCTAGAGTGCTCAGGTTTGACTAAAAATCTAATAAAGCTGGTATGCTTTAAAGAGAGATCAGGAAAGCTGGATCTGACTCGGTTGGTCGATTGTATCACCTAACACTTTGTAAATGAGCCAGTTGCTCCCTTAGTCTCACCCTAGCTACACTTCTGCTCCTTGCCACAGCATCAGGAAGCTCTTCCAAACTCAATGCCTTTAGAAACCATGGACATTCACCAGATCACATTACAGAGGGCTATGGCAAGTCTGTCATGGGCATGCCTGTTCATTTTTTCAGAATATGGTGTCTGGTTAGGGTAATCTGTTGTGATGTGCCTTTTATATAAAACACAAAATGTTGGCAATGCAAGATGCTGGCACAGTGTGAATGTTTTTCTCCATAGCACCTCTACTGGAGGCAATAGCAAACAAATTTTCCTCATAACCCTCAAGGGTCACTTATGTGCCTACCCATGCTCAATATGCCATGCAGGTGATCCTGTGACTGAAGCAGACTCTTAGCATGACTTGGTCCACAGCTACATCATGTAAAAATGCTATTCAGGCACTAAAAGATACTTTTGCACTAAAAGTTTCAAATATATGCAATATAAACTCCTGCAAACAACTTGAGCTTCATTGCATTATGGAAGATTAGAGACAAGCAGTTTGCAAGGCTTGTTGAAATTGAAGAATAAGTTACTTTACTGATAGCTACTTGTGTGTAAGTGTGCACTTCAAAACCTGTGATTACCTGCTGCCTCCCTAAAGGCTATATTTGGTTATTATCTGAAGTGCTCTTGTGCTAATTGAAATGTTTGTTGATGTAACTTAGAGTTGCAGTCACGCAGATTAATGTAGTGGGTTCCAATTTTCAGGGTGTGATCTTTTCATGGATGTATGCAAGTTTCTGAGCAGTTCTGAAGTACAGTCCACAGCATGTATTATTATGATAATGAGTCCTTGTGAACTTTATCCATAGTCATAATGCAATCATAAAGCTCTGATTTGTGCATCAGTCTGTTGTGGAAGCCATATACCAGCAGCTAACCCCTCTTACCAGGTGGGCCATGACCAAGCTATAGCCACGCCTGCCCAATTATGCTGTAATAACAGTCTGTTCAGCATATTTTGCAGGGAGACAGGGGAGAAAATGACTGTTTATATGTACACATTACTGCAGTATGCAACTGTAGGAGGGAGCACGGCAGGACAGCAATGTGGAGGGGAGATGTTACTATTGTTTATGGATATGCATTCTGCATACTTGATACTTGTTGGAGTACAGATTGCTGATGTATTACTTCTAGACAAAGTATAATACAAGTGCATTCTGCATCATCACACTTGCAGTCCCATAAATGTGTCTGTGTACCAACAAGACACAGTCTGCAGCAAAAATGCACCTTTACCGCCTACTTAGGAAGGCACATATGGTGTCAAATGATATAATTGTGCCATCAACAGGGTCCTACCTGTATGTGAGTATGCTGTACCTGTCTTTAGGTGTACTCCTATTAGCTGTTCATAGTTAAATGTATGCTGGCAATGCCATGACCAAAGGAGGGTCAGCAAGTGGTAGTCATAATACTGATGGTACTTAAAAGTGGAGTATTGTAGGACTCTAGTGCCTGTGGACACAGAGTGCAGGTTTCAGATAGTATCTGTTCACCGCCCCCCTTTTTGGGGGGAATACAATACAAGGAAAACAGAAAACATGTCTGTAGGAATGCAGCATATGTGTGATGCTGCCTACAGACATATGATCATATTTGTGATACTGCCCACAAGCACATACAAAGGCTACACACCTCCACCAAACAAATGCACCATAGAATGTATCAGAGTGAGTATATGACATATTCTGATGCTGTTATCCTCTGCTC
Organism: Protopterus annectens; assembly: GCF_019279795.1. NCBI lineage: Eukaryota > Metazoa > Chordata > Ceratodontiformes > Protopteridae > Protopterus > Protopterus annectens. The sequence goes on from NC_056734.1 coordinate 802,144,887, forward strand.
ACATACATTTTCCTTCTCTTTACACAGCAGGATGCCCAGATACATGGTGGGCAGATGATTATCCATGATACATTTGACTGCTCTTTCACAACCCTGTTTGAAAGGATGCTGTAAATGACATCAATGTTGCCATGACCAGGAAAGAATTTATCAACAAGTCATATTCTGGGCTGAAGTGATCAGTGTTGCAAAAATTTGTGCTGCCCACCTGGTGCAGAAGCTTAGGGCAATGGATAGCACCCATCAATCAAACCACCTTTAACAAAGAAGAAGGAGCTTCTCACATCTCTTCATAGAGGTTCTGCCTCATCCAGACATCACTGGGGAGTCCTGGATATGGAATCTGAGCTTAACCACAAACCAAGATTATCCATCAGAGATGCCCTAGATAGGTATCACCTTATGAGATCAAGTATCTGTATATTGGGTAAATGTGTGGTGTAACACATATTAGATGCAATATCATAATCATTTCAGAGGAACATCAGGCTTCAGAGGAACAGATCGCTGATCCGAGGTATGTTATCAAGTATTAATTCCTACCACTACAGGCAATAGTATTCATCCATTCATTGAGATTTAGATAATGGAGACAGGTCTTATTTATTGTGGGTACTTTCCTTTGGTGTCTTTGCAGGTGACATTTTATCAGATTCCTCCATTGGGGATATACCACTGTGAGATATCTGAGATGAACCAGATTCTGACAATGATAGAAGCTAAAGTATGGCATGGCCAGGAGTCAATAGTTTCAATGATGGAGACAGGCCATGTGATGTCAAGACCCACACCCCAGTCAGTAGACATAACCTCTGTGCCTGTGGCACCCACTTCAAACACACAGTACGACAGGAAATCACAGACTTGTCTACCTGGAAAGAAACCTCTCTTCACAGTGCAATCCCTCTTCATTGTCACAAGCACACATACAGAGTGCCCTAGTCCCCTCACCTCTCCCCAAGTCTGATACACACACTGTGCAAAGTTAAATTCACCCATACTAACACATGCACACACACACACACCATATACACACACACACACACACACACACACACACACACACACACACACACACACGCGCGTGCGCGCGCACGCACACGCACACACATACACACACACGCACACACACATATGCACAGACACACACTCTTGCCGATTGATGACATTTGACACTGTGGCTCTACCATCTATGCATATAACTATAACTGTGCCCCACCCACTGTACTTTGTTACTTAAGTAGCCTATGTTTACATCTGCAATTTGGTCAATCTCCACAATTTGAGTGAAAATTTTCATGCACCACATTTTAATTTTTCTGTATACTGTTTAATTCTAGCCCTTCGTTGTGTATCAGTTGCTACCTATTAGCTAGTACCATGGCATACTGCACCTGATTTCACCAGGCATTGTCCTCCACTGCAGATGGCTCTTCCATAGTTTCCTTATCAGACATATCCACTGATGGGTGGGACTCCTCCTTCTGAATGCATCTGCCCTGATGTAAGTTGCTACTCTTTGTATATAATGGTGTTATATGGCAAAGCACAGAAAAAAATATCTTACCATATATGCCAGATTCAGGGCAATCCCAGACAAATCCAGACAGTGAAAGTGGGCCTTCAGCATACATTCAAGAATAACCTGGGTTTGTAACAGGGTCTAGTTGTAGCCATTTTATACTATGATCCATGTTCTAATGACAGATACCATTAACCATGGCTCCAGGACATATCCAGTCTTGCTATGAAGATGACCCTGGTAAAATTACCTCACACAAACCACTAATATAAGTTGCAGATATGACATGTGTGGGAGTCATGGGTACTGTCTGGGTGGCCTAAAGACACACTGCATATTGTATCCTTGCATGACAGATCACCTAGCAGGTTATAGACCAAAACTCCTTGTGGCTAATATACCTTCTTCCTTGTTCCCCAGGTGTGGCCTTTAGTGCAATATGGCTGTAGTCCATGCCCCTCAGTACCTCATGGGAATGGGCCATGCCATAAACTTTCAGCATGTTATTGGTTCTCTCTTCTGTGGTATGTGGAAACGACACGTGGCCCCTCAATTGGTGCAGCACGGTATTGAGGAACTGGTGCAACATCTTTGAGACAGATGTCCAAGATATACTCACTGTACTATTCACTAGTAGCTGAAAAGTCCCAGTAGCTAATATTTTCAAAGCTACACATAGCTTACTATCCACAGGGACAGGTACTCTATGTATCCCACAGGCATGGAAATGATGGTGTCAAACCTTAACTAACTCCTTCATGGTAACTCTATCCACCAAGTAGCAGTAAACAGTGTCAGTATCTTGAAGGGCATAAAATATTAGGTGAGAACAATGGGCAACACTGACTACTCTCAACAAGTACAGTCTGTTGTATATGTGGGTTTGCTAGAGTTGTAGCTACCCACTTCATCTTTCCTGGATTCTGTTCCTGCAACTCCAAAATTTTACTATAGTCGTTAACTCTGGAGCTAATGCCTGTAGCCATGATATCACGCTGAAATATCATTTACACTCATATGAGTTCATGGAATTCCTTAGTTTAACTGTTTTGCTCATTCCAATCTCATTGTATTACTATTTGCATATTATGCATGCTACAAAATTACTCAGGCCATCCTGCTCATGATGAGTGAGTCTCTGAAATGCACACACCATGTGCTTGGCCACTCATCTCACAAAATCGCTTACCACAATGTGGAAAATGTTTCTGAAACTCAGGGCTATTTGCAGTAAATTTTATTTATTTATTTTAATTACCATAACGTACCTACCGGTATATTTACCTACAACTATATATTTTTTTTCTGTATGCCTGTCTAATTGTAGTTCTATTTTATACTTGTGTATGTATGTATGTGTATATATATATATATATATATATATATATATATATATATATATATATATATATATACACACACACACACACATATATATATATATATATATATATTTATTTATCCATACATTTTGAATAAGCATGTGCCTTTGCCATTTGCTGCCTCTGGACATGGGTTATGGCTGAAAACAGTCTTTGGACAACTTCATTTTCCAACTAAATATAAAATAATTACAATCATATAAAATATGTAGGACTAGAGAAACACATCATATTAATACCTCTTTTTTTTAAATTAGTTACTTGCTACTTGATCATCCCAGTAGCACAGGCACCTCTTTGCAGAGGTTGTGGATGGTCTGATTTACTTGATCAATAACAGTTAGCAAATGGAAACTGAAGGAACCAAACATCTAAATACAGGATGAAGTGTGTTATCAGCTTACATTCTTAATTCTCCCTGCTAAACTGTCATACTGTTTGAATAAACAAAACAGAGTCAGTTAGGAGTAGCAGACAGTATTCAAATAGCTGAAAGCGGCAAGATAGACAGGAAAGCACCAGAGGTTTAAATAACCACAAACAGAAGGGTATAGAGATAAGGCTGACTAAATGCCAAACAATCTGGGCCCTACCAGACATGCTTTCACTAGCATTTTTGTAGCACTGAGGTAGTTTTACTAAAAGAAGATATGAGTAGCAAAGGATGAATGAGTCAAATGAGAACACTTTAGTTGTGTTCCAGGCAGCGGCTGGCTGGGGTACTCAGGAATTTGTTTGGAGAACTGTTATGCAAGAGACAAAATGATAGGCCACATGGTGAAGAGGAGTAAGTCAGTGAGTGAACACAAGGAAGCTGTTAACAGAGTCATGTAGAGGTAATACACTCGCAGTGGTGGTCACTGCTGGAAAAAGTCCAAGGACAGGGCCTTTCCAAGCCAGGGGTGTAGTGGAGGAAAAAAAATGAGAAAGTGATATGAATTGGGGGGTGGGCAAAGGAGAAGATGTGATTAGTTAACAAATTATGCAGGAAGGGAACCTGAGCTGAAGAAGGATGTTCCAAGGTTTTATAGGGGTAAGATATCATGCAGGAGGTGCATATTACAGAGGAAATGGCAGACAGCAATAGAAATGAGGTGCCGACTCAACAGAAAGCTGAGTCAGAAAAACAGACACCCTCATGGAAGGGTGTAGTTTGGCAGTGAAAGGGAAAGCTAATTTCAGTGAAAGGCTTGTGCAGGTATTGGGTAAGACATAAGCAACATAAGATGCAAGACCAAAGTGGACCACCAAGACACATATTCTTCAACTCAAAGATTATCATAAGGTTACACTACCAAGTCATATCTATAATCAGTATTTATTAGAGAAAAAGAAACCTATTGTAACCATGCCTACATTTTAAGTTTGTTTTCTGATTGTTGTAGTGGTTTAATTTCACCAAGCCTTTTCGGTTTCTAATACCATGATGGGAATGGACCCCATTACTAAGTCATAATATGATTAAAGTTAATGAAATTAGTATTGTATCAGTCTTTGATGTTAGCCAGGCAATGGTCCTAGAAATGACTTCTGCAATTCATAGAGAATTCTATGTATCAGCAGCATATCAAAAAGTATGATGGTGAATTCTTTTTATAAAACCCGTTGCTCCTACTACTATTGGAACTGTCTGGGTATCTTTTTTCCACATTGCCCTCATTTCTGCCTGCAAATCCTTGTGTTTTATGATTTTTGTGTCTCTCTGTATGTAAGACACTGTAGTCAATGGGTGCAGCAATTTCAGTGATCAATGCTACATTTGTATTCTTTTCATGGACTACCATATCTATTTTTAAAACTGTTGGTAATAGGTGATCCCATGTGATATAAACTTCATTTTCTATAATACTTTGTGGCTCATGTTTCCACTGCTTCTCAGCTACTTCAATGTTATAATGTTTGCACAATCCTCAATGCAACAGTCTTGCCACATTATTATGGTTTTCAGTATACAGGCCTTATGCCATTAGTGTATCACACCCAGCAACAAGATGTGTGTGGCTTTCTCCATAGGTTCATAGGTTCATACTAGGCTATCTGCCCGAGGGCATTTATAAGCCTAGCCCATAGTTTTGTGGCTTACGCCACCCCTTTAGTTTGGAGAAACTATGCCCATTATTTTGCTGTGCTTCTGTCGAGCAGTGACACTGAGGTAACCCCTGGGGTGTATCTGCGATCTCCCATCCATTGGTCAAGATTCCTCTTGAACAAGGCCAGCGAGGTGCTCTGCCTCACATAAACCGGGATTTTGTTCCACAGCATAGGGAGTCTTTGGGTGATGAATCTATCCCTCCAGCACGTCCTATTAATAACCGTGTCGAGGTTTAAGTCTCCCGCCCTTGTGGCTCTGAGGGATCTAGATTTTTTTAGATGAAGCATGTTCATCAAATCTGGGTTTGACATGGCCTTGTATGTCAGGCATAGGTCACCTCTGAGCAAGCGGTAAGCAACTGAATATAACTGGAGTTCTTTCAGTCGGGCAGCATAAGACAGATTTTTGAGACCCTTTATCCTTTTGGTGAGGAACTATTGTGGCCTCTCCAGCTGCTGCAAGTGTCGGGTCAGATACATTCCGAAAGGGGCATTGTACTCGATCATTGGTCTGATGAGTGATGAGTATAGGGAGACTATGACTTCCCTTGATCTAGATGTGAATCCCTTCATGATAAGGTGGGCAATGTAGAAGGTCTTCCTAACTACTTTAGCAATATGAATGTCGAATGAAAGGCTACTGTCAACCTGGGTTCCCAGGTCCCTAATAACTTCTTCTGTGTTCAGGGGATTGCCACCTATATGGTAGCTAGGGTAACCTTATTTTTCCCGAAGGGTATGACTATGCATTTCTTGGCATTTAACTTTAGGCCATGGCTCTGGCACCAGTTATCCGTTTCTGTGAGACCCTTCTGAAGGATATCTGTGTTGGATGTGTTTTCAACTACGGCCCAGTTTGCAGTCATCTGCAAACTTTGTCAGCCATAACCCTCCTGTGTTTGCTTGTACTTCAGAAAAGTAGATGCCAAACAAGAGTGGGCCCAGGACTGAGCCCTGTGGGACACCACTTGTGACAGGCTTTGAGTCTGACATGGCGCCAGCAACTCTGACCCTGTGGGTTCTGTCACTCAGCCAGTTTGCAACCCATCTTGTAATGTATGGGTTTACATTTAAGTTGATGAGTTTTTCAATGATACCCGAGTGAGGTATTGTATCAAAAGCCTTCGCCAGGTCTAGGTAGGCTGTATGGACTGCCTTTCCTCGTCAATGGCCTTGGTGACTGTTTCAAAAAGTCAACCAAGTTTAAAAGGCATGATCTGCCTTTGACAAAGCCAAACTGGGTTGGATCCAAAGTCTGCAAGTTCCCTATGTCTTTATTTATGAGATCCATTATGATCCTCTCCATGGCTTTGCAGATAAGGCTTGTCAAGCTAATGGGACGGTAATTTCCAGGGTCAGTGGAGGCACCGCCTTTGTGGAGTGGGACCACAGTCGCTGTGCGCCACTCCTGGCATGATCCGGAGGTGAGACTAAGATTAAACAGCTGTCCTAACTGTGGGTTTAATTCCTCATTGAGTTCATGGAGCACACAGCCGGGGACACCATCAGGTCCCATGGATGTTGTGTTCTTTGCCTTGGAGAGAGCAGTTCTCACCTGGGCATTAGAGATGTTTGGGGGGCTACAGTCATTTGGTATAGATATCTCTCCTTTAGGGGGGCAGGGGGGGAGAAGTTTGCACTGAACCTGTCAGCCAGTATGTTGGCAATGTCTGTAGGATCAGTAATCTTCACATCATTTTGAACTAATTCTGAGCATATCTGGGAGTTTCCTCCTAGGTTTCTGACATAGCTAAAGAATGCCTTATGGTTGTCTTTAGAGTCCTTAGCTATTTTTTTCTCAAAATTAGCTTTGGATGATTTTATGAGAGCTCTTAGCTTTTTACTTATAGTGATCAGCGGTGTCTTACCTTTTAAGGATTTTGCTCTATCTTGTAGTAGCTTTCTCCTTTTGTTGTAGAGTTTGTTTATGGCTGATGTCCACCAGACTGGACGCTTGCCTTTGGTACAAAGAGTCTTTGTTTTGCTTGGGATTGCCTGATCCATGCAGCCCTGCAGGTGCTGGGAGAAGGCATTTGTAAGTGATTCAGCGGTTTGAGTAATGTTAACCGCCGGCTCAGGGGCCTTAAAGGAGACCACACTAGTCTTTAGAAGTGTGAAGTCGGCTTTCGAGAAGTTCTTTACTGTGGTCTTTTTCATTTCGGGTGGGGGCGGGATGAGGACCTCCAGCGAGATTAGTTTGTGATCAGATCTCACCAGTGAGGGGTATACTTCCGACGTTGAACATTGTGCTCCCATGTTCGTGATGATGAGATCAAGTATGTTTTCTCCTCTTGTGGGGATGGTGACTAGTTGTTCCATGGCATTTGAGTTTATGAATTCCAGGAACTTTTGGGCTAGAGTGTTTGGGCTTGAGTAGTGTTCCCAGTCTATATTAGGGTAGTTGAAGTTACCTAGTATGATGGTGTTCGGAGATACATTTATCCCCTCCAGTGTTTTCAGGAAGGCCATATGAGGTTCCTGAGTTTGCGAGGGTGGCCTGTAACATGCTACAAATTGCAGAGCAATCTTGCCTATGGTTAATTGCACCTGGATGTTTCCGATGCATCGTGCAATGCCACCAATCTTGAGGTGTGGGTGTCCTTGATGAATATGGATACCCCTCCTCCTTTCTTGGTATTGTCCGGGTTTTGGGGCCGGAACGCATGATATGAGGTAAAACCTGATAGTGCTGGGGTGCTCTCAGGAGCCTTGAACCAGGTTTCTGTCACAGCACAGACATCGATGTTCTCCATACTGAGAAGGGCCTCGAGTGCGTGCATCTTGAGGTTGAGACTTCTGGCATTGAGCAGCATTACACTTAGTTTTTTTTTCTTTGTTTTGTTCTAGGGTGGTAGGTTTAGAATTTGAGCCTTGCCTAAAAAAGGCACTATGGGGGTGGCAAGAGCCTTTGCCAAAATCCGGAATCCCAGTGGTGACAAGTGCAAGCCGTCCCTTGCGAAGCAGTGTGGCTTGTCCAGCATGTCATCCCAGGCAGACAGACATTGGATCCCCTTTGAATGACACCAGAGTTTAAGCCAATTGTTAAAGCTGATCATCTTATCTCTGTATTGTGGCATCATTCTTGGTGAAGGTAGGATACTGCTCAAGGTCAGGGTCATACCTGCTTGGGCTACATAATCAGAGAGCTCCTCTATGTCTCTTTTCATGTAGTCCAAGGAGGTATGTCTCAGGTCGTTAACACCAGCGTGGACAATGATTGAGTCGTACTTGTACCTGCTGTTGAGAGACCTGAGTGCATGCGTTATGTGGCAGATTCTAGCGCCCGACAGGCAGCTTACTGTGACCTTCTCCTTACTCAGTCTGGTGAGCGGGACGTCAGTGTGTCTGACTATGGAGTCACCAATGACTAGTGTGTCTGGCATTGTGTTTGGCCTTAAGGGCTGTGACTGCTTGACACTCTGACTGTGTGGTCTATGTGTTGCAGGTGTTGTGTTCTGAGGTGGTAGTTGTTTGGGTGTCTGCTTTGGTGGCCTCTGCTGTTTTGGTAGATTTTTGATCAGAGCCTCCGAGTATGTCTTTGTGTGTTTATGTGTATGATTTGAGGTTGTGATGGTATTATGTGAGACTGGGTCTATAGTGTGTGTGGTTACCTTCTCCTCCTGTCTGGTCATGCAAGTCCTATGTTGAGAGAGCTCAGCCTCCAGTTTGGCTGTATAGTTGCATCTCTCGCATGTATTTGTGTTTTGTGGGAGGAGGAGAGGGTTGTTCAGTGTACATGAGGCAATTGTAACATTGCCTCAATATTCCCAGGTTCACCAGCTGAGCAGGAGAGGACATTAGCAACTGATCCCTCGACATGCTAGAAGGAATAGACAGAAAAACTTAAGAAAAGGTTCTGGGGATGTGGGTGACCGAGAAATGGGGTTTGCTTTTTTGGGGTACTTTCTATAACAAGAGTGCTGTATCGAGGTGATAAGTACTGTAGGAGCAAGTGCTTCGCTATACAGATAGAGAATAGTCTACTTGGGAGTCAAGTAGAGATAATTTATAGTTGTAGGATACACTAAATAGAACAGTAGTATACTTTGAGGAAGGTAGTTTTAAGGGAAAATTTGAAGAGTGGACTTTAGGTAGCCCTAATAGTTTAAATCTGATTAACCGGCGCTGCCCTAGTGTGCAAGGGTAGCAGCTCCGCTCTAAATCACGCTAAATCGCGCTAAAGCGCGCTAACGCGTGCTTTATAGCAGGGGGCTGGAAAAAACAGGAAATGACCCAAAATGGCTGACGAATTACTAGCTGCTGCTTCTAACCACTCCTCTGAGGACAAACAAGCAGCTCAGTACTCTCCACTCCCACTGGTGAGTAAAGAAACTACCTCTGGCCACACAAGAAAATGGAGGAACACAGAAACCAAATACAAAGCCCAGGGATCAGCAAAATCTGATCACTGGAACAACTAGCTAGGAAAGTTTAGGAAAGGAGAAATATTTTTGTTTTTTTTTGTTTTTTTTGCAAACAGACAAAAAAAATGCAGTAAATGCTTTGTTTTCGACTAAATTGCTATCAAAGGCTGGTACACTTGAGTGTATTAGCCTGTTTGTTACTTTAAGCAATACTTTAGCCCACAAGTGCAATCAACAATATAAGCTCACAAAAACAGGAAAATAAGGTAATAAAACAGTAATATAGGCACAAACAGTAGTCGAAAAGCTCAAAAGATCGAAAAATGCAAACTAAAAAGTTTAAAAATACTTATGATCAAGAAAGTTGCTTTTTCTGCTCTCTGCTGGCTTAAGAACTCTGCAGGGGACCACGAGGAGCTATGCCTAGTTCTCTAATGCCAGAAAAGCCTGCCAAAGCGTGCTTTATAGCAGGGGGCTGGAAAAACAGAAAATGACCCAAAATGGCCGACGAATTACTAGTTGCTGCTTCTAACCACTCCTCTGAGGACAAACAAGCAGCTCAGTACTCCCCACTCCCACTGGTGAGTAAAGAAACTACCTCTGGCCACACAAGAAAATGGAGGAACACGGAAACCAAATACAAAGCCCAGGGATCAGCAAAATCTGATCACTGGAACAACTAGCTAGGAAAGTTTAGGAAAGGAGAAATATTTTTTGTTTTTTTGTTTTTGCAAACAGACAGAAAAAAATGCAGTAAATGCTTTGTTTTTGACTAAATTGCTATCAAAGGCTGGTACACTTGAGTGTATTAGCCTGTTTGTTACTTTTAGGCAATACTTTAGCCCACAAGTGCAATCAATATAAGCTCACAAAAACAGGAAAATAAGGTAATAAAACAGTAATATAGGCACAAACAGTAGTCGAAAAGCTCAAAAGATCGAAAAATGCAAACTAAAAAGTTTAAAAAATACTTATGATCAAGAAAGTTGCTTTTTCTGCTCTCTGCTGGCTTAGGAACTCTGCAGGGGACCACGAGGAGCTATGCCTAGTTCTCTAATGCCAGAAAAGCCTGCCAAAGCGTGCTTTATAGCAGGGGGCTGGAAAAAATAAATTCCCACTGTCAGTCTCAAACCCAGGACCTTGATAACATTAGTCTGTATGACCCACCACTAAGCCATGCCAGCCTCCAGTTCTGTTTTACAAAACCTGCATTTGTCTGTTTCTGCAACATGTTCAATAGACTTTGTAAACCAATATATATGTAGTCCACCATCGTGGGCTGCAATATTAAACTTTTTTTTTCTACTGCATAAAATAAATGATGCTTTAGAGAAATCTGCTTTCACTAAAATCCCTGCAGTGAATTTTCTCATTCAGTGCACCTGACTTACAGTGGTTCAGACATCAACTGCATTCTGAAACTAAAATGAGCTAATTCTAAGAAAGCACAGTACTAGACAAATGAGCCATGACGGCTCATCTGTAGTTAAGGTTGCTCAGAGGAAAGGATGTTCCACAACTCCTTCAGACAGAAGGCCTGTGCTGTGCTGCTGTAGATCAGCAGAAAGGCATTGTCACCTGCCTGCTGATGGGCTAACTGCTCAAGCTATGTGCAAGTCTGTCAACCCATCAACCCTAGCTGTCTTAATGCAAAAAGCACAGGAAAAAATAAGAATGTGTCATTAAGCCCACCACGTCTGTGGGTTTCAGCAAACTTCTCTTATTTCATTTATAGTAATCCTCACGTTGCATTAACATGCAAAATATAGGCACGTCTTCTGCACACTGACTTCTCTATATGATGTACTTATAATTATTACAAAACAGAAAGAACCAGATGACTTAAATAAAATGGCATCTTGAGAGGTAAAATGATTCCAGACTTTCAGAAAACAAAGAGAAAAAAAAACAAAACCTAACTGAAGTGTCAGACTCCTATCTAATGCTCATATGATGTTTCTGTTTTGCAGACTCCATCTGCCTCTGCAGGGAGCAACAGACAATTCTGTTTCATATTCCACTGAGAAATACCTACTCTTTCCTTACAAAAACAGAATACCTTACAGGCAATTATGCTTAGTATGGAGTTTTGAGACAATATATGTGCCAGAAAGTTCAAGGAGGAGTGGTCTGTTAATTAACTAATACTGTATTACCCTAAGGGTTGTAGTGTGAAAAGACATCATAAGACAAAACACCACAGTGTATAATACATATATGTCGGGGGAGGGGCACTAACTATGCTAACCATAGTCTCCAAGTACACCCGTGATGCTACTATATATATATATATATATATATATATATATATATATATATATATATATATATATATATATATATATATATATATCTTTGACAATATTAACTTGATAAATTCACTGCCACTTTAGACATGCATGAACCTGTGATATAAACTAAGATGTAATGAAACTGCAGTACACAACATTTTATCCTATGCAGTCTTAGAGTAGTGCAAAGCAAATAAAATGACCTTCTTACGAATCTGTTTTATGATTTAAAATGTTAGCATTCAGTTGTCCACATACAGTAGTTGTGCATCCTGTAACTGTGAAAATGGGCACTTCTTGTTTTTGTTCTGCTACTATACAATACTTGGCAAGTAGCATTCAATTAAAAATCAATCCCTGCTTGTAATTTTGCACAGACTGCTGTTGGTAGAGCAGTGCACACCTTTCCATGTCCAGTATTTCAACAATAAAATGTGTAGATGTGTGCACAGTTCAGGTAGATGCTTATGTTTAATCAGTTACCTGAAATAAGTAGAATGACAGTTTGGAATTATAATCCCACTGCTTCACGGCTTGTTCTACCTCTTGGGGCATTGTTTCAGAACTGTTGCTTTGATGTAAGGTAGCATGATAGAAATCAACCATTTTTACCAGCTGTTCTTGCAGGTATTTTGTTATTATCTGTGTCCATTCTGCAAAACAAGACACTTGTCATCACCTTAAAGCCTAATCATACCTTCAGTCAAAAGCAATTTCACTTTGTTTCTAATACATGGGTGACAGAAAAGTGTAGCCCAATAACATTAATATACAAATGAAAAAGACTGTATTATATTGTAAATGCACCAAACTGTACTTTTGCTTGCAGTGATAATAAACCCATCAGACAGTTTAACAGAGGCCAGTGGTAGTGCAGTGGGTTTTTGCTGACATTTGACTTGATTGAAGACATTGCAAGTTAACTTTACTGAGAATAATTAAGAGACACGTACACAGGTGAGACAGAAATATATGGCTATCCATCTTTTGCCTTCCAATATAATACAGGTATCCAATAACAGCAAAAAAGTTAACTGGAAAAAACTAGCACAACACAATTTTTATTCCAAGGGGGTTTTAATATATTTTACAGTGAAATACTGTAGGAAGACTAAACAAAAGGTAACTACATTTGCACAAACTACTAGTATTCTTTAAACAATAAGAATAGTAAAGAATGGCCAAGAATAGCTCCATCATCTGGACTGATTTCAGACTTTAAAAGTTGATTTCAATGAAATATTAAAAACAATATACTTATTAATATATGAGGCAGCCTGCTCCCTGACAAGTAGGAAAGTTATTTATGAACACCTCACACTAATCTGGTTACAAGTAAGTTAAACCATAAAGCAAGCAGCATTTGGATGTAGAAAGATCACATTTTGCAGGGGGAAGTAAGATCCCACATGTACTACATGCACTGTACCTCCACATCCCTGCTACTTAAGCATAACAACTCAGTAATCACACCAGCATGGGGAAAGGGGAAATCCTTAGTATATATGCAATTCATCCTTTTAAAGAAAACCCGGTAGGTCACACGTTAGTGATTGCACAAGTGAGTGTCTATCACTAGTGTTATGAAAACATGCCATGCATGTTGCCAACTACCAGTCATCTAAAAGATTATATATTTCATATGCTATTAGGAAAAGCAACATATGTGCACCTTCTCTGAATATTAAATAACTCAACAGTAATGCAGCTAATATATATATATATATATATATATTTTTTTTTTTCAATTTGTTGACCGGGTTAATCTGACTGGGCAAGAAGCCCTTTTTCAGCAGAGACTCGAGGAGAAAGGCTCCAGATATAAGCAGATACAGAAAGCATTTATACAATTCCCACTTATTCACAGTAAATCACAGTAAAAAATTCAAATACAGAGTTTAGCTAGTAAGTACAAAATACAATTAAAATCAACCAGTACAGAAAATACAGTTCTTAAGTAAATCAAAAATCCAGATTGTTTTGCAGAGATGTACATGAGCAGATGGACTTGGATCACAATAATTGCAAGAGTGGTCTAGTACTTACATGTATTATTTAAAATTCCCTTGTACACGAAAGTGATGCAATTATTTCCTTAGACATGTTGAGATGCAGTTAGTAAAATACAGAAACAGGGGGAGAGGGGAAGTTGGGAGTAAAAAGTCAGGTGGGGGTAGGACAGGGGCAGGCCCACTCATTTATTGTGTGGTCTTTTAGGGATTTTTTTAAAAATAAAGCTGTTAGTGATAGATCTGAGGTCCAGGAGAAGTTTATTCCAGCTGTCTGAAACAGAATGACTAAACTGAAGTTTACCAATTTGTTTTGTAGGTTTATGGACTTCAAGGAGATTTTGGTCTGAGCTGTGGAGATAGCGTTTGGGAGTGTAAGGGAAGATTAAGGAAGAGAGAGCAGGGCAGTGGGTAGGGTTTGTTAGGACAGAGTGTGTGAGGTAGAGTTGGGAATTAAGAGTTTATTACGAGCTTCTGGCCATGAAAGTTTTTTTAAGGCAGTGTAGTGATGAGATCTGTAGGGTAAATTGGTAGTGAACCTGGCAATTTTATTGCAACTGGCTTTGAGTTTGTTCAAGAGGTTGGATTGGAGATTAGTGAGAATAGGTGTGGCATAGAATAGAGTAGGTAGAAGAAAGGACTGGGCAAGGGAGCATTTTGTGTCTTTCATCAGGTATTTCTTATTTCTATATAATAGTCCTAGTTTTTGATGTTTTTTTTTACAGTTTGTAGAATATGAGTGCCAAATTTAAGTTGATCATTGATAACCACTCCAATGAGTTTGGTATGGGTTTCTACTGAGATTGTAGTATTGTTGAGTGACGTCACTAAGAAGGAGTTTTTGCAGTGTTGTAGGGTTTAGGGAGAAAAAGAAGTTTTTTTTTTTTTTTTGGATTAAGTAGGAGCTTGTTGTCAGTGAGCCATTCTTCTACAGATTAAAAGAGTCTTGAGTAATGACTAGAAGGGTAGGGAAGATTATTGGAGCAAGATATGATGGTAGAGTCATCGGCATATGTGATTAGAGAAGAGTAGGGGCAGGATGTGTAGAGGTTATTTGTGAAGATGCTGAATAGAAGGGGCCCAGGTACGGAGCCTTGGGGTACCCCTGTATGTACAGGAAGGAATGGAGAGGATGCAGATAGCCATCTGACAGACTGAAATCTATCAGAGAGATAGCTAGAGAACCAGACAATGGTAGTTTGAGAGAGATTAAGGTAATTAAGTTTTGATAGTAGCAGGTTATGAGAAAGTGTCAAAAGTTTTTGCTAAGTCAAGGAAATAAGAGGAGACCAATTTGTCATCTCGAGCTTTGGCAATGGTCTGAGTGAAGGTAATGAGAGCAGTGGCAGTACTGTGATGGGGGTAAAAGCCATGTGGTGTGGGGGATAGGAGGTTTTCTTGTAAGAAATAGTTAAGTCTCCTTGGATATAAAGGACTGAACTTCAAAATGCACAATGGTTCTTTTTATAACAATACATTTTCTACATTTACAAATCTTGCAGTAAAGACTTAATTTAACATTTGATAAGTGGGTAAGTAGCTGATCTGTAGACCCTTTTCAGCCATGACCTGAGCCAAGAAAGCAAATACGAGTATATAATCAACTAATAAACATAAAACAAAAATAAGTAAAACATTAAAACCTTTACAATCATGTATACAGCTGCATAGAGGGGAATGTGAATTAAGTCATAATTATATTCACAGAGAGAAAAATAGTGGGAACAACAAATAAAACATGATAAGGCTATAATATTAAATCACTGAAAAAGCTAATTTGTTATAAGTAAGTAAGTATGTATACTCAATAAAGAATAGTTTCACAATGAAGGAGAAGTGTTTCATACTATTACATGGTAAGACCTACAAAGTAGACATTCAGAGTCCCTGAAACATTTGCATGCGTTCTCATTTCCAGGGTGCTTATCCAATTATTTCTTGAATAATTTGATATTATTCATCAGTCTAATGGATTTGAGGATACAGTTCCAGGAGAATGAGGTAATTTTGGCAAATGACTTTTTCATAAATAGTAAGACTAAAGGGAGATCTCTATAACTGACTTAGAATTAAACCCATGGACTTGTACTTTCTGCAGGTCCATTAATCTGAAATCCATTTTTCTGTGCTTTTGTTCCATAAACTTTCTAACAGCTGAATTATCCATGTTATTTTTACTGAATTTTTTCACATGTTCAGGCAACCTTACTTTGACCTTTCTTGTTCTTCCTGTATAAACTTTAGAACATGAACATGAACATGTGATGGCACATTTGTTCCACTCCCAAATCCCAGTGGCAGACCTTCCATTGCCCACACCACTAGTTGAGCTCTGGCCATCTATGGTCATATGGCTTTACCCCTGTAATCTCCAGGGCTGGTTGACACTCTTCATTTTTTAACCCTTCCAATATATTCAAAGGCTTGCCTTTAAGTGATTATCAGAGTCAAGAAATAATCATCTTAGAATCAGGATCTTTTATCTATATGTGTGTCTGTATAACTTGGATCTAATGAAGTTAGTCTAAACTTCATTAGATCAATACAAAAACATTGACTGCAAAAGGCTAAATAAATATAGACATCCTAATGTGAATGCTCTGAGGCACAAGCTTGGGCCATGCAAAAAAAAAATGCCCACATCCCTTCTAATTATATATACTAACTATGAGATCTCACAGTCCCCAGGGAAGCGGCATATTACCCAACCTATTGGCTATCTGTTTTGTTGACCAAAGTGTTTTGACAAAACAGATGTCAACATTCAGGTGTTTGCTTACTATAAATGCTCCCATATAATTTATATTTATATATGTCTTCCAGCTAACTATTATAAGTTTATCCTAGGCATCTTGCTCAGTAGATTATCAGGAACCTAGCCACTACATTTGTCCCTCCTTGCTTCCCCTATCTATAAGGACCAGGGATTACAACTCATGGGATAACTCAGAGATTCCCATTCACTCATCAAGACTGTTTTTTAAGAGAGTCAGTCACATGGAGTGGGAGTTTAATCCTTAGGTAGTGTATCCTTTGGCTAAGACATCTATCTCACCAACAGATTCTGTTTATAATGCAATACGGATTTAGTTCATTAGAGTAATTATACAGATGTGTATCTGCTCAAGAGCTAGGAAAGCTACAAGGCCAGGCACTTTCTTGTTCAAGCTTCTAACCCTGAACAGCGCCAAACATGTACAGGCCTGAATGAGATTTGTAAGACAACTCTGCTGAAAAAGGAACTAGGGAGATATAAAGTATATTTCCCAAAATCTGGAAGCCTTCTGGTGAGATGTGTTGGCCATCACTGGTGAAGCAGGTAGCGTTGTCATGCATCTAAGTAGACATGCACTGGATCATGGTATAAAGACACCAGTTACAGAGCCAAACGGTAAAGTAAATTATTCGCTGCACTTACTGGGCTATTATTCATGGTGATGGCAAGATGCTTCTCAGCTTCAACAACACTTTTCACCTCCCCTGGTAGGCAATGAGCAGGTCATATGTGATAAGTGAGGTGCAGAGCTCAAAAGGCCCTAGTGACATAATGAATTCTAATGCATGAGAGATCATCAGCTGTCATTCTGTCATTGCTCTGCTAGATGAAAGGAACATTTGTGTACCTAACAATAAAATTCAGCTACAACTTGGATGTCGTCATACAAGGCAGTGTGAGCTTGTAGCCCTACATTCTCAGGTGTGCAACTCTTGTATATCTTGTTTGGGGAAAAGATCAGTAGATAACACTATGTGAATATGTTGCCAAGGTTTGGGTTTACTGCTGCTTTGACTAATAGGCTTAGGATGGGATCCTTCAGTACCTCTCAGCATGTATGGTTCTAGTGTTCCAGTTGTATTATAGTATTGGGGAAGTACGCTACTTGCTAACAACCATGACAAGCAAGGAAGTGGCCTCCAATTTGGTTAGGCATTTATACTTCTGACAAATGGATTTAGTATCTTGTAGCAATAAGGGGCTGCCAGTGAGCACAAGGCAGTTGCTGTACTGCCTCAGGGTATCTAGTACTAGCAAGCTGGAAACAGAAGAAATAAGGGCAGATTTTGTTTTCAGTGTGTCAGCATATTCTGTATAAAGACAAACACCATAGAATGAAACCACAAGCATTTGAATTCTGTGGGAAGACATTTTATGTATATATTTCATAGTAGCAATCCAACATGTTTGAGAGCTAGTATTTTCAAACAAATGATGAATTGCTCCCAAAGCTATGCACAAAGTCAATTGTTATACAAACGATAAGTCTTCTCATTCAGAAATACAATTACACAATCAAAAGGGCTTAAGTGCTGAAGTTAACTGGAAATGTTTCCTTAGTTAATGTTTTATTTTGGCAGATTAGAGTTTAACTGGTTGTAATGTAATGTAATTTAAACTGCCTATTTTATCTTGTGTATCTCTTTTAAAGGCAGTAGGGTACTTGTCACTTTAATATTGTTTTTCAGTTGTTTTCTGGTAGTTTTGTTGAAAAAACAAACAGCCCAATGGACAAGCCAAGTGGCCCAAATTAGTGCAATACAAGCTTTGCACAGTAAAACTCATGTTCACAAACAGACCCTCTGCAGCAGTGTGTGGGAGAAGAACAGCAGTGGTACTTCCAAACATGCAAATAGCTAAAGTAGAATGCCAGTGATGCAAGCAAATGAAGTCCTATGGGAAAGGTAAAAATAAAATAAAAGTACAAATCTGCCTAATGGACAGGCACTCTTTGTAAATAGACAAAATTAGTGTGTGATCAGCCTGGCAATGTAAAAATAAGCCCCTTGGGCAGGCAGGCAGATGCAACATACATACACACACACACACACACACACACACACACACACACACACACATACACACACACTCTCGCACCAGCACATACACATACACCCCACCACCATCACTTACCTTTGTACTACTCTTACATGTGTTATTATTCCATAGCTATATACAGTTTTTGCATTCCCCCACATTCCAGTATTTATTGCCATACCCCTCAAAGTCTTATGCAACATATAGTTCATCGAAGCTGTTATTTAAATATTCTGTGGTAGCATCATATAAATCTTGTCCTCACACAGTTGTTTTTTCTTAGTATTAAAATAATAATATGTATTTTGGTGCATGTAATGCCAGAACTCGTTATGGTTTTATGCACTCCTTACCTCCCCTTTCCTCTTGGGTAAGGAGTTGCTCCCTGTTAAGTTCTAACAAAATGGTCACTCAGAAATACCATTCATTAATAGGTTTCTTAGCATACCATACATTTATTTACTGAATGTTTGCTTTACATTCTGAGCAATCTATGTGAATAATCCCTTACGAGATTATACACACACACACACACACACACACACACACACACACACACACGCACACACACACTGATATACATAAACTGCCTTAATGTATAACATAAGATCTTTTACAAGACCCTTTTCCTTGCTAATTGTTAATGACATCATGAATTATAAAATAACTAAGCACCATACCTTTTAACTCATTCCCATTAATGGGGCTCTGGGAGTTTGCAGTGTAACATCCAATTGACAGAGCCTAAGCTTATTGATAAAATCAAATTACCTCTTCACATTTTAAACAATGTTCTTATTTCTGGAACCATAGAGGATACTGAATAAGTGTAAATTGCAAACTCTTCAGCTCAAAATATTTTATATTGGCAGCAGTCTTTAGGTTCTAGGAATTAAGCTGGCCTAAGTTACAGTAAACACAGTATCCATTAAGTTTAGAGTATTTTGTAAACAGCTTACAATATCTCAGCAACCTCTCATATTATACACATACTTTCAGCAGTGTTTTGTTAATCCCACTGAGAGTTTTCATATACGGTTTAGCAGTTTTGTCTATGCCACTTGGGTGTTGAGATATTTTGAGGGACATGAAATGTATTACAATTATAAATAAATATTATATGAACAACTATTAAAATCTCTTTACCTGCACTAGACAGAGGCCAGGTATTAGTGCAGTTATATTGTCTACGATGTAACCTTTAAACTGAAATATTTCAGGAACTTGTATGCAGCATGGTTTTGTAATTATTAATGTAAATATGAACAGGTAATAATAGACACCTACAAGTGCCAGCAGGATGCCACTGGAAAAATGCCTGGAGGAGTCATTAGGCTTTAAATTAGTTAAGGACCTAGACTTGGCTATCAACCTTGCAGTCACTAGCCTGGATATACAGTTTTTGTCCACTTACTGAGATGGAACTGATAACATGTTTATTTCTCCCAGAATTCAGATGAACATTCAGTAAATTATTTCTAAATAAAGTCAGATTACAAAGAATGTGCTACAATCATTTTGAATCATTAAAACAATTTGAGTTTCTCTCCCTTAATACACACTTACTTAACTGCTAAAATGCAGGCCTTAGAAAATTGACTGCTCTAATGGTTAGAGGGCCAAGGTGCTTTCAGCATATATAAGGTCATTTCATAAACCTTATGCATGCTTTTTTTTAATTTGGAAGAAGACAATTTCTTAAACTCATGTTTCCTTATACAGTATGATTTTGATCATTTTTATGCCTTCTCAAATGTTGCATGACATTATCCACCAAAATAAATGTTTACTCATCATCCAAACAGCCAGCAAATACAATTCAAAATGTATACCCTTTCTATAGGACATATTGTGAACTCTTACTAAACATAATGATGGCACACAGTGGTTACAAACTTACCAAGTAGCTACAAGTTTATAGCTTGTTTAATTTACTAATACTCTTTTAAATGGAGTGTACAATATCTGATTTCCCCTATTAGTTTGTATACTTGAGCTGTATTTCTCACTTCATCTCTAACTATGACACACACCCTGTGTTAATAACAACCCCAACCTGATAAACCATCTGACACAGCTAAACCAGCTCAGAATTACCTAAAAGTGATACTGCTCAATGCCAGGAGACTAAACAAAAAAAGTAATTCCTTACAAGTTGTCCTTATTCTGGAAAACATAGAAGTCTGTGTAATTACTGAGACATGGTTTCTTCCCAAGGAGACCACCCCTACAATGCAAGGCTATAATGTCTTCCACACATTTAGACAAGCTACTACACAGAAAGGGACAAAATCTAGAGGTGCCTCAATTTACATTAGAAACACTCTCACCTGATGGTTGGTCAAGCAGTATGACACACTTGAACTCTTCCATGTACAACTCACTATAAGCAAGTCCCTTACCATATCTTTGCAAGCTATAGATTCTCCTCTATGACCCCGTAAATCCATACCACTTACTTAAAATGAACTTGAGTCACTTTACATTCATCTCAAAACCATACTCATGGGTGACTTCAATTACCCCACTGTAAACTGGGAATCATACACAACCTTAAACTTGCAGGCACAATGATTCCTGAACTTTGTCAATACAATTGTGTTGGACCAGCTAGTCCAGATGCCCACTAGAAACAGCAACATCTTTCACTTAATCTTCACCAACATGGAAGAATGTTACACCCGTACAAGTATAATGTCCTCACTGGTCAGTTCACACCATAAAGCTATCTCCTTCAGAATAAAAATAAAATCTGTGACACCAGGAGTTATTCCAAGGCAAACGTCCTACTTTTAGGTGACACCCTTGCAAAATTTAAAGCCCCTTTTAACCCAGGTAACAGCACTGCCCATGTAGAGTCATTCACAAAAAAAAAAAAAAACATTTGCAATAATATAGGCAGGAATACAAACCCAAAATAAGCACAGGACAAACTCATAAAACAAGTAGTCCCGATGTAATCCCAAAATCAATACGTTGCATAAAAAAGTAAGAAAATAATGGCCAAAAATAGAAAATGCAATGCCCAGCAAGCCAAGAACTCCCTCAAACTAAATAAACAACTCAGGGGAGTGGTTAAGTCTACCAAAGCCAAATTTGAGGTAAAATAGCCTCCCAGGCTAAAGGCAACCACAAAACATTCTTCAGCTATGTCTAAAACCTCAAAAGCAATACACGGCAATATGTTAAACTAATTTTAACGAGAGACACCCATACTGGAACAGAGGATGCAGCAAATCTACTGGATGATAAATTCATCTTCAATTTTACCCCCACTTTCTCCCACAAGACTACAATAAAGAAATACCATCAGCCATATCTCCCCCTACTATCACTAGGTAACAGGTTTTCAATGCACTCTCCAAGACCAAAAACACTTCATCGATGGACTTGACATCATTCAAGAATGCCTCCTTAACAGCATGAAACATGACCTAACTGGGCCACTAAGAGCACTATTCAATCATAGTCTCCAAACAGGCTTTGTGCCAAATGAATGGAGGACTGATTGCTACTGTCATTCCTCTGAATAACGTCAGGCCATCCACAGACACAGGAAACTATTGACCTATAAGCCTGACTAGCTTCATATGTAATGCCATAGAAAGAATAATCATGGATATGATAAATTATTCCATAGGAAACTTCAGACACTGGATCCAACCCAGTTTGGGTTTGTAAAGGGCAGGTCATACCTACTCAACATGGTGGATTTCTTTGAGAAAATCACCAAAACTATGGATGAGGACAAAGCGGGGCATAATGACTCTGTTGACCCGGCCAAAGCATTTGACACAATATCCCACTCAGGCATTGTAGACAAACTTATGAAGTTAGGTATAAATCACTGCATCACCTACTGGATAGTCAGCTGGCTAACAAGACAAAAGACATCAGAATACATGAGTCTACCTCCACAAAAAGGCCAACAACTAGTGGAGTCCCCAGGGCTTAATGCTGCAATTGTTTCCTTTTAGCATCTACTTCCTGAAGTCAAGGCTAATGTCAAAGACCTCTGAATGACCAAGTTTGTAGACAATTGCAGACTTGGTACATTCACTGAATCTTCCTAAGACACCAACATCTTCCAAGATGGCTTGACACAGACTAGTAACTGCTGCCAGAGTTATGGTCTAAAACTCAATGCCAAGAAAAGTACAATTGTGTAAGATGTACTTACCACAACAGGAAATGTTTGAAAGATCACTGTTGCAGTAGTCTTTGCTATACAACAGCTGGCCAGTTTTCCAACACTTCAGGTCACCTTCCACACACCCAAACTGCCAAGCAGCTTGAGCTGAAATGACCAAAAAACAAGTCTGGGCACAAAGCCCTTCTGTGCTTTCCTGACGCTGAGGAGTATGCTCCTGTGAAGAATGATGGTTGGCTTGTCTTTCGATAATGAGATATGAATCCTACAAAGAGACCAGTCACAAGTGGAGTCCCCCTGGGTTTGATCCTTGGACTGCTCCTTTTTGGCATTTAGTTCTCTTAACTCAAAGCCAATGTCAATGGTCTCTGGCTGACTAAATTTGCAGGTGATTCCAGATTAGGAGCTGTCATTAAATCCCACATTGATACAAATGTTCTCCAGGAAGGGTTGACGCAGACAAACAACTCGTGTCAGAGCTATGGACTAAAACTAAATGCCAAGAAATGCTTCATCCACCCCTGGAAACTATCATAATGACAACACACCCCTTAGAGTTTACCAGTAGTCAGGAACTTACGGACACACACAGACAGTAATCTAGGCTTTGACCATCACGTGTCTACAGTAGTGAGGAAATCATTCTATGCTACACAACTAAAAAACAAAGGTATGCATCTACGTCCAAGGAAGTCATTATTCCACTGTATTCTTCATTCATCAGACCTATTACTGAGTACAATGCCCCCTTTGGTATGTACTTAACCACGTATATCCAACAACTGGAATATCCATAGAGGCTCCTCACTAAAAGAATACAGGTCATTATGTCCCTCAAGGCCCTATCCCTGTATTCTGTCTCCTACAGGCTTTTGGGGGGAGATCTATGCCTGGCATACAGGGCATTGTCAGACCCCACTGTGATGGACCTCTTGCATATCCACAAAACAAACAGCACCAGAAATACCCATTCTAAAGACTTAAACCTTGTCTGTGATATAAATAGATCCTGCTGGAAAGACAGGTATGTATCCCAGATATTACCCCATCTCTGAAACAGGCTCCCCATCAATGTGAAGCAGAGTTCCTCCCTAACCCAATTCAAATGCAGCTAGGACAATTGGATGGGGAACAGGAAATGTATCCTGGTTTGGCACCTATGTCTCTAATTGGTACAGGCAACCTGTAAATGGTTCATCTTGCAGGCCCCTGCTTGTAAATGTTTAATCTCCTAAGCCCCTGCATACACTTATCAAGGGTATCAGAACTTGTCAGAGATCGGGGACACATAGCTAGGCTTAAAAAGGCCCTGGGGTCATTAGCCTAGTAAACACCTATGAACCTATTAAGGCAGGGTTGGAGATTGCCCTATAAGCCAGGCACAAGCCACCTCTCAGAAGCCTATAAGATACATAGTAGAGTGACAAGGCTTTCATCCTGTCATGTGGGTGCTCTTGGCTTGGGGTTGGCTCCATTTTTCCTGTCAAAAAGAAACAGAAAACCAAGCATGTATCTACTGCTCAAATTTTTTTGGATAGGTGTAATTGACTGAGACTGGATCAGGGTTTGAGTGAGTCTATCTTCCAGCCACAAAAATAAATAGTTAAGCAAACAGTCTTTGCTACCACAGCAGGCTAGCAATTTGCATCAGCCACAGGTGGGTGACTTTGCTGGGACCATTTGTTGTACCTTGGGTCTCTCACCTATTACCTCAGATCCCTCTGGTGTAGCACCTATAGCCACTATGGACCGGGGGTTAGCCACATCCTCTGTGGCTATTGGGGCCCACTCAGTAGGCAAGGGATAGCCACTCTTATCAGTCCTGTGAGAAAGAACAGAGGAGGTTTCCCTGTTGTGTCAGAATGCTGTGTCCATCCTTGGAGAAGCAGCGGCTCCCATTAGTAACACAGTTGGCTCCATTTTTCCTGTCAAAAAAAAAAAAAAAAACAGAAAGCCAAGCATGTATCTGCTCTTCCTCAAATTTCTTTGGATAGGTGTAGTCTAATGGGACTGGCTCAGGGTTTGACTCTGCCTATTGATCATTCTTGCTGAGTAGTTTCCAGTAAAGAAAGAGAGATGCTTCCTTTCCTGAAGAGATTCAAGAGTCTGAATCTGAAGTGGAAGATGCAGGGAAGGATTCAGAGTTTTGACACCATATTTCTGATTCAAACTCAAAAGAAAGCTCAGTTTCTGATTTGCCCTGTGTGGGGTTCTCTTACTCTAAGACTATTGCTAGAATGTCCCAGTGTTTTCAGTGAGATAACATTGAAGTTTCTCAGTCCCGCAGAAAATATTATGAGTTGTCACAGAAGGATTTTCCAGACCCTACATTTGGTTAGACACCAACTAGAAAATCTCTTCTACTTTCCAGTATAAGATTTTCTAGTACCAAGTTGTCTTAACTCTTTTAGTAGCTGCTGCGCATCCTCATAAAAGAGGTGACTAAAAGGTATTAAAACTGGATCATCTAGGCAGTTAGTTAAAGATGTTTGAGATTAGGGAGCATCAAACTCTCCCTGCCTTGTATGAGTAAATAAAGTCTTTGAGGAAGTTTGTGGTAATTGCCCTTGGCCAATTCCATAAGAAGGAAGAATCAATGTTACCTGGGCCAAAATGAGGTTACCACAAATATTTTTGCAGAGTCCTAAATTTTTCAGAATTACACTGGATATCAGTGGAAATAGTGAAAATGCATAAAGAAACATTCCCATTCATAGGAATGAAAATGCACATGCTTTCCAGTCTTGTTTGCAAGGAGTCCCAAAGTTGAATTTAATAGATGAAAGGAGGCAAACAGATCTACTTGTGGTGTTCCCCACAACTAGATCAATTCCTAGAAGATCCCCTTGTTCAATTTCCATTTGTGAAGGTATGTCTTGGTGCTGCTCATCATTTCTGCTGCTATGTCTTGCTCTGATGGAATGTAAAATGTTTGGGGGTTTAAAAAATGCTGAAGAGCTAACTCCCAAGTGAGCATAGCTAGCCTGCATAGAGGGTACAACCTTGTGCATCTTTGCTTGTTGATGTACCATATGACTGTGATGTTTTTAATCACCTGTAGAGTCTTATGGACCATAAATAATGAATGGATTTTAAGGCATGAATGACAGCCAACATCTCTTTGACATGTATATGCTTTGATCTATCTGATGAATCCCACAGGCCTTCACCTTTCCCCCCATGGAAACTGCTCCCTACGTAAAACTGGAAATAACTGTAGTTACAGATTGACTTGGAGGTTGAAGAGAAAAGGGGACACCTGCATTTGTTTGAATTTGTAGTCTTCACCAGTACAGTTCCTTTTTTGCAGAGCCCAAAACTGAGATCTGAAAAACCAGGGGATGTAAGTGTTGGGTCCTTGTATTTCTTAGATACCACTGAATCTTTCTCATATTTAACCTAGTAAGACGAAATATTAGAATCATAGATGCCACAAACCCCAGAATCTTTAGAAACTGTCTGAAGTTTAGGACTGATTTTAGAAGCTCAGAAAGGTTTCCAGATTAAAGTCCACCTCCTCCTGCATCAAAAAGTCCTTTTGCTGCAGAGTGTCTATAAGACATTCTATGAGACAACCCTGTGTGATGGGATCAAAGAGGATTTCTGCATGTTTATCTGGAATCCCAAATTGGTCAGAAGAGATAAAGCCCTGGATAAGGACTCTTGGTATTTGGAAAAAGACTCTACAAAGATAAGCAAGTCATCTAAATAAGAAAAAATGCAAGTGTCGTTCAGTATGCAATGAGCTATGACTGGAGCTAGGCACCTTCTAACACTCTTGGAGCAGTAGATAACCCAAAAGTGTGACCTTGACACAGAAAATCTAAGAAGTTTCCTGAGGTCTGTGGCTATGGGAATGTGATGGCATGCATCTTTTAGGTCAGATGTTTCCATAAGGTTTCCCTGCAGAATAACAGAAAATAGACTCTGAAGGGTCAACATCTTGAAGTTTGGAACTTCCACATATTGATTTAGAAAGAAAGATCAAACACTGGTCTCCAAGAAGACTCTTACTTTCGTACCAAAAACATTTTGGAATACAAGTATTTTCCCTTTGATCTAATGGCACTGGTTCTATGAATCCTAAAGAGAACCTCAGGAAAAAATTCTGTTTGGCTGTGAGGATGGGGAGGAACTCCCCTGAAAGGAATTTTTTTTGCATCCAGTACCAACTGTATTGCCCGTGAACCACCTTTAACACTCATGAGTCTATCACAATTTGTAGTCACAGGGAAATGTACAAAGACAGTGGATGGAGCAGGGTTTAAGTAACTGGGACAGGAGAGAAGGGGGTAAAGATGAATCCTGGCATAGTCATTCTAAAGTTGTAAACTGGCCCTTTTTGTTAAGGTTCCTTGTTTCTTATTATTTGCCTCTTGCCATTTCTTTTTGTTTCCCTGTTTGGCCTGAAAAGGCAGGGATTGGCTGTTTTGTTTCTTAGTGATGAAAGAGAATCTTGGAGATTTGAAAAGGGGGGGGCACTGAAAAAAAATCTTTGAAACTCCTCAAATTAATTTCTCTTTCTTTTATCAAACTGATGACCTGAGTAGCAGATGAGGAGTAATTTCAAAATATCAGACTTTACCTCATCCCAAAACTTTTGATTTTCTGCCATGGCATCCCTCCTCAAAACAGTAGCAGAAGCAGAGGCCCTAAAGACAGTATATGCACAATCATACACACTCCTTAAGACATGTTTAGATATATGAAAAATGTTAAAAACATTAGAAATGAGACAGGCACCATCTGCAGGGAAAGAATGGTAGCTAAACTACTCAAACTATCCATACAAAAAAGCAGACTTCCACATATGGTTCTGATGGGTAAGAATTCTATAGTCCAAACTGGAAGAAAAAAAATCTCTTGCCAATTCTGTCCAAAACCGTCCCCTCTTTATCCATAGGGAAAGGAATGGATGATAACAGAAACCTGTTACCTACTGGTGCTGTGATTGAGATTGCTGCAGGGTAAGACCTAAGGTGAGAAAATAAATGCTTGTTAGTTTGAGAACTTTTATGAAGACTATCTTCTTTTTTGGCGACTGAAGGTGGTGAATCAGGGTTATTACAGGTAGCATTACAGTCATTTTCCAAGACTGGCACTAGAGGAGGAATAGGCATAGAAAAAAAGTGTATCCACATGCAACACATCATAGTATATCCTCTATTCAGGGGTAACATTATTTGTTCCCATAAAAATATCTCATTCTTCCTGGTAACAATCTAAAGAAATGAAAATTCCTCCAAAGGAGGTTGTGAGGACCAGCTTTCCCCAGCATCAAAGTTTTGGGCTTAAGAATCTGCAAGAGACAAAGTCCTGCCTCTTTCTATGTCAGACTCATCTGATATGTCTTCCTTAGGGATATTTTAACTGACCTGATTAGCAGATTAAGAAAATCATCTTTTCTTATAGATACCATGACTTCTGATGAACAATGTTTATTTTCTTTTTTTTTTTTAACAGGTATCTTCTGTGATCAACTCAAAAAAGTAATATCTGTCCTTTCAAGAGGTCTCTTCCAACAGGCACTTTCAGTAGCATTCCCCAACATGTCTCCATGTGCCAGAAAGATGGTTCTCCAATGCATGAATCAGACACTGAACAGCTGAAGAAGATGTGGCTAACTCAAGGTTCATGGTGGTTGAAAAGACTACACCAGAAGAAGCTACAGAGGTAAGTGAGTGCCCTGAAGAATGACTGCTGGCCATGGCAGAGTCACCCACTATTGGCTGAGGTGAAGACTGAACCCTCAGAGTTAGCAATGGCTCTCTTTTCTTTGCTGGAACTGTGCGGACGTTGGAGCAGAAGGAGCAGGTTAAGCAACCATGCTGTAACTGATAAAAATGCATCAGATGCAGCTAGGATCACTGGAACGAGTCAGTAGGAAGGTAAGTTGTCAAAAGTCTACACAAGCAGTAAAAATTCGCTTATCCAGTCACTCAGAGTCCCGAACTCACAGCAATGCACAAACAATACAAGGAAATAGTGTCAGAAACCCCTTAGTCTGACAGAAAAAAATGGCAGGTAAGTTCTCAGCATGAACACAAGCACTACATACCCCATTGAAGTCTCTGCCCATTTGAAACACTGTCCATACTAAACTTTTATACAAAATTTAAATGTATATATAAGCAGTCCATTATTCTTCAAAAAATATGTCCCCACAATAACCAAAGCTAAAAACAGAAAGAGACATTACAGTGTTATGAAACATTTTGAGACAGTTCCAATTATTTTCAGGATACAAAATTAATGAAGCTAAAACAAAGGCAATAGCAGTAAATGATGTGCCAACATATGAATTGGTTCAGCAATGTCCATATTTATGAGGATATGATAAAATGAAGTATTTAGGCATATGGATTAAATATGATTCTGGTGTGGCAGCTAAGGATACGTGGGAAGTGATTAAACAAAAGATAATACAAAACTGAGAAAATGGAAGCTTTGTCATATGGATACAGACAGTAAGATACAAGCAGTTGAAATATTTTAGTCCCATTAGTCTTATATACATGTCAGACATATTTTTATCAAACAGAGAAGTTGTGGATACCAACTGATAAAGAGCTGAAGGACTTTATCTTGGAGGGGAATATGGCAACAGTCAAGTGGGAAAAGTTGATTCTTCCAGTAGAACAGGGCAGAATGGGATTACCTAATTTGAAGGGGTATTTTAGAGCTACATATTTAAGGCTCCTATACACAGCACAAACAGAAAACTATAATTCAAAGTGGAAAGGGATGATGATGAAACAGGGGGAATCTAAAGAAACAAGGAGAGACTGGGTTTTGAATGTAGTCCTTTAAGGGGAATAACAATAATCATACAGAATATTATATCTATAAAGTAGCAGAAAGTATCCCAAGAAATAAGACAACACAGGAATGGAGAAAGGAGATTCTGCCAACAGGGATGACTGCAATAAGGGATATAGACACTAGGCAAGACGGAGCTGGAATTTATTGGAGAAAACTGGCAAATGAACTAAGGTATTAGGCGCAAATGACTAGAGAGGAAAAGATGACAGAATGGGAAGACACCAAGAATTTCTTAAAGATTGCCTTCTCTATCAAGGATTGATATCAGAGTATAGGCAAAGAGAAAGAAATAGGGGATTCATAGGTTCATAGTTTGGTACTAGGCTATCAGCCCTAGGGCCTATGCAAGCCTAGCCATAACAATTCCATGGCTATTTCTTCCTACACTATTTACTTCCCTGGACCCTGTCTAGCAGGGCGACTGATGTGATCCCCGAGGTGAATTTCCTTTCTCCCATCCAATCATCAAGGTTCCTTTGAAGAGGGCCAAAGAGGCACTCTGCTTGACATGTATGGGTCCAAACAAAAGACCAACACTAGTAGATTTTTAATAGAATCTAGAACAGAAGCTGCCATTAAAAAAATTAATAATTAGTAGAGCATATAAAATATTGCATGATAACTATAAGAATCAATCATAGGAGGTTAGAAAGGATTGGGAAGAGAGACTGGAAAAGCAACTCACAAAGAAACAATGGCAGGATATATGTATGTCTCCCTAATATGCAACAAAATCTAGAAAACTTAGTATATTTGCTTGAAAATGTTTACATATATATTTTTATACCCCAAGTATACTCCAGAGAATTTTTCCTCAGGCAGACAACAAATGCTGGAGATGTGATGAGGAAGAAAGACATAATTGGGAACATATTTTCTAGGAGTGCAGTGAGTTGGTGGACTTTTAAGAATTCCCTGCAGGAAGCATTGTCAGAGATGCTGGTTGGGCAGATTGGTGTGATGAGGGAGATGATTGTTCTGAGATATGATACAGAATTGGTAAGGCCTGTGTCTAATTATGGTGGCTGCCAAAAAAGCAATTAATAGAAAATGGAAATCAAAAACTAAACTAACTATACTAGAAGTAGTGAATATAGTAACAGAGATAAAACAACTGGAACTGAGATATTTAAAAAAGGGCAGGAGCAACCTACATAGGAAAAAAATGGGAACTGTGGGACCAATACATACCGGGGAATAATGAGGTTTAAAATAAGACAGAACTTAAATGAGCTATGTAATAACTGCCTTTTGGCGTTTCCCAGTTAGGGGTCGCCACAGCGGAACTTCGGTCCGCTAATGATTGGCAGTAGATTTTTATGTGCTGGCTTGCCGGGCCTAACGCACAACCTTCAAATAAGGAACGCCCATTCATGCATGTCGACACACAGAAGATGCTCTAACTGAGAATCGAACGTGCAATGTCTAACTGTGAGGTGACAACGCTACCGCAGCACCACTTGACTGTAAATGATTGGGGAGACTATAAATGATGTATAATGTTTGCAAATGGGAGTGTGTCAGTATGTTTTGTGATGCAAAATGCTTGCAACTAGAATTGTGTCTGTGTGGTTTGTTTTCATTTATATAAATGTATGATTGCCTATGTCATAAATGATGGTTTAACAAAAATATTTCCTGTTTTAAAAAAGGGCAGGAATTGAATAATGTATGTAAATCTTCATGCAATCTATGTGTGTATATTAATCTTAGTTTGTTTACCTCTGTAATCTTCATGCAATCTATGTGTGTATATTAACCTTTGTGTAATCTGTATGAGGAGCTTTTCTCCCCAGGAATCCATTGAAAATGGGTTCTTCAGGCCCAACGGACTATCCTGGTTAAACAACTGCAAATAAATAAATAAATAAATAAATAAATAAATAAATAAATGTTGCTTAGGTTATATGATATATAGCAATATATATGAAGTATAATGTTTGTAAACATGCACTTGTTAATACAGTTTGATTACTTTTATAGAAATGTAAATTTGCCTATGTCACAAAGGTTAATTCAATAAAAGTGTTTAATAAAAAAAATAAATAAATACATACATACAAAGGGTTTTCCTAAAAGAGGACTTATCTCCTAGAAAGTAGCTGAAAGCTAGCTGCTATGCTTGTGAAGCCTCTGAGCTGTTTCTATATGAGGTGGCAAAAAAGTGCTGAGGATTTTCCACTCTGCCTATTGATTTTCCCTACACAGGGCTGACCAATCAGCCACCAGAGTGGAAGTGTGGGGGGTAGCCGCAGCTTTTGGAAGCTGGCCAATTGTTGTGTCTTAAGCAAGACACATTGTGTATACCCTAAAGGCTACTGCCACAGACGGAATGATGCACATCTGTTGTAGCATCACCACTGCTGATCGCTTTTGCTGAATGGATCTGAGGTGAGGGTCTCAAAGTGATCTGCCCACAATAGCCACTCGCATAATGAATTCAATGAAGTCAGGTAAAATAAGATGCAGTGCTTGGATGTGTCAAGAAGGGATAAAAAAGAAGATCAATGACAACAGAAGCTGCCCCACATGTGCACTTTCTGAATCTGAATTTGGCCAACCGATACCTTGACTACACTGTATGAGGAAAATTCTAGCTTTCAGTCTATTAAATAATTTTCTCAATGTATCAGATGAAGTTGACCTTAGGAGTCATTATTGTACTGTCAGTCATTTGCTGCATATTGTCTGGGGACATTAACCCATACAAGGCAGCAGAGAGAAAGCAGGTCTCAGATAATAATAAGGATCAGGTACCAGTGATGGAATTCATCTTAAAGATAGGCAAACAATGATGTCACCTGAGGCATCATCTTCTAAAAGGGGTAGAATGTCTACGTTATATGTACAGAAGCATTATAAATACTCTACAGTCACCATGTCACAGACAATTATCTGATGGGCTGTAATTCACAAATGGATGCAGAGCAGTACAGAGAAGACAGGTTGTATGAATGACACTGAAATAAACTATGTGAGTAAAATAGCTCACACAATAATTCACAACATGACTGTATAAGGGAGCAGAGCCCCCCATATCTTCTATGCAAATGGTTATATTCCCTGCATCCCTGTAAGTAACTTTAAGGTTGCTGCAACTTGAAGAAAGGTTATTCTCACTCTGTTGCATCTATTGCAAGCTTCATCCATGAATGGGATTTCTGCCCATGTATCCAGCCATACCTCACCCCTGCCCAACAAATGATATTCGACATACATACTTGTTATGCTCTATGTCTAAATGTTCCAAAATGTGAAAGTTTTGTTTTTAGTAACAGTGTAAAATGCATTCTAAGATTAGAAAGTTATTACTATAAAGGGATTGAAAAAAGGCAGACAATTTTGGCATCAATAGATCTGATGAATACCTTTTGATTACAGTTTTATGATTAGCATTTTATACATTGTGTTTCTCCTGCAAAAATGCTTCTTCAACAAAGCTATAAATTAGATATAATTGCCTACTAGGTGAAATGAATGAAAAACTATCTTCTATAGTGTTTAATTAATTACATTATTCATTCATTTGGTCATTCATCCAAACATTTAACATTTGAAATATAAACAAAACATTTTAACAGCTCATTTCTATGTCCTCATTCCAAAATACCTGCACCAAACTCAAGTCTCGTATGTCAAACCCCATATCAATCCTGCTGGCCTTAGGAAAAATTCTAGAAAATCTGACATTCAATGAGCTGCTACCTTATATAGGATGTTCAAATCTTCTCTCAGTTTGACAACAAGGATTGTGATTTGAAAGAAATATAATGGCAACATCTGAATTTTCACAGATGGTATCTTTCTAAATTATGAATAAAAGCAACATAAATATGGAAGTAATTGAAACTTTACAAAATACTTTGCCTTAACCTACGAAATCAGTCCTTTCTGGTTACAGGGATTAGTAAGAAAGCCACAGTCTAGTTCAGCCATTTTACTTGCAAACAGATTCCTAGAAAAGAAGATTAAGTCATGACATTCTGCCTTAGCCAGTATCACAAAAGAAGCGCATCAAGGGTCATTTGCATCATTACTTCATTTTCTCCAGGCTTAAACTAAATACATGCACTACAGATACACCTATATACAGATGGCATGGTCATCTATAATCTATACATCAGACTGTTCTCTAGAAAGCACATACTGATCAAAACTCCTTCATGTATGGAACATAAGCTCCTGTGAAACATGAAAAAAAAGCTGTGTTGCACAACACATGCCAAAAGCCTTCCAGATTACCTAAGACCTGGCAAATTTGCATCAACCTATTTCTCTACTTAGAAATAGTGATATAATTCTGATAACTGGGGACCTGACTAGGCCAAAGACTAAATTTCCACCACCACATTGAAATAACAAGAGCAAAGCTAAACTTCTCTTCTAAGCCTGGAAAAAAATCCCATTTCCTGCCACCAAAATGTACTGCAACAGTAGGAAAAAGAATACTGGCAGCACATTTCAAATATGATTTCCCTCTAATGGCTGCTGCTACTCAAAAGACATTAACACTTCCCAGACATTACCAAACAAAATCTACAGATTCATTATCATTTCTCCAATGCAAAGCAAAAGCACCACTATAATCTTTTAACAAAACAAAAGTGGCTACCAAAAAAAAGAGCGAAGGACAGATTTACTCTAGGTTCCATCCTTTGTAAACTAATTAAAGAAGGAACATTCAACCATTTTGCTAGTCATCTCATGATCACAGTTCAATTACAACTACCATGTTCACAATCTAAGCACACCATCATTACAAACTTAAAAAACAGCAATTGGTGATGACAGTTTTAGTCCTTGCTACTACTGAAATCTCTAACAAGATCCATGAATCACAGCAAATCTTACTCCCATTTTCAGTAAAGCCTTGAGAAGCACTACCACCTGAACATGTTATAGAAAAAAGGAGGTCACTAGGACATCATCATCTCCTTGCCGCACTCCCATAAATGGTGACCATTTGAAATGTCAGGGTCTACTTTAGAGTCACATAGTATGGAAAATGAATGGCCAAAAAAATGAACATTAATATACTAAGTATGAGAAACATAATAGTAGAAATAGATATAAAAATAGATATATTAAATAAATGTCTTGCTTCAAGTTGCAAACATGCTGAAAATCAAAGATTTTCAGTATACAGAGAACTAGAGATGCTAGGAGTAGCTTTTGGAGCCACTGTCCACAATGTTATATATCATGACTTTATGCACCAAACCAGAAGGTACCATCAAGTACCTCAAATGTCATCACCTCACAGACCAGGAAATAGTGGACCACTGCCATGTAAATAGTGAAATAGTATGTGACTCAGTCAAACCATGTCACCCATATGCAAAATCAAGGGGAGATCCATTCTTCTGGACACAATGGTATATGCAGTGTTAACCATCTTAGTTACAAAGACTTTCCAGAGACTTATGGGACATGTCTGGGATATCACATGTATTAGCTTCATGTATCCTACACCAGTTCTTCAACCTCATGTTACAGTAGAGCACAACTGATTCCCCAGTACTGCAGAGAAGAGATCCATCACTATGTGGGCATTTTACAGCATAGCCCATTTCCCTTATGACCTGGTAGGCACCAACTGCACACATGTTGCCATTTAGGTACTATCTGGTCTACAAGGTCTGAGCTACATCAACATGAATGGCTTCTACTCCTGCAAATCCTGGTGGTGTGTAATGCCCAGTACATTTTATATAATGAAATCTGTGCACTGTCTGGGCAGGTCTCATAGCACACATGTGATATATGTCAATGGTTTGTGTGGAGGGACTTCACACAGGGGTC
The DNA here is from genome assembly GCF_019279795.1 of Protopterus annectens. NCBI lineage: Eukaryota > Metazoa > Chordata > Ceratodontiformes > Protopteridae > Protopterus > Protopterus annectens. The sequence continues at coordinate 802,180,133 of NC_056734.1, forward strand.
ACCTAGTCAACAGGTAAGCACAGGTGAGTTACCCAGGTCATTATACACATCTACCAAAGTGGGAGCAGGACGCACATCATGATGTGAGTTTTGTGTGCTGCCAACCAATAATGATGGCAGTTACCTGCAACCCCAAACCATGGTAGAGATGACATATAGCATATTTCATGCAGAAACATGGAATTTTGTAGAGCTTGTATTTGGACAACTAAATGATTGTTTCTACTAACTTGATACATCAGCTGGGGGCCACTGCAATCTGTACCATGGTGTATATCATATTCGGTAAAATGGCACTGCAGAAGCAACTAGTGCAACAGGGAAACATCCCAGCAGGGCCCACCATAGTATTCTGACCAGCAGCAAAAGAGCAATAGGTAGAGTTTTCAGGTAAACAGGCAGCAGAACCAGATGTAAGGTTAAGGTGAGCACAACATATCATGACACTAGCAAACAGGTGCCATCTGGTTCACATTTATGGTTCATGACAGACAGCAGAAAATAAAATGATGCATACATTATCACATCCCAGGCTATATAAGGCAATGCATAGACTGGTCACAGGTTCATAGGTTCATAGATATGTACTAGGCTAATGGCCCTGGAGTCTTTACAAGCCTAGCCCCAAAAAATCTTCCAGGCACCGTGCCACTTGATGCTAATTCACAGTGCCCCTATCCAGTAGGGCAACTGGAATTATCCCTGGAGTGAACTTTCTGTTACCCATCCACTTGTCAAGATTTTTCTTGAAGAAGGCCAGTGAGGTGCTCTGCTTGACATGAATGGGAAGCTTATTCCAGAGTATGGGCAGTCTTTGGGAGATGAACCTGTCCCTCCAGCATGTTCTGTTAATTGTGGTAATGAGGTTGTGATCTGTGCAGCATGTGGCAAGGGGGTATTGGGATTTATTTAGCTGTAGCATTTCAAGTAGGGCTGGGTTGGACATGGCTTTGTAAGTCAAGGAGAGATCACCTCTAAGTAGACAATAATAACTGAGAACAGCTCAAGTTTCTTGAGTCTGTCTGTGTAGGACATGTGTTTAAGGCCTAGGATCCTTTTTGTGAGGTACATTTGTGGCCTCTCCAGCTGTTGTAGGTGTCTGGTCAGGTGTATGACAAATGGGGTATTATATTCAATGATTGGTGTAATGAGGGATGAGTAGAGAGGAATGATGACCTCTTTCTTCCTGGATGTGAAACCTTTGGTTATAAGATGTGCCACGTAGAAGGACTTTCTGACCACAGTGGCAATGTGGTGGTTGAAGGTGAGGTGGCTGTCGACCTGGGTACCCAGATCTCTTATGGCCCTTTCAGTCTTCAGTGGGCTCCCATCAACATGGTAATTTGTGGGAACTTAGTTTTTTCCAAAGGGGATGGTAATGCATTTTTTGGCGTTAAGCTTCAGGCCATGGTTCCGACACCTGTCATTGGTCTCATGATATACATCAGACACTGACCATACCTATGCAAGTTAGAGGATGGGATGGGTACAATCACCATTATGTGCAAGTGATAGAAGATAGCCACATTAGAATATGGGGTAGGGTCATAGAAGGTGAATTTGGTAGCCACATACTCTGGTAGAAGGTTGTGGGGAAAATTAGGAATCATATCCTCCAGAGGTAGGATTGATCTGCTGTGCCATGCATATTGATTGGTAATGTTCACTATTGTGGCTTGCAGTCTTCAAGGTTTGAAAGAGTCCTGGCAAAGAAAGTGTAGAATCCCAAGATCATTTGTGCACCCAGACAAGGTTGTCAATGACAACAAAAATAGCCGTGAGCAGGCATGTTGCTCCATGTGCCAACTGGGGATATGAAAGGAGTAAAAAATATGGAGCCATTTGTCAGTAGCCTAGTGAGGAGCTACAAGTGTGCAGTATGAAGCTTAGGGATGGTAGGTTTTGTGGTCATAGCTGAAAGTAAATCCATCTAAGCAACAGACTGTGGAGTCTGAGTGTGTTTGGCATGTGTCCAGCCTGTGTACACACACACACATGAACCCCTCCCACCCATCCATGGACTATATGGCTTGCAGAGGCAGTCTAGAGGGTGGTTACCATATTGTTCATCAAAGTACTTAGAGACATTTGCACCACAGATCTGACCAGGAATGTCTGCTGCCTGTTTGCATACTTCATGTCATGATGAATGTGTTGCATGCCCTCACCCAATTAACAAAGCACACACAGCATCTCTACAAAGTTGCTGGCAGTAGATATCTGTGCCTGGATCACTTACTTACATATCTGTTAATTTATGCAGAGGGGTGCACCAACATCAGCGACAGACCTTGTGTAATGCTGGCACTATATACCCCTTCCCTAAGATGGGTATGTGCAAGACAGAGACTGTGCACATTTCAGATGCTGTGTGGGAACTCATGGAAGTGAGCCTGAGCAGGGCTCAGAGTTATAGGATGCCCACCATATATTAGTAAGGTTAAACTGTATCTTACAGGGCCTCTGTCATAGGAAATATGGGTGAACCCTTCCAAAGTCGTGCTACAGACAGTGTAACTTCATCATCAAACTGAAGTGACTCTTGATTGATAGATAAGTACTAGGCAATCAGTCTGCAAACCATTACAAGCCTAGCCAATAACTCATATTCAAAAGTTCACTCCAGTCTCAAGCAGAATAACACAAGACAGACCTTGGACAGTTTGAGGCTGCCCAGCCAAATATTTTTCTTGATGCAAAGGTGATAAGGGTGCTACTCTGCATGACATGTAGTAAAAGTTTGTCACAGAGGTGGGAGTATGTTGGTATCAAGCCAACGTGCCTTATCTGTTGATAAAGGTTTAGTTCATTTATCCAGATACTTGAGGAACTATTTGTTATGCAAGGTCAAAGAGTGTCAGGTATGTCTTGGCTTGAAAGTCTGGACATAGATCATCATGGAGAACTCTACAAGAGACTGAGTATGGAGAATGGGATTCCAGTCTGTCATAATAACTAAGATATTTTTGAGACCACTGATCCTTTAATTAAGAATCTCTGAGGGGTCTTGAGTAGGGTTATATGTTTAAATACATACCGAAAGGGTCTAATGAAATGTGAATACATAGTAAGGCTCCTTTGGATCTAGATAACATGTGTTTGGAAACTGGATGAGCCAGAAAGAAGGCTTTCCAAACCAGAGTCTGAGGGCAGGGTGAAGGTGGTAGCTGCCCTGGGTGTATGCTGTCAGGGGACATGATCAGCAAGTGCTGATAGCGTGCGAGTGCATTACTGATATTGCTTTATGAAGCCGCAAGTGCATCATAGCTTCATAAGTGAATGTTAGTAATGCAGTCACCATTTGCAATTATGACTGAAGTGCTTAGCATGTAGTGATTTAATTGTAGCACAATGGTTGTTAAAGTTGGTCATTTATTCTGAGAAAACTTTTTTTTTTTTGCTCATCTTTTAGTTGACAGTTGTGTCACTTTGTGGAACACAGCAGAATATGCTAGATTACCTAGCAATGATTCTGCTCTGAACTACTGCAGAGAGATGATGAACAAAAGTTAGGGAATTATCAAAAAGACTGCATACATCTTAACAATGCCTGTTTGGAGGAATGTGGCACCAATACAGCATGGGGAAATGTTTCACTACTCTGCAAGTGTAGTCAGCCATTGGCTGGGAATGTTGACATGAAAGTCTGAGAAACAGATGGCAGATAGCCCAACACTAACCCATGGGTTTCACCTCCAGTCAATTTTTGCTTTCGCAACATGGGTTCTGCCAGACAACCAGTTAGCTATTAAAGAACAATATAAAATTTTCATACAGTTTTACAAATCTGTCAGTAATGCCTGCATGTGGAATATCATCAAAGGCATTCGCTAGGTCCAGATATGCTGAATGTACTGCTTAACCACTATCCACTGCTTCAGTGAAATTTTCAAAGAAATTCACAAGTTTAAAGAACCAGAACCTTTCTATGATAAAACTGAATGGATGAGGGTCTAGGATTAAGAGATTTTAAATGTCCATATTAAAGAAATGGAAAATAATACATCCCATAGCTTTACATATGAGGCTAGTAAGATTAATAGGCCTGCAGTTATCAAGGTCCATAGTTGTGACACCATTGTTTAATGGTATTATAATGACTGGTCTTAGGCTTTGGGAATGTACAAATAAAGAAGTTCAAGTAGTTAATTTCCACCGATCCTTGTACTTCCAAACACCAAAAAGAAAACCGAACAGGTAAAGAAACGCTCACTTTATTCAGTAACAAACAAAGCTTTCGGGAATGTCCCTTCTTCAGAACACTGAAGAAGGGACATTCCCAAAAGCTTTGTTTGTTACTAAAGAAAGTGACCTTTTCTTTACCTGTTCAGTTTTCTTTTTGTGCTTTGGGAATGTACCCAGTGGAGAGGCTTTGATAAAAGAAGTTAAGTAGGGTTTTAAACAGGTCATATGTGGCACTGATCAGGGAACTTGTCATGTATTCAGGGACTGTGGATTAGTTGTTGAGAGGGCTGAGAGGACTGTTCTGTAGAAATTAAAGGGATGTCTGGGACTGTTGAATAGCTATAACTGTAGGTGGAGTAAAATTTGCACTAACTTTCTCAGTTGGGATATTTCCTTTGGGTCAGAGTGGGCAGTATTATTTTGGACTAGCTAAAGCTACAGACACTAAGTGTTAATCCTTAACTTCCTGGGATAGCTAAAGAAAGTTGTGCAGTTGATTTTTGGTTTTAGTGACTATTTTAAAGTCATTTTCATCTTCCTAATGGCACCCATTAAGCTCTTTACTAGTTTGCTTAGCAGTGGTATTATGGGAAGTAGAATGAGACAGCTTATATGCATTAAGTAAGTTATCTCTGTCTCTTGTTGCATAATTTGTTTATATGGATATTCCCTCAGAGTTTTTTTATTGCCTGGGATACAAGAACTCCTATATCTCTGTGAGATATTTCTGTGTTGGTGGTCCACCCCCTCTGGTGAACATGTCATTGGCAACATCCTGTGCATTGTACTTTGCAAAGGGTATTATGTAAGTCACTCTATGCTGCAACTGTGGCATATAACTATTAAGACCACCCACATCATTCACACCCTGAACCTCTCTTTGCCTCACCTGTTCCTGGTACATTTTGTCTTAAGTAACTTTGCCCAGAAGGCATGTGTCATATTAGCAGGGAACCTGGAGTAACACTGCTACCTCCTTGTTAAAAAACTTTTTCAGAAATTGTCTGTCACTTAGGGGCCCATGGCAAGCTCTGTACACCTGTGTTACATGGTTATCATTGGGTTCATCGGGCAGAGTGGTAGTCATCTACCTGTGACCACTGCTCCTCTTCATCCCATTCTACAGATGGTTAACAAGCTACTGCAGTGACCTACACAATCCAGCATGTACACACTGTAGTGCTCAGCATAGTATCTGTACACTACCTCATGCATGCGCCTATTGGTTCTATGTATTGTTTCCTCACCTTGCACTGCCTTTTCATAAATACTTCTAGGTATGTGTTCATCATGTCCTTGTGCCCTATCCTTCCCTAGGTATTGGATATCCACTAATGAAAATGACAATGCCATGGCATTCTGCTGTGTACTCCCATAAATCCCATGATGTTTGTCTCACTGTTACTGACATCCACTGGTACGTGGTCAGGTGAGTTATCTTTCTTCACCATTTGTATCACCAAGTCCACTGATTTGCTGTGTAAAGTCTTGCTTTCCACATTATTTCATCTTTAAGTGTTCCCTCACAAAATGGGGGCGACACCTCTTAGCATCATTGTTATTCTAATGACAGAGTTTTGGTGCCAGTGCCAGTGAACTGCAGCTGGAACATAATGCACTATGTAAACTAGCTGGTAGGGAAGCAAGTGAACAAGGTGGTCATGTACACATCCTGTGTAGACTCATTAATCCATGAAAATGTACAACAATGGTTTGCCCCATTGCATTGCTACTATGTGCATCAAGTGATACCTAAATGTGCCACCCTTGCACTCAGGGCTACTATTTTGCTCCTCAGATAAACCAATGTGTGTGTAGACAAGGCTTCCTCAAGCACTGCGAAATGCAGGGCTCTTGCATGGAGGTTCAGAGATGGCAAGATGTTCTTCAACAGCACTTTCTGCATGGTTGATGCCTGACACAAGTGTGTGAAGATGGTGAGTGATGTCACTGACATGATCCCTTCTAGCAGCAGCCCTGACATCAATACAGTAAGCAGCAGCAACAACACCATTCAGACCTGCTTCAGCAGTGGGTGGCAGAGTCTGGGGAGAAAGACAAATAGACGGACATATTGTTAGACTTTTTTTAATTGTTCCTCTTCCTATCCTTTTATCTGGTGTAGCTGTGCACTGACTTATGCATACCTAATGTTATAGCAGCTAAAAAGTGAGAGGTCAGTGTGGAAGGTTGCCATACAATAATCTATCTGAAACTGAAGGAATCCATGAATTTAGAAAAAGGCCAGGTTAGCCCATCATCAGTCCCAGCATTGCACTTAATTAGTACCCTGCAGACTTCTGACCAATGATCTAACTATCCTAACTTGTGGGTTGTACAAAAACTCAAGTAATAATAATTATCTTATCAATAAGAAGAGGAAACCATGAAATTAGTATTATCATACCAACAAGAATATGATGTTGTTAAGAAATGTATTGCTTTCTATACTTGTCTGCATTAGTAAATTAATTTCTGTCACAATAAAGCAACATTTGAGTCTCATATGCTGCCACCATTATCCTTCCTGCAGATTTTTAGTTTTTATCTCATTATATGTATAAGGAACATACATATGCTGCTCACTGTCCCATGCATCATTCCTTGAAGATTGTTTAAGCCATTTCCGACCTTTTGTTTTATACCTTTTGTGTCTGATATAATAACACATTTTCTTTTTTCATTTTTTTTATTTGCTAATTCATTCTATATTTGCAGTTGTAATCTATTTTAATGGCCCTCTTTTTCTTACTGTGTTCTCTGCTACACTGTGTTCCCTCTGCTATTTTACGAGATGAATACTATAATCTTCATGGGTACCATGAAACTTGTTTAATGGTTGCAGATTCTGCAGTACTGAGCAGTAATGAGTAACTTTAGTCTTGTATTCATACAGCATTCTATCTTTATTACTTTCAAAGATTTATCGAGTGTCTCTTTGATGTCACAATATTAACCACTGATGGCTATTTTTACTGTTATTTGAGTTTTCTCTTATTCTCTGTGTCGCTTATCATGGAAAGACATTTTATTAATAACAAATATATTTATATATTTCAATGTAGGGACTAATCAACACTATTTGTCTTTAACTTTTTAATAGCAGGAACAGTGTCCCTTTCATCATTGTGAGATCCGTAATTGTGAATCCCCCTTCTGCAAGTGCACATTGTGAGTGCTAAAGAAAGTGACTGAGTCACAAAAATCACTATAATACCATTAAACATTTTTTGGAGGGGGATTATGAGCCCCTGTCCTCTCTACTACTTACACATATTAACTCTGACTTCACAGCAGCAGAGTGGGGGAGGGGGTAGCCAAGATTTTTGCAATGATATGCAAGTGTCTAGAATGTAGCTCCTGCCCTCAGCTAAATTACTTCCTTACTTCAGAAAGTGCAACATTAACATATATGTGTGTGTGTGTGTGTGTGTGTGTGTGTGTTTGTGTGCGTGGGTGCATGTGTGTGTGTGTATATGTATGTATATATATATATATATATATATATATATATCTATGGGTCTAGGTTACAATGTCGACAGATGAGAAGACCGACAGCGAAATCACCGACGCGAGAAGATCGACGGATGAAAACACCGACGCGGAGAACACCGAGATGGGGAAAGGATGTGTAAGTATGCGGTAGTGACGGACGTTAGGGTGCGAGTAAGGTAAGTGTGCGATGTTGGCAGTCTGTAGGGGTAGGGGTGGGTTAAGTGAGTTAGGGTTAGGGCGCGAGTTAGGTGAGGGTGCAGTAGTGAATGTTTTGGGTTAGGGGCGGGTTAAGTGAGTTAGGGTTAGGGCGCGAGTTAGGTAAGGGTGCAGTAGTGAATGTTTTGGGTTAGGGGCGGGTTAAGTGAGTTAGGGTTAGGGCGCGGGTTAGGTAAGGGTGCAGTAGTGAATTTGTTTGGGTTAGGGGCGGGTTAAGTGAGTTAGGGTCAGGGCGCGGGTTAGGTTAGTGTGCGATAGTGACGGACCTTAGGGTTAGGGTTTCGGTTAGGGTAGTGGATAGTTGTGTATGTAAGGTTTAGTGTTTGTTTGTTAGGATTTAGGTGTGCTTGTGTTGTGTGTGTGGTTTTTGGTCAGGGAATTTGTTTTGTTTATTGGTTGTTGTGATGATGTGTTGAGTGTGTGTGGTGTCGTGTTTATGAGCTGTCGATGATGTGGTGTCGGTGATGTCGTTGTCGATGTTGTGTGCTGTCGGTGTTATAACCTAGAACCATATATATATATATATATATATATATATATATATATATATATATATATATATAAACAATTACCATAATACATTTGCTAATTAAATAATTCTATCACTTCTTATTGCAAAAAGTAAATAAAATATTTATAAAAAGTGTCCACCATAGTATAAATGTATTTTGTCTATACACTGCACACATTTTGTCTACCTTGGGGCAAAGAGCCTATTCAGATATATAATAGCTTCAGACTTGAGCTATATCCCCTGCTCAAGCACAGATTCTTTAATAACTGCAATAAGCACTTACACATGCAAGCGCTGAACAGAACTCACACTTGGGGATCATACCACTCACTTAAAGGGATTGATTGACTCTTTGAAAACATTGTGTTTCATACCTCCTAACAGTCTGCAGCCAGGCAGCCACAACATTCATCCTACTCTAGATATGTTTTTCTTGTGTACACGTAAATGCAGACAAAGAAAGAAATGGACGACAAAATTTAATGATTATGCTATTGCCATAATTATAGCAACAAATAAAGATAGAATCCTGTTATTACATTTAGTTGTATTTAGAGGTTACCAGATATATGTGGCTATTTCAGGTCCTAATGATAAATTTGAATATGTGCAAGAAAATGTCTACAGGCACTTTCTATCTAAAAAAATGTACACCTTGAAATGTTCAGTATCATAAGAGCAAGCAATTGTGAACATGTATTATACAAGATTAAGAACCTAAGAAGGACATGTGAATTTTCAGAGATAAAAAAACAACTATAATTTAAACTTTCTATTCAGGAAGAAGTAGGAGGAATACATATTTAACACTACAAACATTTTGGCTGTACAAGATTACAATAAAGCTGAAAACAAAAAATCAAACAGAAAAAGGTACAAGACAAGAAGCATATACAGAACAGAAAATGAGAAAGACAAGGTACAACTGCTAACAGGCTCAGAATACACAGAAAGGTAAGAGAGCACTGACGAAACTATGAAGGAAAATTCAAGTGTAAGTGAATATGACAAACGAATAGAAGTTGGCTGCACAAAGTGAAAAACTTTCCTTTCTATTAAACTTACTTGTGTGTATATCATGCAAAACCATGAAAATAATACATGCAAAACTAACTGCAAAAATAATGAATACATTTTAACTGTCAAACTTTTCCACTGTAACTGCATTAATGTCAGATTTCCATTAATTGCACTGGGGAGAGGGGATGACAGAAATAAAACAAAACAGATAATCATAGAGCAATAACTTGTGTGGGCAACACAGACAAAGAGGTTATATGTGTAGGCAGAAGTGTGCTTTGTAGGCTTTGATTACAAACCCAGGTAAACCTAATACAATACTCAACATAAATATGCTTGTCATAACAAATAGTACTCCTTTCTTATACTACAGAATTACAGGTTATAATAGCAAGTCAAAGCACAAATCTGTTAAGTAAACCCCATACCCTGTAAATGGTCATTCTGGATAAAAGCTGAGTAGTCCACACCAAATGCCATTATCCCAAGCAACAGTATCCACTTCATCTAGGGGAAGCATAAGCATTCCCAATCCAGATGAGAGATATATAGTTTTTCCACCCCCAATTGTAGGCAATTTGTTGATTGTCATTGTTGCTGTCAGTTCGACACATACAATGCAACTTATGATAACCCCTTTATCCACACACAGGCTGACTGTGACCAAAGGCATGAATATGTATATAATAGCTACAGTAATATGGTTCAACTCATTGATGTAAGATCTATACAGTACAGTCCATTATAACAGTCCACCTATGCACACATACATGCATAGAAACCCAGATGTGCCCAATAAGCACAGACTCTTTATTGACTGGCTACACCTCAGATGTTTAACTTTTATCAAATGAATTAATAAACACAAAAAACTCATATATATTTTAGTGTGTTGCTATAAGACCAATACAATGCAAACCCAGGCACATGCTCACACACAAATAGCTACATACATGCAAACAGATGTGCTCACTACACAGTGTAAAACACAGATGTTTGATTGTGATTAAATTAATTAATAAATACATAAGTAATAGCTAAAGTAATTTTTTTCAGCTTGTTGCTTCAGCTACATAGACTGCAATGTAACCAATTATAACCTCTTTCCACACACATATATACATAGATATTTTCGCCAGTTAGAATCACTTTATTGGTTGTGTACACAACAGATGTGTGACTGTGATCCAGTGAAATAATAAGTAAATGATAGCCAGAAGTGATATAGCTTGCTGCTATTAGACTCATAGAATAATCAGTTATGACACTTCCCACACATACATCTGTACACACACACACACACGCACACAAACACACACACGCACACACACACACACACACACACACACACACACACACACACACACACACACACACACACACACGCACACTCACTATAGCCACTTTATTAACTGTGTGCATCTCAGAGGTTTAACAATGATCAAATAGATGGATAATTGCACAAATAACCAATACAGTACAATTTAGCATGTTATTGTCAAATGCATACAGTTTAACAGATTACAACTTCCCCAGCCAAAGAAAGAGATTTGACCACTAAACACAACTGACTTTATACACCTAATTTTACTAACTGGTTTCCTTTCTTTATCACTCTCCCATATTTCTTGCTAGGAACTTTTGCAAAACATAGGCATAAGTAGGTGATGATCTTTCCCTATAGAAACCTCACCTCACCATATCTGCTGTTGTCCATAGTAGAGCTCACAGATGTGCCTACCAAGCTCAGCCCTGTGTCCCATAAAAATGTTCTATTTTCTTGTAAACCATTGAGGATTACAGGCAGTCAATAGTGTCTTACAGAACTGCATGCTTATTATTATCATTATTCAGAAAATGCATGCTGGTGCAAAACTTGTTTCTACTTACTAGATGAATGAGACTAATATTTTAAAAAAATCTCCTGATTTTTGGGCATTTGTCCCTCATTATTTTTTGTCTTTGTCCCTGATTCCTGACTCTTGCTGCTGAATAATACTGCACTGCTGAGGTAGCAAGAGTTTTGTCAGCAGTAATGCTCTGCAAAATCTTCAAACTAAACTGTCCCAGAGACTTCCCATACTCTGGAACAGACTACCTACCTATGTCAAACAGAACTCCTCATTAGCACTCTTCAAGAAAAATCTTGATGATTGGATGGGAAATGGGAAATTTACCCCAGGGATCACTTTGGTGACTCTGCTCGACAGGGGCACAGGAAAATAATTTTCTTGGGTGGTGAAAGCCAGGGTACATTTTTTGGCTAGGCTTATATAGGCCCTAGGGCCAATAGCCTAGTACCTACCTATGATCCTATTGAAGAAGTGACACAATCCCTCCAGGGATAATTAAAATGGTATGAAACCTTCTGCCAGGACACCCTTTTTATTTGTCTGTAAACTGAACCTCAGTGAGTAATCCCACCAAATCTATCCAGAGCTGCACAAATGCATTATCATGTGATTAGTTGGTCCTTTGGTGCCATCAGGTATCTGGGTAGCTCAGGATGGAATAGCCAGAAACAGCCTGTACAGTGCTATATTTGTACAGGGAAAGGACTCCTCCACAAAATAAAAATAAAACCAAAATCTTTGTTTTCAAATACTGGCTCCCTTGCACAGTACATTTGCTGCTGTTGCCTGCTTTGATGTGCAGCATGCATTCACTGGAACACTGAGGTTCAACCAGATATTTTCAAGAAAAAGGTAATTATAAAATGTACATTAATCTAATTTGAAATAGTAACTTGTTCTTTTTCTTTTGCATGCAATTAAAGATGCCCACTCATAGAAGTTAGAGATCATGATTGTTGAGTGTTAGTTGCTCAACCAAGGAAAATATTTGTAATTTCTTAGTGAGTACTCACTGAACCTTGCCGGCACGACAGACAGGCAGCTATTATCACACTGCAGGCATCAATAAGTGCAATGTGAGAATGATGCAGTAATCATGCATGAGTTAAAAAAAAAAAAAGCAATCAATCACTAGTGACTGTACATAGTAGTATCTCTCACTAATATATGAGTTCTAAGCATGGTGCCATTCTGAAATATATACTGATTAAAGATAAAATCCAAATAAGCACATATAAACATGAACAGGAACAGGAACACCACTGCTGGACACTAGAATTTCATTATTAACATGTTCTGGTACCTCGGCTTCTTGCCTTCTGCTGGAACCTTTATTAACACGTTCTGGTACCTTGGCTTCTTCCCGTCTGCTGCTGTTTATGTGTGTTTATTTGGAGATACTCATTCATTTTGATGTGTGTGGAAAATAAAGATAAAAATCCACCCAGAAACTGAAAGTTATGTATTTTTGATTGCATCCTGACAGCAAATGGTATGTCTACTATACAATAAAAAGACACAGGCAAATTCCTTTCTAAGAAATGCAGATCAGAATAGGAAAAAAGATGGCAGGAAAACAAATGGAGATGAAGAAACTGAAAGGCACTGAAGGGCTGCTGAACATTAAACTTTATCCAAGTTATATTGCATGGAGAAAAAAAATAATGGTTATATAAAGCTGAGTACTGAAACATGTAAGTTTTTCTTTAAGAAGGTCATGTGGATTCTGTGCACATTCTTTTACTAGGGTAATCCTAAATATCTAATGTTACGTAGCTCACTTACCCTCTTAAGAAATGAAAAAGTAAAATATATAATCTGACATGCACAATGCACATATAAATTTTATTGAGCCAAATCATATTAATGTCAAAAATGGCAGTCTGACATGGTAATATGAGGTGCTTCACGTGGTCCAGATCCAGGATTTGATTCTCTCTGCCTCCATTGCCTAATTTTGTAAACCTGATCAAGTCACTTAACCTTGGGGGAGTCTGGTGAATTCCCATGGAGTTCAGAGCTCTACCCTGGTAAATATAAAATAAAATAAAATGACAAGCATACATTTTTATTAAGCCAAATTGTTTGTGGTGTTCCAAACATTCACATTTTTATAGCTAATTTGGACGGAAATGTCACAGAGAGAACTAATCAAGCTTAAAATGCCTGGGAGAGGGCGATGCTATGTTGTGTGTTACATGAATGTAGCTATTTGTGACTTTGGCAGCATTTTTCTTCGATATTCTCAGCAGAAGCCAGGTAATTTTCATTTAAGTATCTGCATCTTTCATCAAGAGCAGCTTGTAATTTTGTTTTAATGTTCTCTTTTTTCTTCCTCTCTGAATGACAGGAAAACTGTGTCTGTTGTAAATAAAGAGGTACTTATTCTGACCAGAAAATATTGTCTCTACCTGTAAATAAGTGACGTGTAATGACATCAATGGTTTTCATTAGTGTCTCCCTCCAGTGAAGCACCTTAGATGTCAATCAGTGGGTGCACATGACAGGTGAACCTACAATTCCCACCAGGGAATCTACAATGTAGAAATGCACTAAACTCCATTTCTCATACCACATACTTCATACCTCACAAGGCGAAAACAATCTAGGCAATAATATTTAATTCTCCTCCCTTAGCTGATCACCTGCGTTCAGCCTCACTGCAATTTCAGAGACTGACATGACAAGGGACAGTCAATAAAAGAGATCATTCATAATACAACTTGTACGTGAACTGACAGTGTGATAGTTGTATTGCTGCACAATGCCCATGCAAGTGAAGCTAAATGTGAAATGTTCTAATGTGCATGAATTCAAACTTCTAGTCAAACTACATAAACAAGAAGAGTATAACTATGAAGTATAATTTTACAGCAGACAGTTCACAGGACAAGTGGTAAAAAGACGCTGCAAAGTAATATATCATCAAAAGTCACGATGTGTCATGATATGAAAAAATACAGATATGATCTGAGTGGACCATAATATTAAAAATGGCAGTGAATAAAAAAATACCAAGAATAATCATTTGCAATACTTGAGCCATTCAGCATGAACACTTAAATGAATCAGATCACTTGTCTCAAACAGCTAAATTTATGAAATGCAAATATGCTGGTAGAGGAAGTAAGCTTCATAAATCTGCATTTGCAGGAAGACTAGCAGATGAAGGTAAGCATGACCCACTATACAAGTTATCAGATGATAAAGCTAAGGAGAAACAGATGAGACCTGATGCAGCCTGTACTACTACTATTTTATTCAGAGTAGGGCCTACAGTGATTGATGCAACATATATAGCATATATATATATATATATATATATATATATATATATATATATATATATATATATATATATATATATATATGGGTCACCTTTAGATGCCCGACAACGCGTTCCGCCGACACGGAATCCGACGGGACGAAAACACCGACAACGCAGATGACCGACAAGATGAGAACCCGACGGACTCGGTAAGTGTGCGATCGAGTGAGGGATTTAGTGTTAGGGAGCGGACAGGTAAGTGTGCGATAGTGAGGGACTGTGGGTTTAGGGGTGGGTTAAGTGAGTTAGGGTTAGGGTGCAGGTAGGGTGTGCGTGCGATAGTGAGGGACTGTGGGTTTAGGGGTGGGTTAAGTGAGTTAGGGTTAGGGTGCAGGTAGGGTGTGTGTGCGATAGTGAGGAACTGTGGGTTTAGGGGTGGGTTAAGTGAGTTAGGGTTAGGGTGCAGGTAGGGTGAGAGTGCGGTAGTGTCGGATCTTGGGGTTACGGGTGGGTAAGTGAGTTAGGGTTAGGGTGCAGGTAGGGTAAGTGTGCGGTAGTGTCGGACCTTAGGGTTAGGGTTTGGGTTAGGGATAGTGCATATGTTATGTAGTGTACTGTGTTGTTTACGTGTAGTGTGTTGCTGTAATGGTTTTCGGTGTTTCGCGTTGCCGGCGTTTTTTGTTGTCGGTCTTTTGGTGTCGTTATTAGTGTGTCGGCGAAACGCGATTTCGAGGTTTTAAAGGTGATCCATATATATATATATATATATATATATATATATATATATATATATATATATATAGCATATGCAAGTGCTAGAGCACAGCCTTTATAAAGCACATGAAGGTAAAGGTATTAACAGAGCAGCACTCCTAATATTTTATTGTTCAAGCAAGTATAGCAAGTCCTAGCTAATGAGAAGTAACATAATATGAAATACAAAACATAATTGTTCATTTGTAGAAAGCTACCAATCTATCAGAACAATATTTATGGAAAAAACAAATGAAAACATAAATAAGTACCACAGTCTTACCAGTGCTTGGGTCCAGGATCTGACGCTTCTTAATTTTAGTTTCAGAAATCACAGCATAATAGGCACATGTCATCTTGATAAGCCATGCTGCCCGTGTTAATGGCACTGAATACTTTGACAAGTAAGCAAATACCTCCTCCTTCTTACTGAGGATTGGAACCTACAAACAAAAGATTGGAGAGTACATTAAAATGCTAAAATTCCTACAAATATTTAAAATTTTCACTTAAGGTGCTTACTTGGCTCAAGTTACATGCACTCTGATAACCACATAAAGTGAAGTAAAAGGAAACAAAATATAATTTCAATACTCTGTAAACAAATGGAAGAATATAATGTAAAAAGAATATTCATATGAGACAGTACAAAGCTATAAACTGTCAGAACTATGAAATTTCCCAATGTCATTTAGATACCTACACATTATGTGCCAGAAATCAACAATTTGACATATTCAGGACAATATGCACACACTAATTAATAATGGTTTACTATCAAAATAAAGAAAGCAGTCACGACGAATATTCACATCCCTAAACTAGAACCACAAATACCATCAAGTCAACTGCTCGGAATGTTGATTTTTTTCAGAAGGAAAAAAATCAACATTCAGCATGTAATGGACCACTCAACATTCAAAAAAAACTATTGAGAAAAAAACATACACATATCTACTGTTTTGCAGGGGGGCAAGCCCCCCTGCTCCCCCCACACACCCTGCTAATTATATATTCTAACTCCAAGATTGTACTACAGTGAGGAAAAGAGTAATTTTCCCAATTTCCAATGTAGTGCAATCCAATTCAAAACACAGATGTTCAAAACTGGGAACACAAGCCATGTGTCGACATTCCAGAGTAGACAGTATTTGCGTTCACTTATTTGCCTTTTTGCACCCTGACCTTCAAACTTCTGACAACCGGTAAGATGTGTTTCTTTATTTTGATAGTAAACCATTAACATCAGATAGAAAACATACAGCAATATTATTGTATTTCATTAAATGTCTATGTTCTTGTCATTACATCTACCCTTCACACACCAAAACTATTCTCTATCACTACTCAGAATTTGTCTCTGATGACCTTTACTTATTAGGAGACAGGGCTAGGGAGGAAGACCTCTCCTCTTTAATACAATTAGGCAGTGGCTAACTGGAAACTGTATGCTTAGTAGTGGTGAATATATGGCAATAGGCATGAGATCATTGTCACTCCTTCACAGTGACCAGGTCAGTTACTTAATCCTCAGCACTGCACACATGCACACACACCTGCAGTATATACGGAATGTGAATCTGCATCTTCTGCCCATACTCATGTACGTACTGCAATCATAAAAGTGACAGAAGGAAAGTGGTGCCTGTGCTGTAGTGTAAAAGGTGGCTAACTCTCAACTAGCCCTAAGGGATGTGGTTGTACTATACTTTTAAGAAGTACTATAGGATGAAATTCATGGGATATGGAAGGGTTCATCACTTTGAATAACCTTCAAATGAGCAACATCTGTCTCTATGTCTCAGGTACACCTAGCATTTAAGTATAAGACTTAAATCTGCAGTAACACCATCGTGCAAGAAGGAATCTGATATGTCAGGAAGTCATTTTGTTTTCACTTATTGAGGCACTGATGTCACATCCTTTGCTTTCTCATTGTTTTAGCTCAATTGTTCAACTACTGAACACATGTCCCTTGCCTTTTTAAGCTCAGTTTAGAGTCAGTAGTATCTCAAAATGTAAATTTGATGTTTTGCGTTTTTGCCCCTTTCTTGCAAAATGAAGAAAAAATATTTTTCTTGAGTTACTTGAATAAAAATCAAATATCGATTTTGAGAAATACTTAATTTTATGGCTCAAGATGGCATCAATTCAAATAATGACAGCTCTTGACTTTGCAGGGGAACATGTAAAAAAAACTGAAGGTCCTAAAACCAGAGATAACAGGCCAGCTATGTATTTTGCAGTCAAACTGCTAGGATAATCTACTTGATCCCACTGTCCATAAGGGATAGAGGAGATGAGCTTGGGGGTAAATTTACAGGTTCCCATCCATTTATCTAAGTCAAATTTGAAGATATTGAGGAAAGTACTTTAGTTAGTGCAGTAAATCAAGCAGAACTGTGTCATTTAGAGCTTTGTAGGCCAGGCATACAGATTGCAGGTGACACAGAAACAGGTATCTTATATGCTCTGGGTAACTTAGGGAGCTCATACAAGAGAATTTTTATATTTTATTTATCTATTTATTTTTAGATGAAGCATTGTTTTTTTTTCAGGTGGGTTTGGGTATTTGGATAGGTATATATTGAAGGGCCCACTATACGCTAGCAAGATCCTGATGACAGATGAATGGAGGGAGAATATTGATCCCTTCAAACATAGAAAAGACTCTTAAAATCAGTTAGAAGAGGGGAGAAGGCTCCCTAATGAATGTGTACATGTGGGGGTCCCAGTTCTCTAATTACAGTGTCTATTTTAATGGAGTATGTCAAAAGTTTCCCAAACTATACAACACTCAAAACACTGCATTCTTGGTCTTTAGCTTTGGACTATGATTATGATATCATGAGTTAAACTGAGTTATGCCCTCTAGGAGTATGTAAGTGGTTTCAAGGGGAGTTGACAATGGTTCTGAGATTTTAATTGTCCATGAACTTCGTCAATCAAAGGAACTTAATGTTATTTTTTTTTTTTATATCAAAGAAGCCAAGTGATCCCAGAACGGAGCTGGTGATATGTCTCTTGGAGGACAGTGTACTACCTACTGTAACAGAGTGAGTTTTATCAGTAAGCCAGTTGGCAATCCAATGGTTACATAGATATTGGCAATAATTTTGACCAGTTTCTTATTATTGCCTGAATGATGTTAATTGTCAAAGACATTAGATAACTCCAATTGTTAAGCTGCGTACAAAGTTATCATCTTGTTCTTCAACACTTTCAAAGATAGGAACTAGATTTAATAGCTAAGATTAACATTGTATATAGACAAATTCAAATGAATCATGATGTTGTATGTTCCTTATGCTTATGTTCATGAGGTCCATGGCATGTTTCATTAGTTTGTTGGTGAGGCTGATAGTTCAATAAATTCCAGGGTCTATGGTAGGGCCTGCCTTGTAGTGTGAGGCTACGACAACTCTTCTTTATGTTTTGAGAAACTATTCCATAGAGGGAGTTGGCAGCTGAATAGTTCACAGAGTAGGTCCAAGACAGAATGTTTCATATTGCTAGGAAGTAGCCTAGTATGTTGTTTGGACCCACAGACCCAGTGCTTTTGGTACTTAACAGTGGTTTTAGAATCTGTTCAAAGTCGATTTATGAAGGGATGGACCGAATACATTATACTGAAAATTTGGAGGTGAAAGGAGGAAGAATTTGGAGAAGAATGTATATGCTAAGATCTTAGCTATAGCTTCTGGATTTGCATGGGTAATGCCATTAGAGATAAACTCAATGCACTGCGAGGTATTATTTCTGAGATTTTCTATATAATTAGAGAGTGCCTTGTGACTATCCTTTGATGATGTAGCAATTTTTAGTCCATAATTAGCTTTACAGGATTTGTCCTTAGTCTTCAGTTCTTTATTAACCCTTATGAGTTTGATTTTAACACCCTGAGATATTGTTCTTCTATTTAGCGTTAAGAGAGTCTCTTTTTGCTGTGAAGTGCTTTTATGGTTTATTTCCCACAACAGTTTATTTCCAAACTTGATATTATATTTGTGGTGAATCATCCATTAAGCCTCTAAGCCGCAGTTAAGAAGGAGAAATAAACTTTGGGTATATGAGGCTGGCTGTACTTGCTATAAGGTTATCAAGGGGCTAAGGGACAGTTGAACTGCCTCAAGTCAGCCGAAGGCATGAAGAAGTTGACTTTGAAACCTGTAAAGATGATTGGGTTGGATGGTGATCTATATTAGGGCTGTATGGGGAACAGCATGACACAGTGGTCTGATTTCATCAATGAAGGTTGACAATATGTAAGAAGCAAGACAAGATTGGATATATTAATGCCTCTACCAGGGAGCGTGCCATTTGATCAAGGCAGTTTCTGCTGATAAAAAAAAACACAAGCACTGAAAATATGTTAACATGTAGCAGTGCCAGTTAATGGCAAGGTAGTTACTAACTCCTAGAATAACTGATGTTTAGGTTAATAGATAGCATGCAGATTAAGCTGGATCTATGTCAGTTTATCAAAAAAAAAAAAACGCATTGCTGAAACCTATATGGTTGAGACCATATGATTAACTGAAAAAACTAACAAAAATCCACACAACACCTGCCAACAACTAAACAATATGTTTGCAGGGGGGCAAGCCCCCCTGCACCCCCACACCCCCTGCTAATTGGTTATACCAACTGTGACATCACACCACAGTACAGAAATGGGGAAATTATCCAGTCTCTGCTGTACCGCAATCTCAGTCAGAATGGTTGGACGAACCAAATTGTCAATCATATGGTCGACCATATGGGTTTTGAAAATGTTGTCCTCTGACCAATTTACATAGACTCAATTAAGTTATGCTCCATGATAAGTGGGTGCCAGAAATGGCATTCTGCAGCTGACCAGGATGTGATGGCAAGTGTCTACTGATATAAGGGGTTTCAAGGAGATTGTCCTACTTAATCATTTTAGAGGTAATAACATTTTGGATAAAGAGAGAGAGCCAGCACCACCACCTGCATTACTGCCACCTATACTTGAAGGCCTGAACAAGTGGCAGGCAGTGAAACCTACAGAGGAGGGAGCCATGTTACTGCAATAAACCCTGGTTTCAATGCCAACACAAATAGCTTTGCTTTCTAGACTCAGGATCACTTTGACGGTTGGCATTTGCTTGTTTAGGCCCCTAGCACTGACATCACAAAGTACAGTTGTGTAAATAAACTTACCATAAAAGTAGGTGTTTGAATGATTACTGCTGCAGCAGTCTTAGCTATATAGGCTATATCCTGCCAAGGATATATTTTATTTATTTTTATTTTTACTAGACTCAGAGAGCCCTTTTTCAGTGGAGACCCAAGGAGAAAACCTCCAGGAAAGTAATTAAAAATAAGAAAAACTTAACAATTCAAGTTGTAAGATACTTAGTACAAAAACAGAGAGAAATATACAATATGAATATATATAAGGCAAAAGTACAGTATTTTGAGAATGCAGTAACAATATGTTTGAGAAATTTGGTTAGCATTAAGTTATTTACAAGGAATGTAGCAATGCCTAATATAAAAAAAAAGTCAGAGTAACATCATGGCATAGTACAGCAAAGATGCATTTAATAGCATAGGTACTAACTGCAGAGAGAGTAATACATGTAGACAGTTTAGGTAGATAGCAGGCAGATGCGTTAATTGAGAGAAGAAAAAAAAATTCATTAGGTAATTTCCTGACAAGTACAGATCTATGCATGTTGGAAATTAATTTTTAACTGCTTTTTGAATTCACCACTTTTGGTAGTGGAGTGATGGGACTAGTCCTCTCAATTGTACAGAATTCCTCGGTAAATGCCGGTTTTGAGGGCAAAATATTGGGGTGCCATGGATTCCCGCATGGCCACTTTAATTTCCGACTTTCCTGTTTTTTTTTTCATGCAGAGCGCAATGACGTCAGCTTCACATTACCGGTCTGCAGGTAAAAGAATGGCAGATGTTTTGTTTAATTCCTGCTGGTCCCAGTATGCGTGCTGTATTTTTTTACATTAGTAACTGTTTTGCTTGGAGACTTGCTTAATTCCTGTCGCCAAATTGCTCAGAAACAAGTTTACTTTTGGAGACTTGCCAAATTCCTGCCATATTGCTCAGACTGAAACAAGTTTACTTTCTGGACTTGCTTGTAGTAGCTAGCTCACTGCCAGTATCGGTTTGTGCTTGCGAGAGGTGCTGACAGTGGTAGTCACTTAAAATGCAGCTCATTCTAAATTTCATTATACAGATATGTGTATGTTTTTTCTTCCATATGTTGTGCTCCATTACTGTAAAATGAATGACTTGTATTAAATTGCCTCTCGCAAAAACATTTGCAAGATGAGAAAAATAGTACTGTTTTTAAACTAGTTGCTCAAACAGGTACAATACAAGCATAAATCTTTAAGTTACCTGTTCTGAATTTGTTTTTCACAAAGACAAAATTACCACACTGTGTTTGGTAGTTGACAGCTAAGTCTTAATTTCTTTGGTCTGGTCTTTAAGAACTGATTTTTTTGTTAACTGTGTATGCTCGTACTGCACAATGGAGCAGGATTGCATTTGTACTGCTTCTATTTAAACAGCCTGTGTGTTTTCCAGGATTAAAGAAAGCTGGAAAGTGGGTGAAAAAACATGATGATGATTTGTGCATGAAAGGGCCGCAGCCAGGCATTTATTAAGCAAGTTGGATTCCGAACCAATTTTCTATCGATCAAATGTGATCATAATTTCAGTGCGACTACCCAGTTTTATGCTCGACAATACTTAAAAGCCGATAAGCGGTTTCAACCTGTAACCACAAGATGTCATCAGACCCTGCCGGTCTGATGAAGTTCTGTGGTTAGAGGACGAAAGTGCTTACTGGCTTTCAAGTGTTGTTTAGTTGAATAAACAATCTGTGGTTATTTGTGCATTTGGACTTGTTCATTCAAAAAGGGTGTAGCAGAGTCTTCCTGTATCCTCGACTACTTTTTTGTGCTTGGGCAACAGTTTTTCTTGATTTTTATTCTGCTTTATTATCTCTGTCTTGGGCAATGCTGCGTGTGAAAGATAGGAGGGCATTGATAGTGCTGTGTGAGGGTTGGAAACCATGCTGTGTGGGTGTAATTAGGTTTGACTGTAAGAGGTGTTTTAGTATTTGTCTATGCATACATTTTTTCCAGTATCTTGGATAAGGGCGGAAACAAACTGTTTTTTGTATGTTAGCACTTTTGTCAAGTTTAATAACTCAACTTCTTCAGTGTCTGAAGAAGATG
The DNA here is from genome assembly GCF_019279795.1 of Protopterus annectens. Lineage (NCBI taxonomy): Eukaryota > Metazoa > Chordata > Ceratodontiformes > Protopteridae > Protopterus > Protopterus annectens. The sequence goes on from NC_056734.1 coordinate 802,202,669, forward strand.
AGTTATTAAACTTGACAAAAGTGCTAACATACAAAAACAGTTTGTTTCTGTTTTTTGCTCTTTTTTGTTTTATTAAGTGGTTTGTCAGTTTTCTTTGGAGTTTGAGATCTTGGATAAGGGGGGTAATATGGCAGTAGGCCTGTAATTTGAGGGTTCTGTAGAATTTCCTCCCTTGTGAAGGGGTATTAGGAAGAATATTTTCCAGATATCTGGTACTGTATTTTCTTGGATGGATCTATTGACAAGTATAGATACAGGGGTATGCTACAGATTCAGCTGCATGTTTTAGAAATAATGGAGGGAGCTTGTCGCTGATGGGGAACAGGGTCTGAGTTTGTTACAAAGTGATCTGATGAAGGAGGAAGCTGCTACGGGTGCTAGAGAGAATGATGGTAGAGATGAGGTGGAATGTGACGTCTTAAAACAAGAGTTTCTGGTTTAGTAAGCTTTTCTATTGTTTTGATGAAAATGTTATGTAGGCTTGCAGTTTCATTAGAAGGTTTGTTAGGGAAGGGGTTTGGTGAAGCGGGGTCTCCTGGAGATAATAATTTGTTTATTAAGTGCCAGAATTTCTTTGAGTTGGAATTTGGGTTGCTCAGAGATTTTTGATAATTTTTTTTGTCTAGTAGGACCTGCTTTTTTTGTTTGGTTTACGGAGCTGTTTATATAAGTTCAGGTGGAAAGTTCAGTTGTTATTGTTTTCCATGCTCTCCAGGCACTGTCTCTCTTGTTCATAAGTGATCGAGTTGCCTGGTTTAACCATGGTGCATAATTACATTTTAGCCTAATTTTTCTGCTGGGAGCCAGGATGTTAAGGGTTTCGAGGAATATACTGCTGAAGCTTTGGACATCCTCATTGAGGGGTAATATGTGTAGGAATGACAAATTTACAGAGGACAGTAATTTGTTTAGGGTGACAGGGTTATAGTTTTTAAGGTTACGAGACTCTTTGTATTGGTGGTTCTTGTTAAGATTGGGAGAATGTCTTACTACTGAAGTAGGGAGGTGGTCACTAAGGGAGCTAGGTAGGGTGGAATGGTTATGATTGCACTGGGGGTTGGATGCTAATATCCAGTCGATGACAAAGCCATTCTGGGAATGTTTTTGCTGGTGCGTGTGTGAGGTGATCAGCTGGGTAAAGCCATAAAGGTTTATTAAGTAGCTAGGAGATGCAGTATTAACAAGGTTCCAGTCAATATGCATATCCCCAAGTATGATGGTTTCATAGGGCATGTATATAGAAATCCAAGAAAGAAAATGCTCAAGTATGGGAATATTTTCACCTGGGGGCATGTAGATTTCTGCAATGACAAATTTTTTGTGTTGATTTAGGTTACAGGTTGCTATAAGTATTTTGGCAGGGCAGAATTCAGTGATAGCTATTGAGAGGGGGAGATAGAGAGCTGGTCAGGGTAGAGTATGGCTACTCCTCCACCCTTTTTTTACTTCTATCCTGTCAAGCAATATTATAACCAGGGGAGAATTTCACAGTTTGCAATATGAGGTTTTAGCCATGTCTCAGACAGAGCAAGTATATCTGTATTAAATTAAGAAATTGAGGCGTGAAAGAGGGTACTTTTATTGACAATGCTTTGTATATTCATTGACAAAAAAGATTGATTTTTGGAGGCTTGTGATCATATTTAGCTATTTGTGAGGAATTTGGAAAGGTGGCTGCTGTGTAAGTATGGTTAGAGTGCTGTTGGCAAGGGCCTAGGTTGGGGTGAATATCACCAGATAAGAGTAGTATTGTGCTTTGAAGTATCTGTATGAAAAAATATTTGCAAATGAACTGATGTTTTGTTTTGATGTGAGGTTGGTCATTTGGTATGCACAATACTTTGAACTTATGAAATGATATAGTGGTGTGGTTAAAGAGAGATGGTACAATAGGGGTAGAGTAGCTATTTGTATGGTGGTTAGTGGGATAAGACGGTGTGGGAGATGGGGTGGTAAGCAGATGAGGAGTATGGTAAGTGGTTAGAACTAGAAAAGAATTAGAAACAGGAAGGAGAGAAATAAGGTTTTGAAAGGTATAGCCATGATTTAGTTTCAGCTCAGAACTAATTAAAGGGTAACAATTTATTTAAGATTAGTATAAAAATCAAGGTTGACTGAAGAAGTTTTCTAAAGTGAGTGACTGAAAGAGTTAAAAGCAAATAAGGCTCAGGAGAAAGTGGGTGTTACAGTTCATGGTGATGTGGGGCATGAGTATAGAGAAGAGGGGGTATCTAATGGCTAGTGGGGAGGTGAGGCAAAGCAGGTTTAGGTATAAAGGAAATGATGTCAGGGGTGGGTGAGAATGGGGGTAAAGTAAGGGAAAGGAGTGAGCCCGAGTGCAGTGAGGGAGTATGGAGCAGGATGAGTCAGAAAAACTGGACCAGGCCAGCTTCCAAGAAAAGAATCAGGAAAACTAAGCTCAGTCAATTACAGGTCAGTGTATCGCAGTATTTTCCTAATAACTAGAAATCCTGTGCTACTAATCTAGTACAGTGTAGTGAAAAGGACCACCACTTCTATATGGAAAAACAATACAAGTATGGGCTGCAGGTACATAGGTAAATCTTTTCTAAGAGAAAAATAGTAGTTTTAAGTAACTGACCTAGGAGTACAATAGGAAGAGAAAAAAATGGGGGGGGGGGTGACCAGTAGTGTGCACACTTACAGTAAAAGGCTATAGCAAAATGTCTTCAGTTTAGAGGACAGATTAAATACAACTCTAACATACACTAGTTTAGTTGAAAGCACTTTAGCATTCCACCAACGCAGGGTCTCACAGTGCAGGGCAACCAGATGGCCTTTAGTTTATTGGAGGTTGGCCAGGACACAGCATAAAACTTTTGCTGAGGGAAACTAGTTTAGCTGAAAGCACTTTAGCATTCCACCAACTCAGGGTCTCACAGTGCAGGGCAAACAGACAGCCTTTGGTTTATTGGAGGTTGGCCGTGACACAGAATAAAACTTTTGCTGATGGGAATGTGAGCACACTACTGGGGATTCCTATGAAGCAAGGGCAGAAAAGCTAAGTCAAAAGATAGTGACTTTATATGACAACCGGACAGCTTCCAAAGCTTTTAGAGCACCTTCTAAGTGCCCAAATTGTCTGGTAGCTCAAGTTGAGCTGACTAAAAAATGAGTTTGGGAGCCACGCCGATCAATACTTTCCTGCTAATACAGAGAAGGAGGCTGAGCCCTGAAAGGACAGTGCTAGGAAGAACAAAAAATAAATAACCACACTCTGGCATAAGTAATGCAAGGAGGATGGAGGAAGGGAGTGGTTACTGTAGCAGTGATCATTCCAACATTCAGTGTTATTGTAAGTTTGCTTACACAACTGTACTATGTTCATCGTATTGATCACTGCTGCACTAGTCTTAGCTGTATGAGTACATTACCTTAGCTTACTACACTTGGGAGGTGGAAAGAGAAGAAACCATGGAGAATGGTCCGTGCAAAGCCTCATATAGAAGTAATCAAGCTTATAGTGCTTTGAAAAAAGTATGTATGTTGCAGCTTCTAGAATACTTCTAGATTCCAACCCTTTCCTAAAAGCCACAGATGAAGCCAAGGTCCTGGGAGAGTGGGCCTTGACCCTGCTCTGATTACTTTTGTTGTGGTGAGTAAAACAAAGGGTAATAGCCTTAGACAATTGTTTGGAAATAATCTGTTTTGACACAGGTTGTCCCTTATTTTTACATTCATGAGAAATGAACAATAGATCAAAAGATCTGAAAGATTTAGTTCCATCAAGATAGTGCATGAGTTGCCTGTGGACAATCCAAAGTATGGAATTTTCTCTCATTTTTAGGTCCAGGAAAGAAAACAGGGACATAGATAGTTTAGCTTGAAATAAACTTGGATACCTCTTTAGGCATAAAAGCAAGATTAGTTGTCAAAGAAACTCTGTCCATATGAAAAAGCGGTAGGGTTGACAAAGCATAAGAGCTTACAATTCAGATACACTTCTTGAAGAGGCTAGAGCAATCAGTAAAACTGTTTTCCATGATAAGAACCTCAAGTCAGCCTAATTAGCTGGTGCAAATAGAGCAAGTGTTAGACTCTCTAATGCAAAATTAAGATCCCAAGTAGGGACCATCAGTTTTTTAGGAGACCTCTTATGCAAAACCCATTTCAAGAACTTTTTGACATGACACACCCTTGAAAGAGGAGGATTCATGGGCAGACATGCTCAAATGGCTAATAAATAAGCTTTGATAGAGGAATAAGAAAGGCCATAGAATAGTAACTCACACAAACATTATAAAACCTGAAAACAACTTGCCCTGAATGGATAATGGTTATGCTGTTGACACCAACTAGAAATCCTTTTCTATTTAATAATATGATTTTCTAGCAGCAGACTTTCTTGTCTCCTTAATTACCTGCTGCATGTCCTCAGAAAAACAGGTGCCTAAAATAAATTAAGATCCAGTCATCTCTAGGCAGTCAAATTAAGATGATTGATGTTGGGGTGTATCAATCACCACTGTTCTTGTGTGAGTAGATCAATTCTGTGAGGAAGCTTCTGGTAATTGCCCTTGGTAATTTTTAAAAGAAGGAAGAATTATAGCTGCCTGGGACAGTCAAAAGAAAGACCTTAGGATATTCCTTTTGAATCTTAAGCAGTATCCTGGATATCCTGGATATTAGTGGAAAGGGTTGAAAGGGTGGAAAGGCATGCAGGAACATTCTTGACCAAAGAAAAGAAAAAGCAATTGTCTTCCAGGCCTTCTTGCATGGAGTCCTGGAACGCACTTTTGCCAGATGATTTATCAAGGAAGAGGCAACGAGGTCTACTTGAGGAATTCCCCACAAATGGATCAAATATTGGAAGCCCCCTTGATCTAGCCTCAATTTGTGAGTATCTACCATGGTCTGCCATATATTTTTGTTCAGACAGAATGAAGGATGCCTGTAGTATAAGATTGCACTATGAAGCTATATCATAAGCTAACATGGTTAGTCTTAAAACCAGGTATGACATGGTTCCCACCTTTCTTGTTGATATATCACATGACTGTGGTATTGTCTATAACCACTTGACGAGGTCCTTGGGACCAAATATGGTTCTGAGAATTGAGTATCTTGATCAGGTTCTGAGAATTGAGTATCTTGATCAGGGCAAGCAGCTCCTTGATATTTATGTGCCTGCATCTGTCCTTGATGCCCCTCACAACTTGTGCTTTTAGCCCTCCTGAAACTGCTCCCCAAGCAAGTCTAAAGCATTTGTGGTGCGTGACTGCTGTGGAGCAAGAATGGAGAAATGGAGACCTAGATTTAAGGATATCTATTGTCTCCACCAAAAGATTCTGCTTCTAAAACTCTAGTATTGAGATCTGAAAAGATAATGGGTGTTGATGCTGGGACCAAAGCGATTTCAGATACTACTGTATATTTCACGTGTGGAGTCTTTCCAGAGGTATCATGAGAACCATAGAAGCCATGAGACCTAAAATCTTGAGATATTCCCTCACAGTGACTGATGTCTGATTGGAAAACTTTAAAAATAAATTCTAAATTAAGATCTATTTTTCCTGTGGAAGAAAAGCTCTTTGAACTTAGGCTTGTAGTTGACATCCCAGGAGCACAATCCTGTGTGAGGGAATCAATAAAGACTTTTGAATGTTTTCTTGGAATCCCATCTTGTGTAAGAGATCTCTCACAGAAGACAGTGATTCCTGACACTTTGAAAAACACTATACAAAGATAAGCAAGTCATCTAAATATGGAAAAATGGGGATATCCAGTAGCCTGCAATGGGATAAAATTGGAACTAGACACTTTGTGAACACTCTAGATGCAGTGGATACTACAAAGGGTAAGACAGTGAATGGATAATGTGATCCAGAGACATAAAACCTTAACAAACATCTGAAGTCTAGATGAAAAGGCAATGATGATAAGCATTTTTTATGTCTAGTGTTACCTGAAAACTTGAAAAAGGAAGAAGAGGTAACAGGCTGTGAAGTGACATTACTTTGAATATGGGCACTATCACAAACAGGTTTGGGAAAGAAAGATTCAGAACTAGTCTCCACGTATTTTCTTTCTTTGGCACTAGGAATATCCTTGAATAAAACTTTTTCCCCACCTAGGAAAGAAGGAACTGGTTCTATTACTCCTTGGGACAGCATGTGATGAAGAAAAAGTAAAAAAACAAGAGGTTGCTCTGCAGGATGAGGATTGACACCCTGGAAAGGACACAAAGTGTCTAGTTCCAATTTTATCCCATTGCAGGCTACTCTACATTCCTTTCTATCCTAAACTCCCTAGCTCCAACTCAAACCAAAAGAGTTAAAGCAAAAACAGCCCCTTGGCTTACAAAAGCCACCAAGAAAACTATGAAAGAAAGAGACAAATCTTGGAAAAGCTATCACCAGCATAAACAACCTGAACTGTTACTAAAATACAAACAGTTGCGAAACCTAGCCAAAAAACAAGCCATTAAAGACAAAAAATCCTATTACAACCACCTCCAAATAAATCTTACAAAAAACCCCAAACAATTCTGGAACTCCATAAACTCCCTCCTCAAGCCTGGTACTACAAATAACCCTTGTCCTGACACTAGCAAATCTGAACAAGAAATCGCCAAACTATTTAATACATTCTTCACCTCTTCCATTGCTGAACTGACCAAAACCTTCTCCAATAACCTCCCCCTACCCACCTCATCCCCAACTTCCTACCCACATCCTCCCACCCCCCCTATTTTCAAACTTAAACCTATATCCACCAACCTCATAAAAAAACTTCTCTATAAACTCAAACCTTGCACCAATGATCCTGACAACATTCCCTCCTCCTTCCTAAAAATCGCCTCTGACAGTACTGCGCTCCCTGTCAGCATCCTTATCAATAGGTCACTACTCGAGTCATATGCACCAAAACTATGGCGTTCCGCTTATATTCTCCCACTCCACAAGGGTGGCAAAAACTGCAACTTCCTGTGGAAGAAAAGCTCTTTGAACTTAGGCTTGTAGTTGACATCCCAGGAGCACAATCCTGTGTGAGGGAATCAATAAAGACTTTTGAATGTTTTCTTGGAATCCCATCTTGTGTAAGAGATCTCTCACAGAAGACAGTGATTCCTGACACTTTGAAAAACACTATACAAAGATAAGCAAGTCATCTAAATATGGAAAAATGGGGATATCCAGTAGCCTGCAATGGGATAAAATTGGAACTAGACACTTTGTGAACACTCTAGATGCAGTGGATACTACAAAGGGTAAGACAGTGAATGGATAATGTGATCCAGAGACATAAAACCTTAACAAACATCTGAAGTCTAGATGAAAAGGCAATGATGATAAGCATTTTTTATGTCTAGTGTTACCTGAAAACTTGAAAAAGGAAGAAGAGGTAACAGGCTGTGAAGTGACATTACTTTGAATATGGGCACTATCACAAACAGGTTTGGGAAAGAAAGATTCAGAACTAGTCTCCACGTATTTTCTTTCTTTGGCACTAGGAATATCCTTGAATAAAACTTTTTCCCCACCTAGGAAAGAAGGAACTGGTTCTATTACTCCTTGGGACAGCATGTGATGAAGAAAAAGTAAAAAAACAAGAGGTTGCTCTGCAGGATGAGGATTGACACCCTGGAAAGGACACAAAGTGTCTAGTTCCAATTTTATCCCATTGCAGGCTACTCTACATTCCTTTCTATCCTAAACTCCCTAGCTCCAACTCAAACCAAAAGAGTTAAAGCAAAAACAGCCCCTTGGCTTACAAAAGCCACCAAGAAAACTATGAAAGAAAGAGACAAATCTTGGAAAAGCTATCACCAGCATAAACAACCTGAACTGTTACTAAAATACAAACAGTTGCGAAACCTAGCCAAAAAACAAGCCATTAAAGACAAAAAATCCTATTACAACCACCTCCAAATAAATCTTACAAAAAACCCCAAACAATTCTGGAACTCCATAAATTCCCTCCTCAAGCCTGGTACTACAAATAACCCTTGTCCTGACACTAGCAAATCTGACCAAGAAATCGCCAAACTATTTAATACATTCTTCACCTCTTCCATTGCTGAACTGACCAAAACCTTCTCCAATAACCTCCCCCTACCCACCTCATCCCCAACTTCCTACCCACATCCTCCCACCCTCCCTATTTTCAAACTTAAACCTATATCCACCAACCTCATAAAAAAACTTCTCTATAAACTCAAACCTTGCACCAATGATCCTGAAAACATTCCCTCCTCCTTCCTAAAAATCGCCTCTGACAGTACTGCGCTCCCTGTCAGCATCCTTATCAATAGGTCACTACTCGAGTCATATGCACCAAAACTATGGCGTTCTGCTTATATTCTCCCACTCCACAAGGGTGGCAAAAACTGCAACTTCTCTAACTTCCGCCCCATAGCTATCCTCTCTCCCATCTCCAAAGTTCTCGAAAATGCATTCACATACAGCTCATGCCATTAATAACCGAACATCAACTACTCTCTCCAACCCAACACGGCTTCCGTCCTGGACACAATACCAACACAGCCCTTCTGTCCTTTTTACACTCTATCAACTCAGCTCGGGACTCCGGCAACTTAGTTTCATCTATTTTATTAGATTTATCTAAAGCTTTCGACACAATCTCCCACACTCATCTTCTACACCATCTATCCAACCTTAATATCTCCCCAAATACTCTTTCCTGGTTCTCTAGCTATCTTTCTGACAGGTCCCAAGCAGTGAAATGGGGCCAATCCACTTCCACCTTCCTTCTAACACCGACAGGAGTTCCCCAAGTTTCCATTCTTGGCCCTCTTCTATTCAACATCTTCATTAATGATTTCCACAAAGCCATTCCAAACACCAAAATTGTCCAATACGCAGACAACTCTACTCTGATCTGCTATGCTTCCAACCAATATGAATTAAAATTACTAACTCAATCTGCCTTTTCAACCACTGAAAAATGGATGCTCCAAAACCACCTCTCACTCACCGCTAACAAAACCAAAATACTCCTATTCACTCCCTCCCTCCAAAGCAAGTCCCATTGATAAAAACTCATTTGAAATTACCAGCCTCAACAAATCTATCATTGATATTGTTCCCTCTGCCAAACTTTTAGGGGTCACCATTGATGAACACCTAAAATTCAACACCCATATCCTACAAAACATCAAAAAAACCCACATAAAACTTGGCCTACTCTACAGAAATAATTACTTCCTCTCTCCCTCCACTAGATTGGCCCTGGCCACTACATATCTTCTCCCATCCCTTCTGTATGGTGCTCCATTACTTACTAATCTAGCTTCCACTCTTACCTCCAAACTAGAAGTATGCTACAACAAAGTCTCCAGATTTGCCACAAAAACAAAGGCCTCCTCTCATCACTGCTCCTCACTACTAACTCTAAACTGGCTTGAACTCCCAAATCAACTAAACTTCCTCCAAATTGTCAAAGCCCATAAATTAATATTTCAACCCACCAGCTGCCCCTCTTTACCCAATATCCTCCTACCTTATAGCCCCCCAAGACCTCTTAGATCCACTCATCAAAACCTTATTATTATCCACAAACCTAAACAACCTGCTGGTCAACTTTTACTCTCCCATACCTTAGCTAAAAAATGGAACTCCCTGCCCTCCACTTTGAGAGCTTGTGACAACCTAAACACTTTCAAAAGACTACTCCACTCCTGCCTATTTCATCACAGGCATTGTGACTGCACTCCTCTCTCCTCATCTCCCAACCTCCCCTCTTCCTTCCTCCTGGCTGACCTTCCTCCCTCCTAATCACCCCTCACTTATACCCAGCCTAGAAACTACAACTAATCTCACCCCTACCTCTCACCCTTAGCAACCACCCTTCCTTCAAATAAAAAAAAAAAAAAAGTGTACAACTACATATGTGAATGTAACTTATATTGACTCTTTCTATTGCTATTTTTCAACTTGTTTATGTGAAGGTGCAATATGATACTTCTACATGTCTATTTTGTTATGTAAGTTGTGATGCAGAACTTCACTGCTTAATGAAAATGAACATTATAATACTTTATGTAACTTGCTATGTGGAGCTTTTCTCCCCAGGCCTACACTAAAAACGGGCTCTCGAGCCCAGTGGACCTCCCCGGTCACCAAACTGGAATAAATAAATAAATAAATAAAAATTTCCTCCCACTGCTATCTGTAACCCTGATGACTGATTTACAGAACCCATTTGTCTGAACAATTTGTTGCCAAAGAGAAAAATGGAGATTCAGACTTTCTGGAAACAAAAGGGGTAAGGATGATGGGGGGGGGGGGTCACAAGGTATCTTGAATAGTTTCAGATTTGTTGGACTGTCCATGGTTTTGGAAGGTTTGAGACTTCTTTTAGGAAATCCCCTTGCCACTTCTTCTTAAATGTCTGTTTACCTGAATCCTTGTTTAGATTGTTGATTTATTTGTTTGTTTGTTTATTTACTTATTTACTTATTTATTCTCAAAATTGGATGAGGAAAAAGAAAATTCCTTGGATAATTTGGAAAAGCAGGTCTGAAAAATCTCACAGATTGCCTGGATCAATTTACTCCTTTTATAACACTTTTTGATCACCTTTGCAGCAGAGGGGCCAAACACTAAATTTATTTCCAAGGGAAAATGTAAAATTGTATTTTTTGCACTGGGAGTTTCTGAGAATGCAGACAAGCAAACTTTTTAAAGTAGTACCAGTGGCCATAGCCCTGGAAGAAGTATCAATAGAGTCATATATACACACACTGTATACAATAAGTAGTGATCTGTACAATAGAAGAAACTAAATTATTTAAAGGAACATTTTCTTCACAAGAAGAAACTGTAGATAAAATGGTCCTTGTACTTTCACAATTTATTTATTTATTTATTTAAGTTTGATGACCGGCAAAGTCCACTGGGCCAAGAAGAGCCCATTTTCAGTGTAGGCCCAGGGAGAAAAGCTCCACAATAATTGCAAGTTACATTTCACATGCTACAAAAGGACATAGTTCATACAGCTAATTAAACATTTACAGATAAGCTCCATGATATTTGCAATTGGCTTGTCACAATGTTACAAAAAATTTCAACATTTACATAAAGTGAATATTTTTGTTATAAATTCAATTGTATTTTTAACATTTCAAAATATATAGCTACTAGCCATTAGTAGGTTAGGAAAACATTATGATGGAGAGGCTAATAATATATTTGAGACTGGAGAGTATAGTACAATAGATATTAGAGAGAAAAATTAGTTTTTAGTAGGCGAGGGATTGTTTTGGCTGGGATAAAGTAATAGTAGAGGTAGTTGGATGAGTCAGTGCAAGGTGGCATGAGCAGGGGAGGGGTTTAAGTTGGAGCGTGACAAGGGCATTCCCATTTGGAAGAAAGATGAGAAAGTAGCTGAGATTTGAAATTTGTATGGTTAGGTAGGTTGCATAGGTGTGTGGGGAGAGAGTTCCATTGTTTAGTTAAGGAGTGGGAATTTGCCAGAACAAACTTTAACATATCAGCCTGGACATTTAAAATACTGAAATTCATAGTTACAGAAGTACTGTTAGGAGGGTGGCCTAATGGTTAAGGTACAAGGTGCAGGGTTTGAATCTCACAAGGGACAATTGGCAAGGCTTAAAATGGCTCACAAGGGCAGTTAGTTTAGTACTAATCTATGAAACTATACACTTTGTTATTATATCTATTAATCATTTTCCCTTCCTTATTAGAAAGAATAGGACTGGAATTAACTAAGAGCTTGGCAGCAGTGAATCACCTAAGGCTGTAGCTGCTGGGTCAGGTTTTGGGAATAGTGCATACAAATTTAAAAGACTGAGAAACTTTATACATCTTATCTTCCTTTATAGGAACAGCTGTCTGGCTATCAGAAAAATTGCAAGCAGTAAGACACACATCCTCTAAATCAAATATGACAGGAGGAATGGGTGTAGGTTCTAGAAAATCCTTCTCAAACAACTCTTGGTACTTTATGAGGAACTGAGAAACCTTAGTGTTTTCCAACTGAAAACACTAGGACATTCTAGCAATAGTCTGAGAATGACAAAATCCCACAGGGAAAACCAAAAACTGAGCTCTCCTCTAAGTCTGAATTAGACATTTGACAACAAAGATCAGAATCTGTCCTTGCAACTTCAGGAAAAGATGAATCCCTCTCTGGACTATTGTTAGAATCCCTCTTTCTTTTACCAGAAACTACTTTACAAGAAGGATCAATAGCCTGCATGAAGCACTGAACCAAAGAAATTTGTGTAGATATGTTTGTTTGTTTTTTTTTATTTTTTGACAGGAGAAAAGGGGGGAAACCATGTTACTAATGTCAGCCACTGTTTCCACAGGATTGGACACAACATTCTGACACAATAGGAAAACCTTCTCTGTTCCCTCTCCCAGGATAAACAAGAGTGGCCTTCTATTGCCCACTATGGGTTCCCCAACAGTCACAGATGATATGGCTAACCCCTGGTCCATAGTGGCTGTAGGTGCTACACCAGATGGAGCCAGGGTAAAAGATGAGTGGTCTGAGATACAACAAATGGCCACAGCAGAGTCATCCACCTACAGCTGAAGCAATTTTCTAGCCTGCTATTGTGGAAAAGTCTGTTTGCTTAACTTTTTCTTTTTGTGGCTGGAAGAAGGATTGACCATTCCATGGTTAAATAGAAAAAGGTGCCTCTTTACCTTGGAAGTCATGGAGCAAATGCTGGTAAAACTACCAGTCCACAAAAGTTACTTTTTGATGGAAAAAAACATAGTAAAAAGCACTTTAAACACTATGGGGGCTCCACAACAGGAAAACAAATACAAATTCTCTCCAGAAAATATGTTTTCAGTTACTTTACACTACTTTTAAACTGGCAGAAAATGCAAGTGCTCTATTTAAAAGAACATTAAACTCTTGATACAGTCCATTAAAACACAACACTCCTAGCTCTAAAATAACTTTCCTAAGGAGGAAAGTAATAAGCCTACAATAAATTTAAGAAAATGGAAGTACCCCCCAAAAGGAACATCATCTACTCAGCAAGGAAAGCAGAAGCCAACTCTCAATCCTTATATACCTCAGAGGAGTGTACATTTTGGTGCCAGTAAAATTCTGAAGGATTTTGCACTTAAACTTGTATTTTAGTCAGCTCAGCTTCAGCTGCTTCACAGTTTGGGCATATGAAAGGTGCCCTGAAGCTTTAGAAGCTGGCCTGCTGTTATATATATGATTATGTATATGGAAGCATACTAAAATGGCGACAGATCACAAACTGTTGGTTACAAAGCATTTCCAAGATGTCAGTACACAATACATCAGACAGACTGCACAGAATGAAGTTAAAACTTCAGAAATATGATGGTGACATGCAGTACAAACTCCGATAGCTAATGTAAATTGGTGACATGCTGAAAAGAGCTTTGGTGGGATTCAATAAAGCATACATGATGGATTGCCACTGTGTGGCGCAATGCACATATGGGCGTAGAAACCTTTAACTTCAGTAACCCCAGTGTAGCAGTGCGCACCCCCACACAAACAAGATAAACACTGTGGCATGCTAATTACTGCATAAGCAGCTGAACTGCATGCTACTCATCCAAGACAACACATTGGAGCTATTCAACAAGCTATAAAGCAAACATGTAGACTCCATGCTGGTGTTTCCCATGAATTCCAAAACTTTTGGAAAGCAAAATACATGAGATTTGTACAGAACTGACCTTAACATATGACAGTAAGCTGGATGAAACAAAAGGAAAGTAACAATAGCAACATAAATCCTGTTTTGTGCAATAACACAAATGCAGCTTTGCTCCCCCACCCCCAAATTAATAGTACACTTGTAAGTAATGCAGACAGCTAAAAGTGTAAAAGTGTGGGATAATCAAAATAATTATAAAAAAACATTAAGCAGACTATTCATAGTTACATGTCAGCATATGCAATATGTAGCTGATAAAATGTAGGCATATCATTTAAAAATCAGTACTCCTCTGTGTTCAACACAAACAATCCATCTCCCCTTCAGTTTCCCTATCTACACATTTGACTTCTGGTGTGGATTCAAGGTTGTTAGCACAGTGAAGATGCAAATGAGGTCTGAACTCATTTGAACTGCTGAATCCCAAATCATTGGCTCCATGTAGTTGATGTAAACACAGTGCAGGCACTCTCTCAGTGTACGGATGGCACCTGTGAATCCTTACATCAGGTAGCTGTGTCAAGTTAGACTTACAACCTGTTGCATGTATGTCTGTCAAAGTTGGAAATGCAAGTAAGCAATGCAAAATTCACAGGTTCTATTTCATTAACATCCAACCTCGTCTTCATTTGTGTGCAAATTGTGTTTTCTGTCACTTTTCATTATTATTTTATTATCTTTGGCCATTGTTTTGTGTGATGTGGCACTTAGCTCAATCACAGGCAATAGAGGAATAAATAGAAGGTTTGACTGTGCTTATCTTGTTTGTGCGGCATTGGACAATGGGCAAAAGGGAGACCTTAAGAATGATGAGTACATAAGGGAATGTCAAGTAACTCTTCCAGTGACAGCATTGCCAAAGTATGACAGTTAGTACTGAGTCTCTGGAATATACCTGCTACTTAACTAACTCTGTGGCAGCAGGTGTTAATGCAGTGATATGTTCCTTTTTGGGGCTAGATGGTACTGAGTTCAAATACAACTGAATCTAACACTTTTATGCACTACTGTACTACCAATGCTGTGTGTTGGCGTGCAATGCACATCAATGTGCAATAATGCATTAAAGAAAAGAAATGGGGAAGACAGGACAGTGGTGAAATGGGGAGCAAGCAGGGGGAAGAACAAATGGAAAGCAATACCGGAATGTGCAGGAGGGAGGTAGGAAAGAAACACAGCTATCTATTTCTTGAACAGTAAAAACTGATAATATATGTAGAATATTAGCTGAATTTGGGCTGTCACATGCAGAGAGAGGGGTGACCACAACACAATCATGTTGTATAGCCAATTGGACTGAATCAAGTGTGTCAAGAACACATGAGTGTGAAATGGAGAGCTATGTATGAGACATTTTTTTTTTTGTGGGACAGGTGCATGAGAGCACTTGAATGGCTTAAAAGTTGAATATAGTCAAGACGGGTATTCATAATGGCATTCTGTTCTGTTTTTTCACAGCTGCCATAGAGAGGGAGTGCAGTTTTAAGACCTATGCCACTAGAATGACGAGGATGAGGGAGGCACGTGGTATGTACGCAGCAGAAGAGTAGTGTTATTGTACCATTAAAAGTTAAAGATAGCTTTTTTTGGTATTTTAGGCAGTTGTATCAAACTGAGCATGCATATCTCATCTGTAAACACAAGTATGCATGCATTAGTCTGTAGCACAAACCAAGAGTACAAAGACTTTAGTCAGAGGTGGTGGGTTCAAATATCACACTTCCCAACTATCCAGTATCTGTTAATTCTTCAGTTATGTGTAACTTAAAAGTTTAAAGTACAAGCTCTATACCAGTGGCATATATGTCCTGCTGTAAACTATAATCTTGATAATTGGAACACGTATATGTGCAATACATGCACATGTAAAGGAGCACTTGCTGCAATCTGTAGCATAGTGTGCATCTGTTAGGAGCTGCTAGTCTTAAAAGTAATAAGTTATCTGTTAGGGGGTGGTAGTGTTTAGAGTAAAGGTTATGATAATAGAGTCAAATGATTGTATTACTGCATTGCATGTTACGTATGAAGGTACTAATCTTAACTCTTTTTTTTGTCTCACCCCAAACCTTATCTCTTTTTTTTGTTTTGTTTTATTATGTGTCATCAAAATGTGTCCATGTTATTCATGTGTACCACAACACAAAATGTTCCCCAGCATAGTGGAGTAGGCCTGCCACACTGATTCACCTGCCCCCACTCCATCGGTTCCGGCTCAGTTGTCCAGCACATCTGGGAGCCGACTTGGCAGCACCATCTCTGCTGTCGATGCACTACCTGCCCCCTCAGGTAGTTCTGCCACAGAGAATAGGCTAGTGGTTCCCTCTGGGAGCAGTGGCAACAGTGGTGAGTTTATCACTTGCACTAAACTGCCAGGGATGGTGCGTAGGGATGTGTGCCGCACTGTTGTTGCATGCCTATGCTGGATGGAGGGGCTGCTCTCCCTCATTTTACATAGGACCAGTAAGAGGAGAAGGAGACATTGAGCATTCCAGCCAGTGGCAGAGTGAGGTGACAATGATGACAGTCCTTTTGGTGAGGACTCAATTCTCACTGTCATTCAGCTTAATGTCCATGTGTCCTGGATATCTCCACCCTCATCCCATCCATGGTGTCCACTGACCTCTTATGTCCATCACTGTCCCTGTGTCTTGTCTTCTTTGTCTTGTCTGTTTGCAATTGCTTCCTCAACTACCCAACTTACCAGAACCAGACATACTTACATTCCTTCCCCAACATTCCTCTTTCTCAAAAAAAAAAAATGTAAAACAAGCACCTGTCACACAAAAAGAAATTGAACACATGTCTTCTTGACACACTTGATTCAGTCCAGTTGGCTATACAACATGATTGTGTTATGGTCACCCCTCTCTCTGGAGATGACAGTCTGAATTCAGCTAATATTCTGCATATATTATCAGTTTTTTACTGTTGAAGAAATGGATAACTATTGTTCTTTCCTACCTCCCTCCTGCACATTTCTGTATAGATTTCCATTTGTTCTCCCCCCTGCTTGCTCCCCATTTCACCACTGTCCTATCTTTCCTATTTATTTTCTTTAATGCATTATTGCATACTGGTGTCAATTGCATACCAATGCACAGTAATTTTAATACAAAAGTACTTAAAACTCTTAGACTCAGTTCTATTTGAACCCACTACCATCTGGCCCCAAAAAGGAACATATGAATGCATTAAAACCAGTTGTCACAGAGTCAGTTAAGTAGAATGTATATTCCAGAGACTAAGTACTAACTGTCATACTTTAGCAATGCTCTCACTGGAAGAGGTACATGACATTCCCTTATGGACTAGGCATTCTTAATGTCTCCCTTTTGCCCATTATGTAATGCTGCACAAACAAGATAAGCACAGCCAAATCTTCCATTAATTCTTCCATTCCCTGCGATTGTGCTAAGCGCCACATCACACAATGGCAAAAAAAATAATAGCTGAGGTTAATTAATTGTCACATGGCACAATATTATATTGCAGATACACCAAAAAACTCATTGTCTACCATTGTACGTGTTTGAAATGGTATGCATAATCTTCAAACTGTTTTAATTTACTTTTAAACTGCTCAGCAGTATTGTCATCCGTTATGTAGTGACTATCATATTGGTACCACTCTGTCCCACTTTGTCCATTTCAAGCACTTACAATGGGAGAGAATGAGCTTTTTTCATGTACCTGCAATATAAAATTGTGCCAGGTGGATTCAGGATACAAAAAATGTATACCTATCGAGAGAAGTACCCTGATCTACTCAGGGGATGGCAATTAATTAACCTCAGCTGTTCATTTCGGTACATGGAATTAATGAACGCTTTTTTAGTCCCATAGAGAAAGAACTATGCACCAAAACTGAAACATTGCATACTAGTTAACTACAATGATTGAATTTAATGCACAAACAGGTATGTTATATCAAGTGCAATATCATATAGTCTCATATCAGAAGAGACTGGTTGAAATGAAAAAAGAAAATTAGCAAGGGATATGACAGACTTTAAGAGAAGGAATGTGTTCACTTGGTCTGGAGATAGACTACCTCTGAGATGAGACAAATATCAACAGCCATATCTGAGCAGCTAACACCTATATCTCAACACAATGAACTAAATCATAGATTTATTATTAGATTACATGTTATGAAAAGTGCTTTAAGCAGTAAAATGCATTTTACAGCATCAACTAATCAGAGTTTGAGAATAGACTGTGGTTTCACCAATGAGATGACAGCAGCTGCTCAACAGATGGATAACATTAACCCAAAAGTGATCTTGGGAAGTTTGGAATTAATGGAAGTTAATGTAATTGGAGAAATAGAGAATGGCCTGGGGAAACAACAGACATTTGTGGATTCTCACTGCATCCGAGCCCTCTATCCCATTGATTTGTCTTTTTTACTAGAGTACCCACTACCATGTCTCAACCAAAGCCCCATGGAAAGAACTCATTTCAACAATGGAAAAAGTCTCAAAGGCCAGTAACTCACATTCAAATGAGGAGACAAAGAAACTAGTTTTTAATTTATCATCATACACATTGACAAAAGATGAAGCAACAGTTCTCTCAGAAGGTCTACATTTCCTTACAGCAACTGTCTCTGATGTTTCTAAAACATTGGCTGAATTTAATTACTTTGTCTGTACGTTAAACTTAAAGTTACTGTTTGGGAATAATTCTATTAATCATGACATTAATAAATGTAAGAGATCTGGTTTGTTTATACCACACAGCAATAATGTAATATATGTTTTTGTGAGAATACTGGTGAGAGAAATTTACAACCTATATAAGGATCAAAAGATGGATAAGTTTTTCAATTTAATGAAAGGAAAGCAGTTAGCAGTCACTTCACTAGTGAATAATGATAACATTTTTATTACAAATGCAGATAAGGGTGGAAGGGTAGTTGTATTAGAGTCCCCATGCTATTTAAGAGCAATGGTAGATATGGTAAATAGTTCTGACTATGAGAAAATTACAAAAAGTGAATGTAATACAATCATAAGCACAGTGTTAAGTGTTCTAAGTGAGTAAAAAATAAGATTAATAATGAACTATTGCAGTATTTAATTGTAGAGATGCTTATTGTTCTGTTCATTTATGGTTTAGCAAAGTTGCATATATCTATGATTGATCCCCCGTTCAGATCAATAATTGCTGTAAGAGGATGGGTGAGAGAATCAATGTCAAATTTTCTAGAAACTCAAATAATAGTGAGTTTTGATAAGACATGGACAATTATAAAAGATACTAATGATTTCTTGCATCAACTTTATGAGTGGTCTAAAACGAAAGATTTGAATAATTGTCTGTTTGCCACATTAGATGTAGACTCATTGTTCACAATGATACCAAATAATGTAGGTGTAGAATATGTGAGGGAGCATCTTTAAGAATTTACAGAGTATACACAACAATATATTAATATGCTCTGCAATACATTGAAACTGCTCTTGAATAATAATGTGTTTTTGTTTCAAGAGAATTGCATGTACAGAGAAAAGGGATAGCAATGGGGACACCCGTTAATAACAGTTATGCAAATATTGTAATGTTTATTTGGGAATGGAAATTCGTGTTAACTACAGAAAATGTGTTTTCAGAGAAGGTTGGTTTTTATCATAGGTTTGTTGGTGACCTGTTTTTTTTTTTATTTGGAAAGGAAATATGGAAAGTTTTAATGAATGTTATGGTTATTTGCCAGAAAAAAGTTTGTTTCTAAGTTTTATGAAGACAGTGTCAGAAAAGATTTTTAAGATATCACTCTATTTAAAAATAATGATGGAACACTTGTTACGAAACTATATAAGAAACCTGCAGAAAGAAACACATATCTACATCAGAATAGTATGCGCTCACAATATATGTTTGACAGTGTGGTTAGGAATCAACTCCTTAGGGTAGCAAAGCTGAATGCAAAGGATGGAAACGTGACGACTCAACTTGAGAATGTAGCTACTGAGTTTACAAATAGGGGATATAATAAGAAAACAGTTAACAGAATAAGTGAAGAAGTGAACAGCTATAGAACAACAACAGCTAGACCCACTTTCAGCAAAAAGGAAAAATGTTCAGACTACTACACATATCCAAAGTAAGAGCAGATGTCAACACTAATAAGGCTAAAAATATAATTAGGAAATACAGGCACATCTTACAGGATGTCCCAGAGTTTGATTTGCATAATGTAGATAAACCTAACTTCAAATATAAAAAAGGTTAGAATCTGAAACACATTTTGTGTTATAAGGAGTAGACATGAGTGGATAGAAGTATAAAAACAACAAAAAAAGTGGAACATGCAAGCGTGGTAGGTGCATAGATTATTATTTTATATGTGAGGATGATTTGGTTATTCATCCCATTACAGGTAAACAATATAAGTTAACAGCATATGGCAATTCTGAAACAAAGAATTTACTGCATTTAGCCACATGTAACTTATGTCAAGTGTTATGTCAAGTGTATTATGTGGGGAAAACAAATAAGAGGTTCAAAAAGCATACTAGAAACCATCTATCTGAAATCGAAAGAAAAATATTAATTAATACCTTATATAAACATAAGAGAGGCAAGATTATGTTGGTTTGGACATGTGCTGAGGAGGGATGCTGAGTATATTGGGAAAAAGATGATAAGGATGAAGCTACCAGGTAACAGGAAAAGAGGAAGGCCTAAGATAAGGTTTATGGATGTGGTGAGAGAGGACATGCAGGTGGATGGTGTGACAGAGCAAGATGCGGAGAACAGGAAGAAATGGAAACAGATGATCCGCTGTGGCAACCCCTAACGGGAACAGCCAAAAGAAGATGATGATGATGATAAACATAAGAAAGATAAAAGTGCTGGCCATAATTTTAAATGTTCTATTTTAAAGTATTTAACTGACAAAATATGTGGAGGCTGCGGTGGTACATCGGTAGCATTGTTACCTCACAGCAAGAGGTTCTCCTGTTCGATTCTCGGCTGGGCTTGGGAGTGCCTTCTGTGTGGAGTCTGCATGTCCTCCCAGCGGATGGGTAGCATTCAAAAGACATGCGTGCATAAATGGGCGTGCCTTAATTGAAGGTTGAGCATCGAGCTGGCACCTCAGCATTTCGTAAAAATCTACTGCCAATCATTAGCGGTCTGGAGTTCCGCTGTGGCGACCCCTTACCGGGAAAAGCCAAAAGACAAACAACTGACAAAATATGTGGACAGAATGTAAAAGATGATACAGAGTTAGAAGAGTTTTGCTGGCTATTACACCTAGGAGCACATATAGCACCAGGTCTGAATGGAAATGTTTCATTGAAACCAGTGCTGAGATAATTTCAGAAAATGGTTAATAATGATGGTCATGTGATTATGACAGTGTATAAATGAGCATGTGGTGTTTCATTACATTTATTTATTCTTGCCTGAAGAGGCCTAGCAGGGTGAAAGTTTTTACTACCATGTCCTAATGCTCTTATTAGTGTATTTTAAAGTTTAATAAACATTTTTTAGAGTGATTAGTATTAGTTCATGGTTCCAGTGACATTTGTTTTACTGCTTCTGATTCTGAGTTTTACTGGATTTATTTGAGTTACTAGCTGTTCCTTGGATTATATGTAGAAACATTACAAACTGAGGACACTATCTAACGGTATGTCATATATTTTAAATACATACATGTGTTGGCACCTCCCCAACCTCTACAACCCTGGGGTATCAATACTTTTTCCACACATATATCAACAACACTACAAAATGTAATATGACATGTGTGCTGTGCAATGCACATCAATCTGGTAACATGCAGCACTATAACTACTGACCCATATGCCTAAAAAGCCTTATCTGCACAGCTACTGCAGTAATCAGCATAGACCATATTCAAAGGGACAGAGGTGACCTTCAACACACTTGACCCTACCTATTTTGGGTTTGGTATGGGTAGTTCTTGGTTCCTGACCTTAGTAAACTTCTTGAATACTGACCCAAAGACCTGAATGAGGGATAACAGGACATACCGCCTATGCTGAGTTATCCAATGACTTTGACACTATCCCACATTCATGTCTCATAGTGAAGATCTCCCATCTGGGAATTAGGCCATACAGTACTAGATGGCAGGCCAACTGGATCAACAACAAAACACACACTCTCAAGGTTGGAGACTGCACCTCCACCACTAGTCCACTCACCAGTGGAATACCACAAGGATCTGTGCTGGGCCCTCAGCTGTTTGGAAAAATACTTCCCTGAAGCACAGGAAGCAGTAGATGGCCTGTGGTTTACCAAGCTTGCAGATGATTGTTAAGTGAAGACACTCATATAGAGTCCCCCAATGATGGTAACATATTATAGCCGCAGCTAACACAGATGATGTTTGGAGACAAACTCACAGACTGAACTTTAAGCGTACAATGACTCTTTGTCACCTTTATCAATGAAGTAGCCCTGCTAATTATAATGTACATAGCACCCCCACAAGCTCAAATGCAGTGTTGTGAGACTTGCAAATACATGTTGATAGTGATCTACACTTTCATCACTATGTGCCCATAGTGGTGACACACACACACACACACACACACAATCTGCATTGCACACATCATACATATGGACATCACATCCAAGACCAGGGTATTCATATCCCTGCCATACTCTTCTTTTATCACACCAGTAATGGAGTACAATGCTCACATCTCTCTGTACCTCACCAGACACCTGCAGCAAAAAAGAGAACACAGAGTGATATACATGAAAAGACTGACATACCTGTCACTGTACTTGGTATCATGCAGGCTGCTCAGAGGTAACTTATGGCTGCCCTGCACAGCAGTCTCAGACCCCCACCTTCTATAAATGATGAACATATGCAATTCCAATGGAACAACTATAATTTGCCCCAGGGTTCTCAAACTAGTCTGTGACATAAACAGATGATGCTGGGGAGACAGATATACCCCACAGCAATTCACACTCCTCTGTAATAAGCACCCACTGCACATGAAGCAGTGTTTCTCAATGACCCTGTTCAAGCACAACCCTGACTACTGGTTGGGTGATTATAAAGTCACTGCTGGGCTGGCACCTATGTCCCTCATGAAGAGGGCCATTTGGTGCTGCTCACAAACACCATCTGCTAAAAATAATCATCTAACTATACTCACTAATGGTACTTGTGATTTTACACAACTAGGCTTCTAAAGACCCTAGTGCCCTAGGCTAGTAGCCTCATATGAACCTATGAAGCTATGTGCCTCTGCAAGCCTCCCAACCTGTTAACCACATGGCCTTCTGATGTAATCTGGACTTTAGAATAAAACAGACTTGTGCTGTGAAAATTTCATAATGTACTGTTCTCTGTAGTCTGTGTACTTAGGTAGGAGTTCTGTTCCCACTGCAGTCAAGTGTGTGTGTGTGTGTGTGTGTGTGTGTGTGTGTGTGTGTGTGTGTGTGTGTGTTTCTGTGTGTGTGTGTCTAGACAGCACAGCAGATGTCTGTATCCTACAGTTACTTCTCCAGTTACATGAATTGCCATTATTTTAATACTTGCTCTTGCCTACACATCCATTTCATAAAGGCCACCCAACATTGTCTCCTACATCACCTGCTGATGTCATTTACTATTAGTTCACCTGTAGTCCTGTATAAATCAGGCTTGGGCTGTGGAACCTGTGTTAAGTAGTGTGTTCTGTAGTCTGTGTACATAGGTAGGGGTTCTGTGTTTACTGCAGTCAACTGTGTGTGTGCGTATGTGTGTGTGTGTGTGTGTGTGTGTGTGTGTGTGTGTGTGTGTGTGTGTGTGTGTGTGTGTGCATGCATGTGTGTGTCTATGCATGTGTGTAGACAGCAGAGCAGATGTGTGTATACTACAGTTAGTTCTCCAATTACAAAGATCACCAGTATTTTCATACTTGCTCATGCCTACACATCCATTTCATTCAGGCCTCCCAACCTCCTGTCTCCCACATGGCCTGCTGATATCATCTACTGTAAGTTCACCCACACTGCTGTACAAATCAGATTTGAGCTGTGGTGCTTGCATTAAATATTGTGTTCTGTAGTCTTTGTACTTAGATAGGTAGAGGTTCTGTTCACACTGCAGTCAACTGGGGAGTGTCTAGACAGCACAGCAGGCATGTGTATCCTACAGTTAATGTTCCAATTACATAGTTTGCCAGTATTTTGATACTTGCTCATGGCTGCATATCCATTTCATACAGGCCTCCCAACTTCATGTCTGCCCACCTGTTGATGTCATCTACTATACATTTATCTGCACTCTTGTATGAATAAGACTTATGCTGTGGCACTTGCATAAGAAACTGTATTCTGTAGTCTGTGTACTTTGATAGGTAGGTGTTCTATGTTCACTGCAGTCAACTGTGTGTGTGTATGTGTGTGAGAGCTGTTGCTTGACATTACAGGGAGCATTTTACACAAGCATGTGGGACACTGTTATCTTCTCCTCAACAGACACTGCTGATGTCATCAGCTATAAAGTGTTGTCTGACACACTCCAAGTGAGACTTGAGCTGTGGTGCATGCGTACAGTACTGTGTTCTGTAGTCTGTGTACTTAGGTAGGGATTCTATTCTTTCTGCAGTTAACTGTGTGTGTGTGTGTGTGTGTGTGTGTGTGTGTGTGTGTGTGTGTGTGTGTGTGTATAAGCTGTTGCTTCACATTACAGACAGCATTTTACACCAGAATGTGGGACACTGTAATCTTCTCCTCAACAGACACTGCTGATGTCATCAGCTATAAAGTGCTGTCTGACACATTCCAACTCAGACTTAAGATGTGGTGCTTGCTTAAAGTACTGTGTTCTGTAGTCTGTGTACTTACAAAGGTAGGGGTTCTATTCTGACTGCAGTCAACTGTGTGTGAGCTGTTGCTTGACATTACTGAGAGCCTATTACACCAGCATGTGGGACACTGTAATCTTCTCCTCAACAGACACTGCTGATGTCATCAACTATATCACATTTTTGGATATGCAGTACTCCCACCAGGGCAGGGTTGGGCAAAAGTCACGTCATCCTATACAATAAAGCTTACGGTGACATGGCTTTCAATCATTTCAAATACATCATTGCATGGTGTGTAGGCTCCTTGTTATCTTGCTGAGAAGTCCCTCTGGTCTCTCCAGCTGCTATATGTGTCTGGTGAGCTACATGAAAGAGCATTATACTCTATTAGTGCTATAATGAGATTTGACTACAGTGTTGTCATACAATCCTAAGATATCAATATGATGCGTGACTTATGATGTGCACAATATAAGCTTGTGGGCAGTTGATGGTCAAAGTTTAGATTGTTATCTAAATGTGTTCCCAATGCTTACATCACTGGGTTTCTGCATAGCAGGACTGTTGTCAATGCAGTGATTTACATTGAACTCCACTTTTCATGGACATTACAAGCACACATTTCTGCATTTATTGGTGATCATGTGCTTTTGTCACCATTCAGTTGTGTGTGTTAGCTCCTCCTGTACTATGTTATCAGCATTGGTGGACTCAATGATTCACATGATATGCAAGAATCAGCAAACTTGGTAAGGCAAAGGTCATATACTTTAGCCTGAACTGTTGAGAAACACAATTCAAATAGTGAAGGGCCAAACACAGGTCCCTGGGGTTTGTCAATAGTGACAGCTGTACTGGTACTGGTTGATTCACTGACTTTCACATAATGTGTTCTAGCAGTGAACCAGTTGGTTACCATCAACTGATGTAAGGCTTAATCCCTAGCTTGAGTTTTTTACTCAGTGATACCTGCATGTGTGATTGTGTCAAAACCCTAGGCCTGTATGCACTGTCTTACCTTTCTCCACACCTATTACATGGAGTCAATGTGCTGTAACAACATCACAGATAACTTATGGTGGGACCCTGCACATACACCTTCCTGATACAGTGGAATACATAGTTCAGGACTCCCTCCACATGGCCTATGTTCCCCTCCAAGGGTGTACATCAACATGCACCCACCTGAGGTGGGGGGACAACATTTGATGCATGCATGTATTGAGACATCCTGACTCTCCTCAACTGTGAGGTAGACCAGCATGTCATCATGTACCTCCTCTACTTGTACACTAGTAATAGTACAGGTGTGTGCAACAGACCTGTGTGAGTTGTTAGTGCTACATCAGGTCTATTATATTTGACAGATGTCCTCAAAGAGGTCAAGGGCATCCATGATGACAACAGAGTCATCATGTGGAATTTGAAAACTTGAACAGATCAAGGCATTTGACAAAAATCCACATTGAGGTATTCAATCAACACTGTCATATGTGGCCATAAACAGCTATGGCAACAAATGGATAGACCAGTGTATGGCATACATGGCATCTCACTAATTTGAAATGTGTGCTGGGACATATATCTCAAGACCAGTGATCAGGTCAGTGCATCAGGGGTGTCTGCTAGGCCATTTCTTGACCATTAGTTCAGTGATAGACATTACAGATGACATACACATGCTGTGTCCAAACAGCTGCCTGAATGACTACATGTTGTGTGCAATCATTGACTCCAATTGTGATATTAGTATTAAACAGACACTATCAACACATACCAGAGACTGCTGCCACAGCCATGACAACACCTGCAGTGATGAGACACATGGAGTAATTTGATGAATCAGGAAACAGACACACCAACCAAGTTTAATATGGACATCACACCCTATAATCAGACCTATAGGTATGTGACCTGTGTCCTGGGGTAGAGGGTA
This sequence comes from Protopterus annectens, assembly GCF_019279795.1. Classification (NCBI taxonomy): domain Eukaryota; kingdom Metazoa; phylum Chordata; order Ceratodontiformes; family Protopteridae; genus Protopterus; species Protopterus annectens. The sequence continues at coordinate 802,229,064 of NC_056734.1, forward strand.
AGTGTTACATCCACCAGCATGTGGTCACAGTGCTGACTATTCACTTGAATGTAACACAACTACTGGGTGTGTGAAGGAAATGCACATCAGAGACCATAATAACTTCATGGTTCCCAGACTTCAGCACACCTATAACTGTGTGCAATGCACCCTTCTTCGTGTACTTCCCTACACATCTTCCAGTGATATGTAACTGAAGTGTATCACCTTTATCACATTGCACTGTCACAAACCTTATTGGCCATACCTAGGTATTCTTTCTGGGGAATACACATGACTGTCTGATGGTGTGGAACAACAATAGGCTCATATGTGCTTACTAGGCTAATGACCACAAGTCATGCAACCAGAATCTCTGAAAAGTTCTGATACCCTTAATAAGTGTAAGCAGGGGGTTGGGAGATGAAACATTTACAAGCAGGAGCCTGGGAAATGAATCATTTACAGGTTACCTGTGTCCATTAGAGGCATTGGGATGAATTTTCTGTTCCCCATCGAATTGTCCAAGTTGCACTTGAACAGGCTGTTAATGAAGAAAACAAACTGCAATAAAGAAAGAGAAAGAGAATGATAGAAAACTCTCCAGATTACCTCTGATGCTCTGAATCAAATCACCAGCCACAAGTTGCACTTGAATTCAGTCAGGGAGGAACTCTGCTTCACATGAATGAGGAGCCTGTTCCAGAGACAGAGTAGTCTCTAGGATACATGCCTGTCTCTCCAGCAGGTCGTATTTATAACACAAGCAAGATTTAAGTCTTTAGAATGGGTAATTCTGGTGATGTTTGTTTTGTGGATATGCAGGAGGTCCATCAGAGTGGGATGTGACAATGCCCTGTATGCCAGGCAGAGATCTCCCCCCTCAAATGCCTATAGGAGACAGAATACATGGATAGGGCCTTGAGGTGGTCTGCATATGATATTTTACTTATGCCCTGTACTCTTTTAGTGAAAAACTTCTGTGGACATTCCAATTGTTGGATATGCCTGGTTAGGTACATACCAAAGGGGCATTGTACTTATTGACTGGTCTGATGAATACCAATGACTTCCTTGGACCTAGATGCTATGCCTTTATTTACTACTGTAGACATGTGATGATCAAAGGCTAGATTTCCTTCTATGGGTGATATACTGGGTCAACTCTAAGGGGTGTGCTGTCAATATGATAGTTACCAGGGATGGATGATTTCCTGATGGATACTGTTATGCATTTCTTGCCATTTAGTTTTAGTCCATGGCTCTGACATCTGTTGTTTGTGTGTCAAATGCCTTGGCCAAGTGAAAGTAAGCAGTGTGAAACATTTTTCCCTCATCCATCACTTTGGTGACCTTCTCAAAGAAGTCCAGCAGGTCGAGTAAGCATGCACTACCCTTGATGAAACCAAACTGGGTTGGTTCCAGTGTCTGGAGGCTTACTATATCACTACTGATCATTTCCATAACAATTCTTTCCATGGGTGTACATATAAGACTAATGAGACTTATGGGTCTGTAGTTTTTAGGGTCTGTAGATGGGCCAGCTTTGTGCAGAGGGATGACTGTTGCTGTTCTCCATTCATGAGGCACTAAGACTGTTTGGAGGCTACAGTTAAAAAGCAATTCCAGTGGGCCTGATAGGTCATGTTTCATGCTATTTAGACAGCATCCTAGGATATTGTCTGGGCCCATTGATGCAGTGTTCTTGGCCTTAGAGAGTTGTTTCACCAGATGCCGTGTGCTACCTGCTCAGCTTATGCGCACACTGCATGCACAGGTGTTTGACAACATTAACAGCTTGTATATCATTCATGACAGTGTAGATTGTGCCACTGATATATGCCATGCACACAAGGCAAGTAGCCTGTATTGACCATACTATCACATACAGGTATAGAAGTGCCCCACCTACTGTAACATCTCCTGCAGAAATTATTGTACCAGGACAGTGTGAGTGGTTACCCTCATAGAGTGTGGATGTACCAGAATAGTTGTCAAGTGCGTGCATGTGCGCAGGCTCATCAATTATCATTCCACATCACATATGTTACGTCAGAGGAATAGGATTACCGGTGGTATTATTCTGATATTGTCCATGATTGTGGTTTGTTCTTGTAATGTTTGTCATGATCCTTTACCTGTAGCTGCCTTGTTGGAGACCTCTGCTGAGAGTAAACTCATATTCAGGTATATCATTTTCCACAGCTTCCCAATATGCACCCTACCCCAATTGTATGCCAGATCCCTGATAGACATCCTCTGCATTATTCATATAAGGATGCTTATCTCACACAAACTTCCTCTCCATTGTTATGTTACCTTGTGTGACAGTCACAGACAGCACATTTTCACTGTACAGTCCCTACCGTACCATACATATATGTGCTTGGTGTACCTGCTACAACCATCTTCCACTGACATGCCCTCCTCTGCTATTAGTGAGGGAGTTTTACCTGTACTTTTTCCCTGTGTTCATTCCTATAATTCATCTGTGTGTCCCTTATTCAATACACACACTTCCCCTTGGTGATCATTTTACATGGCACTCCCATGTCCTGTTACAGATCATTAACATAGCTTCAGTACAGAATACCAGGAATGAGATATCACAATACTCTGCACTGTAATTACATTGTCCTGTACTGTGTTTTGACCATATACTTCACATTTTTACCTCTCAACTGTCTAGATATTCCCAGGATGTCCAGATGTTTTTCTAAACAAATATGTGGCTTCCTGCCATATCACTGGGATGATCTCTGGACTGATGTGACTCAGTATTACGTACATTTGAGTGCATACCTCTCAAATGTCCTGATATGTGCAGAATGTCCAGTTTTTGTCTCATATTTGTGATCTTTTCCTCATAATATTTTTTTCCTGGCAAATCATTGTTATGTCATTACAGAGTGCAGTCAGAAACTGATGACTGAATTTCAAACTTCCTACTCTTCAGAAAGTTCATGCTAATGTAAGACTTATATATTCTATCTACTTCTTAAGTTTGTATGTGCAATATTAAACATCTGTCCCTATTTCTGGCCCTTTGTACCCACAATTTTATGGCTTTTTCCACATTTCTCACTCTAAGAGGTTGAAACTGTTGCATTCTAACACATTCCTATGTGATATCTATGCCAAATATGTCTCTACTACTGGTTGTTTGTTGTCTCATAAAGTTGGCCTCTGTGTAGATGTGTTGCACTACACAATGATAGCTATTTGTTAAACCCCTGATGATCATTGTGGCATTGCGAGCAAATCCGCACACCATCGGTGCTCTTCCTTACACAGAATTGCTATCCACATTCGCTGACAAGGTTTCGCTATATGTAAAGCCTTGGTAACCACTGTGACATTCTGTGCAAATCTGTGTACCATAGATGCTCTTTATTACACAGAATTGCTATCCATGTTCGCTTATGAGGTTTCACTGCCAACAACACTGTTGCAAGCTGCAAAATGTAGCTTAGGCACACAATGCCTCATTAATATGCATTGCACACTGCCATGCTCTGTACACCATTGTGTAAACATGTAAGCTCTGTGCATGCTCTACTCGAAGCCTAAACAGAGTTTATTGAATCCTGGGGCTTATCTGAATAAACACAGGGAAAATTTCTGAGAAGAGCATATAGACATTTATGGGTCTGGACACCAATTCCAGTGATGCATGAGAAAAAGTAAAAAATAAATGTAACACAGATGACAAGAAATACAGCTGTTGAGACATGCCATAATATTAGAATGGTCAGACAATGAAACTTTGTCCATTCATTATACCAAATTATCCTTACCACTTAAGACAAAGGCAAACATACGTTAACAGAAAAGAAAAAAATATATGTTAGCATTTTCCATTTATATACATTATACAGCTCATCTTTTTTTTTTTGCAGCTATCATCAGTCAAACATTACATTAATTGCTGAATTCCTACCTTCCCATAAACCTTATTCCTCTTCCTGAACATTATTCTGCATGTATTGTTCCCACAATTAACATTTTTTCTATGTAATTTGCTCCTTTCCTTTTCTAAATAATATTCAATACTTCAAATACAGTTAGTTTAGACTTTGATTTCCATTTTCTAGTAAGTGTTTTTGGCAGCCAACAGAATTAAACTTAACAAGGCCTTTCTATGTCTAGTCAATTTAAATCATGTGTCCCAGCTCAAAAGAATCTTTCCTTAGTTACAGCCATTTGTGTTGTTCATCTTCTGTATTCAAATAACATGATAAGGTTTGGGTGTTCGTTTTAGATGTTTATTACACACAAACACATCAGGATGGATGACTGGAACATAAAACTTAAATTAACTGACTGCTTCACACATACATGCTCTCACTCTGGCTGCTTACAAAAAATGACACTCTCCTTGCATGTACTCAGTACTTATATGCACATGCCCATGAACTACAGTGGCTTTAAAGGTAAAACACACACACTATGATCTACAATTTGATCACCCGATATTAGAGTACTGTGAAGGGAATTATTAAAATCTGCCAACTCATTATACTCCCAAAACATATGCTCCCAATTACCTCTTTCTATCCCATCTCACCTCCAATATTTGCCATCTACCCGAGAAAAAATTCTTTGAAGTCATTTTGGGGTATACATTTCTCAAGAGATGGCACAGTGAGTCTCAAGGTTTCAATAAGGAACACATAGTACTGCTTCCTTTGCAATCATTTTTTGGAAGAACCTTGATGCCAAAGCTCCAAGCAACTGTTTCATTGTTAGTTTCAGAAAGCAGACTACAACGTCTGAACTTCTAAAGAAACTGCAGCTGAAACAGAAACAGTTCTTTGGCAAAAGTGCCAAAAGTTGTTATTAGCTATCAGGAGAACAAGAATTAGAATGACACTAGATCAACATTTCAAGAAGAAATTATACAGAAAAGCAACTGCAGCTGGTCGTCTAAGCCCAAGATCTTATGCAGGTTAAGGCGATGATATTTTTATTTATTTATCCATTCATACATAAATTTGTTACAAGAAAACAACATTTGACTGAAGACCATGGTCAGGCATAACCTAAGTCAAATGGCAAAGCCTTGAAACAATTAAACAAAACAACGGTGATGAAGTTTAAATAAAAATTAGCCAAGTGTACCATGACAGGGCTATAAAACATGCCATTAGTAATACAATAATTGGAGTGGAAGATATAAATGGTATCATCAATGCTGCAATAATAAGAATATAATCAGTAACACAGTGATGTAAAAAAAAAATCAATGACTCAATGTAAGAAAAGAAAATTACCAAAGAGATATGGCTGCAAACAAAAAGGCACAGTAGCATTTTAAGAACAGTTAACAAAAGAAGAGGAAACACTAATGTCTTTGGCATCTATTAACAACTGTTTTCATCCTTAACTTCTCTTCTCTATCCCAATAAGTAGCAGACTGTTGATGAAGAAATCTCTTCTTGACCTTAATATAGGTCTACTGGATCAGTTAGATAACGAAAGAATGAAGCATTTAATTAATCCACGCAAATAAGCAACTTGGATGTAATAATTTTAATACTCAAACTTAATCTGAAATAATAAAGCAGCAGAACTTTGTTTCCCCTAGGAACTGACATAAATGTGAAATGGAGAAAAGATTATGTTAGAAAAAATGGCAGTCCTGCTGAGTCTCCCTTTCTCCATGTCTTGCATATATATCTCCTTTCATCAGACTGGGGCAAGTGAATGGTGATGTGGGGTCCATGCCTAGATATGGGAGCTGTAGTGGTATGGAGTCCATTCCTAAGTATGGGAGCTGTAGACAGTGTTGTGAGGTCCATGAACAAAAGTTGAAATGTGAAGGAATGTTTCAGGAAACCTGAAATAATTAAAAGGGATTAAAGAGCATGGCCACAAAGGACTTACCAGTTAGGTAGCATGGAACTGTAGACAATAGCAGAGACCATTAACCACTACTACTGCATAACTCTTGATCATTCATGGTGATGGAAAAAAGCTTCATTTCATTCCCCATTTAGTGCATTTTATTTTACCACTAGGTGTGATGCCCAATCAGATGAGCTATTATGTTGATGCTGTATATCTTTTGGATACAGTCACAACTAATGTCTCCATAGGTATTGAGCACTGTGATCTAATGTCTAGTAAGACACACGCGCACACACACACACACACACACACACACACACACACACACACACACACACACACACACACATCTTCCTTCAGGAATCTGAGTTATATGTTCTAGCATAAGAAGAGCACTGACTTTTTTTTTTTTTTTTTTTTTTTTACAGTTGCACTTTTTAGAATTTTTTTTTTTTTTTTTTGCCAATTGGAGAGAAAAGACACTCTTTATTCCCAGTCTATGTATAAATGGTCATTAAAGTAAAGTAACCAATACTAATAACGTCTTAGCTCCAGTGAAGGGGTAATGCAGCCCAAAAGCTCATGCAGTCTGCATTGAAACATCTATGCTGTTTGAATAAAAGGTATTATATCATTTCCATTTTCCAGTGTTAATACCATTACTCTTCAAAATGAGGCACATATCATATAAAGCTTGTTGGATGTTATCTGAAAAGCACACGTTGTACATCGGTAAATCCTATATTATCTACACCTGAACAGGAATTCATACTTAAATGTAAGATGTATGTGTGTGCTGCAACAAAGTAAATACACTGCATAAATTATATATTTTAGGAATGATGTTTAGATGCATTCTCCTAGAAATAGGGGAAAACAAACAGCATTGTACCAAAGTGGTCATGGACAAAAGCCTTTATCATACATTTGGAAATGTTTAATTATCAAAATAAGCACATAGTGCCTTTTCTGTTTATAAATCACCACAGGCAAGCTCAATATGCCAAAATTATATTACAGCACTGGACTATTTTCATTATATTGCCATGCTGAATACACTTACTTTTTTAGTTAAAGCTGACAAGGGTTTATTTCCTGCTAGGTCTGTAAACCAGTTGTGAATTGAGCTTTGGGAACGAGGTGTGACCAACCAGTAACTGTCTTTGGCATTTATTTGTGGTTTCTTCTTTCCTGTATCTTGAAAGGTATTTAACTTTAGCTTCTCTTCAAGTATGCTGCTGAAATAGGCTCCAATCTGTTAAAAAAGGATTGATTTAAATAGGCTGAAATAGGCTCTGATCTGTTAAAGAAGGAAACATTTCAACCTCTTTTCAATTTTCTCTCTTCATCTACTTCAAATTAAAGATGCCAGACAGTGCAACAGAAATGACAATAACACAAACCAACATGTTTACTGGGCACGGGGGGGAATAAATATGTCAGTCTTTCGACAGATACTTTCACAGATATCAGGGAAAGGAGACCCTTTGAGGCTGTCATCTCTCCATTTGTCCCTGTTCCTCAGAATTATGCCTCTTATTAGATTCACATAGAAAATGCAATACCTTTTCTGAAAAAAATGTTAACATTAAGGTGTTAATCTGGTTGTAAGTGAAGAACTTATTATAAACGTTTATGCTGAAGAATCTTCTATAATTTCATGGAACAAAATTTCTCATTAAAATCCTTTCATATCTGACTTAACAGCATGCTTTCTGCTTTTACACCTACAAGGCACAAGTGCCTCTTTCCATGGGTAACCCAGATGTATGTCTGATTAAGTGATGTCAGTCATAGAAGATGGCATTCATAAAAGTTTGCTGGTACAGATCAAAGTTTCTTGCTTGCTCTGACAGAGTTGTATTGCTCAACAGAATTCAGATTCAGAGACATGCATTATTAGCATGATGCTGAATCCCACTGTATGCTCTTGTAAACTTCTATTAGCTGTCCATCTGATCAGTTGGAACAGATGTGCATGGCTGTCCTATATAGCAAATTGTAACCACATAACAATAAGCTATGCTGTTACTAGCCTGCTCTGATCATTTAGAAGTGTGCGTTGTAATGTTGGAACTATTAATTTTACGTTTGCAAAATGCATTTTCAACATCCTGTTTCATCCCACCATATCAACTGTTGTATTACCACTGCACCATTCTATCATGAAAAGGGATTTCACATACCAAGTCTCCATGACAATGTAGTGTTAAGCATTTATCAATAGCACCAAAAAGTTAGTATGTTGAACATTTTTCAAAAAAGAGTTCACTGAGATCTGTGCTCTACTCCTGTCAGCATATTCAATAAATACATTTAACTTCATGAATTACATGCCTTGTACCAGTAGTCATTTCTACAGATGATATAAAGCCTACAAAACATGCCTTTTCCTTTAGACATCACCATGAATACAGCAGCAGCTATCCCAAAAGGATGTGCAACCTTTGAAAGAACAAAGGTTCTGTTAGATACCAAGTTAAATGAGCTAAAATATAGATTCCAGTCTAAGTGAAATAAGGCACTTAGTGGTATGCCCCATATAAATATTACTGCACTCTCTAGAACTCCTGAGGCATGAGAAAGTACAGTTGTATACGATGAATTTACCATGAAAGTAGATGTTCAAATGATCACTGCTGCAGTAGCCTTAGATATATTGGTATATTATCATAGCTGACTAGATCTGGGAGGTGGAAGGGAAAGGGGTGCAAAAGCCCCTGGAGAGTAGTCCTAGCAAAGCATGATCTAGACCTAGAGAAGGAATCCAGCTTATAGTGTTTGCAAACGTCTGTACAGAGGACCAAGTAGTACCTTCTAGAATCCAACCCTTATAGCTAAGACTACGACAGCAGTGATCAAAATGAAGAACATCAAGCCTGACGGCAGTTCTAAAAGTGCAGTACTATTTGTACAATTAATACACTTTGATGCTATACTGTTAGCAGAAACACAGCTGATGGAAAATAAGCATCTGATACATAATAATTGAAGTATCGTGCTCTACTATAGAATTAGAAATTAGTTTCAGGGTGATTGGTAAAGCCACAGGTTTTGAAACATTCCAAAATCCAGCCAAAAAGTAAATAAAACCCTATTGCATTACATTAGTCCATGTTACTGTTTGTTTTTATTTTATTTTAGATAATAATTAGTATTTCATGTTCATTTTATATGCCATCTTACTGCCATCTCTGCTATATGTTGCACCAGTCTTCATTAACTTTCAAGTTTCACAACTGACCAAACTTGAGCAGTGTTATAAGAAAATAGCCAACTTTGCAGTAAATTATGACAACAAAACACACCACTGCCTAGCCCTCAGAGAATTAATCTGGTTAGAATTACCACATCACCATATCTCTCAAACTCTTAGTGCAAGAAATCTGGACAAAGCCTGTCAAAATGAGGGGACAAAGGGCCAAACATAGGGACATATTTTAAATATTGTTCTTATAAACTTAGAAAGTTGCTAAAGTAACAGTATTCGTTTTAGCATACATTTTCTGAGGGATATGAGGTCTGAAACAGAAATGTATTGTCATTGTTTACTGACATAAATCCTCAGATCATCCCAGTGATTTACCTGAAAATACAAATGTCATCAGGAACAGACAAAAAATATGAGCCATAAATCTGGACATTCTGCGAAAATCTGGGCAGTTGAGAGGTATGTCGCCTATCGCTCTCTCTCTCCCAGCTAACTACAGTATACAGACTTATCTATACGCCAGAATATTTGAAAAGCCCTTATCAACTTTAGTCAGTATAACCAAATCACCAAATACTGCAGATGACTCTCTATATTCAAATAGTGTAACTAAATTATGGTACCACATCACACTACCTCTGAAATCCATACAGAATATAAACTCATTTAAAACACAACTAAAACTTCACCTGTCAAATCAATAATAGATCTGCTCCTGCATATCTCCAGAATAAATATCACTCATCTTCAACTTGTTATGTAGTCAAACCATTTCTCTTTATTCAGAATCCTATGCACCACAAGGGTCCCTATTAAATTGCCGAATGTTTCAAAGTTCGAATGTCATATGGTCGACACTATATGATCGAACTTTGAAAAGTTTGAAGGTGAAAGGCAATGGCTCCATATGCGCAGAATGTGAAAATTCCCCTTTTCTGCACTGAAGCGCGGTCTCAAAGTTGGTATATTTAAGTAGGGGGGGGGGAGTGGGGGGTGCAGGGGTATATTTAAGTAGGGGGGTATGTGGGGTGCAGGGAGCTTGCCCCCCTGCTCAGAGCATTAACGTAAGTTTTTTTTTTTTTACTTTTTTATTATATATTCGAGGTTTCAGGTTTCGCTCATATGTTGTCGAACATATGAGGTTCGAACTTTTGAAGCTTCAAATATATAATATAGACCCCACCACAACCAGTCTTAGCCAACACCTAATAGTTTTACAATATACAGTGGATATAAAAAGTGTACACACCCCTGTTAAACTGCCAGGTTTTTGTGATATATAAAAAATGAGACCACAAAAAGTAATTTCAAAACTTTTCCCACCTTTAATGCGACCTATAACCTGTACAATTCAATTGAAAAAAACAAACAAATCTGTTAAGGGAAAAATATAAAAAAATAAAAAAACCTACAATCCACTGGTTTCATAAGTGTCTACACCCTTAAAATAATATTAGTTTATGGGTGTGCACACAAAACAAAGTATTTATTTAAGGGTGTGCACACACAACAAAGTATTAGTTTAATGGTGTGCACAAGCTAATACTTTTGTTGAAGTAGCTTTTGATTTAATTACAACATTCAGTCTTCTTGGGTACACACCTGCCATCAATTAAAGAGACTCTGATTAACCCCAAAAAATGTTCAGCTGTCCTATTAGAATTTTCCTGACATTTACTCAGTTGCCTGCTACAGCAAGAGCCATGGTTCACAGAGAGCTTACAAAGCATCAAAGAGATCTCATTGTTGAAAGGTATCAGTCAGGAGAAGGGTACTAAACAATTTCCACAGCGTTGGATATACCATGGAACACGGTGAAGACAGTCATCAAAAAGTGGATAAAATATGGGACAGCAGTGACGTTGTAAAGAACTGGACATCCCTCCAAAATTGATGAAAAGACAAGATGAAAACTGGTCACTGACATTGGCAAGAGACCTACAGCAACACTGAAGGAGCTGCAGGAATTTCTGGAAAGTACTGGTTATGTACTACATGTGAAAACAATCTCCCATATTCTCCGTATGTCTAGAGTATGGGGTAGGGTTGCAAGACAGAAGCCTTTTCTTACACAGAAAAACATCCAGGCCCAGCTAAAATTTGCAAAACAATACATCAAGTCTCCCAAAAGCATGTGGGAAAATGTGTTATGGCCAGATGAGACCAAGGTTGAATGTTTTCACCACAATTCTAAAAGGTACGTTTGGCACAAAAACAACACTTTGCATCATCAGAAGGACACCATCCCCATGGTGAAGCATGGTGGTGGCAGTATCATGCTTTGGGGTTGCTTTTCTTTTGCTGGAACTAGGGCTTTAGTCAAGGTGGAGGGAATTATGAGCAGTTACAAATACCAGTCACCTTTGGCCCAAAACCTTCAGGCATCTGCTAGAAAGCTGAAGGTGAAGAGGAATTTCACCTTTCAACATGACAATGACCCTAAGCATGCATCCAAATCAGCAAAAGAATGGCTTCACCAGAAAAAAATTAAAGTTCTGGAATGGCCCAGCCAGAACCAAGACCTAAATCCAATAGAAAATCTGTGGGGTGACCTGAAGAGAGCTGTGCACAAGAGATGCCCTCGCAATCTGACAGATTTGAAGCACTTTTGTAAGGAAGAGTGGGCAAATATTGTCAAGTGAAGATGTGCCATGCTGATAAACTCCTACCCAAGACGACTGAATGCTGTAATTAAATCAACAGATGCTTCAACAACGTATTAGTTTAAGGGTGTGCACACTTATGCAACCAGCTTATTGTACATTTTTTATTTTTTATATTTTTTCCCCTAACATATTTGTTTGTTTTTCAATTGAATTGTATAGGTTATAAGTCACATTAAAGGTAGGAAAAGTTGTGAAATGATTTATTGTGGTCTCATTTTTTTATATCACAAAAAACTGGTATTTTAACAGGGGTGTGTACACTTTTTATATCCACTGTACATAGTTTTCTGACACTGCTTGCCCCCACCCCTACGCAACTCTACAACTCTAATATAAACCTTATGACAATCTTGTGTATAATTGTCTCTAAGCCTGCTTTATATCACACCTCAACTACAGTATTAACATTTTCTGCCCTAATTCCTTCTCTTACCTCAATTTCTTTGAATTTCTAAGCACTAATCATATGATCTATTATCTATTTGACAAACCCAAGGGAATACCTCCTTAAATTCTAAATGCCCAACATTTACTACTGTATGATATGAATGTAATCCAAGTAGCAAATGCATGTCTAATTGTTACTGTATATTATTTAAAGTCTGTTTGTGTATATTACACAATGTCTGTTTAAAAAGGTTTGCAATTGTTGAAGCTTTTCTCCCTGCACCTCTGCTGAAAAGTTTTTAATGAAACCCACTTAAACAAAACCCACTTAAACAAAAGAAAAGCAAAATAAAATAAAATAGAAATAAATAAATATGGATGTTTAATTGCATTATTAATGTACTGAGCAGGGCTTTATGCTATTTCACTATTTTTTAAGAAAGAATTGCTTGTCAGTGGTCATCTGCTATATAAAGTAATTTTCTGCCTTTCTAAATGTATTTTAAGTTACATATTGGTGATTCTGAGGTAGTCTCATTAAAGTTAAGGTTACTTTCTGTTGGATATGTAGTACAGGTAGTTGATTATTTTTAGCATGTTTAAGAGTAGTGTATTGCTGACAAATATACATTTCTAGTAATATTCAAAATGGGCTAGCTGCACTTGTCTGCCCATTTCATTTATTTATTTATTGTCCTTCCAATTGTTTCAGATTTCATTGTGGGGTAGATTTGGATAAGAGATCAGTATCTTGGGGGTCTTTGTGTGTATGCTTTTTTTTTCTCTCCTGCATAGTATATGCTGTTTCATTATTTTCCAGTATTAAAAAAGGGATTTAGTTAGGGTGGTAGGTGTATCGAATTTACTTTATTTTTGTATAGTGCTGCTAGTGTATTTTTACCAATGTCAAAGACATAAGTCCGTATTTGATTTTTTTTTTTTTTTTTTTTTTTTTTTTTTTTGAGGCGGGTTGTTTAGAAGAGATTGTGTTTGTGGTTCTATTTTCTGGGTGCAACATGTAAAGAGCTCCTCTTATTATTTTGCGTTTAAGATTACCTATAGCAGAAACAGGACTTTGAAGAGGAGCAAGGATGAAGGCAAAGTATGTCTTCCTAATGATGCAACAAGAGAGAGATAAACAGGAATGTGCACTTTCAACGTAAGATACACAGAAAAGCAAAAATATGCACATTCTACTTCTAATAAATATTTTTATTCTACACAATACACATTACTTAGTTATTAAATAACACAAAAACTTAATTGATATCATAAAAAATAAATAAATAAATAAGAATTAAAATTGCTCAAGAAATACAGTGGAACTATAGTAGAAAACCACTCAGGAGACAGCCTATTCATAAATCCTCAAGTCTACCTAAAGCCACATTCGGTATGAAACTTTGGCAGATTAGGTGTTACTGCATTCCCACAGCAGTGTATATATATATATATATATATATATATACATATATATATATATATATATATATATATATATATATATATATATATGGGATCGGTACTGATCCCTGAAGGAACATTTCACCAAAGCACAAACAGTTGGGCATACATCCGTGAAAGTGCTTTTTGCCGAAAAAGCACTTTCGCAGAAGTATGCCTGCAGCTGGAGGGAGTTGTGGGGGAATGACTGTTGCAGAGATCATACTACGGTGTGGATAAGGGAATATTCCCTTTTCCTCACTGTAGTGCAATCTTGGAGTGAGAATATTAAAGTGGGGGGGTGCATGGGGGGCTTGCCTCCCTGCATAAAAGTAGATTTATTTTTATTAATTTTTTAACGCATTTTAATGAAAGCGCTTTTTTGGTGAAAGCGCTTTTGTTAAAGTGTGTTATGTGATTGTGGATTCGGACTATTGAACTTTCATTCAATAGTCCTAGATCTATATATATATATATATATATATATATATATATATATATATATATATACCTAAACATATATAAAGAGAGATATGGCACATTGCTGGTGAACATGGAAAACAGTTTAACATTGGTGGTGTGTCACCTAATGATACACTGGCTCGGATTACCTTTATGAAAGACTGCATTTTGGAAGGGAAATCCAGCGTTATGTCTAAAGTAGGCCTGGCAAGCTAGAGAGAGACAAAACTCTTCATGACAACTAATAAAGAACAGCTGCCTCTAGTTATATATCCTGGTCCCTGCCTCTTGATGAAGTCAAATTCCTGGTATCTAGGTCTTGAGAGACAGAGAGAGAGTGAGTGAGAGAGAGCTCTAAAGAGTTTCATGTGAATGGCAGTTTAAGGTCTCCCTGAAACATAAAAATGGAATAGAAGCTGTTGTCCAGCAATGTTTAAGCTAATTATATTATCCCCGACTGTGTGGTAATGTGGCTTGAAAGGAAATACTTGTTTCCCCAAGTACTATTCGTGTTACTGTCCAAATTGGATCTTGTGGAGCAATATCAAAATTGTTTTGACTGGAAAAGAGGCCACATTGAACTTAACTTTAGAAAGAATATACACTTATATTTTTGGGCTTGCATTTTATAAGAACATTTTTGAGAGAAATTTACTTGCTGAAGCAAACTAGCAGTCCACTTGTGCCACTTTCTTTACTGTTACTTCCCATAACTTTTGAAAACCAGTTAGTTTATGTTCGTTCTTGGAAATAAGCCTCAATTTAAAGCTGAAAAGCTGGTTCCAACCAATCTTTTGTTATTTCAAGCCCAACAAATTATTAAATTGGTAGATGCAGTGAGCATAAGTGTGGCTTTGTTACAAACTGTGAGTTTGCAAGCAACCTTGAAGCAAACATCAGGTCTGAGTTGTTTCCCACCCAGAATGCAGTGTTATCTGTTAAAAGTGACAATTATTCACTGTTAAACTGACCTTGATAATTGCGTCCTCTAAAATTATGCATGTATTGAAACTGCAGTTATTGTGCTCTGTTCAAAATGGAAAAAAAAAACAGAGCTTTAACAAACTGTACTAGAGCTCTTCTAGAAATGTGTATAAGTACTGTCCAATACCCTCTCAGCCTCCAACAATAAATATTCTTCATAATAAAAATTCAGTCTCTAGCAACAAATATCCATTATAATAAGAACTCACCCTCCAGCATAAAATATCCATTATAATAAGAACTTGGCCTCCAACAACAAATATCAATTATAAAAAATTCTGCCTTCAACCACAGATAAAAATAATCAACCACCCAACTCACCAGGAAATCCAAAAAGCAGTATACCTATGAAAAAAGAAGATAAAATGCAACAGATTTTGGCAGCATTTGAAGGAGTTGTGGCCAGAGAAAATTAGCCCCAAACTGAATGGGCCAGGATACTGCTCTCACATCTAAAAAGGGGTCCATTAAAAGCACGCCTGATACAAAAGGAGGATTTACAATGAACAGTATCTCTTTTAAACAATATACAATCATTTTTGTATAATTTTATTTATTAGAGTTTTATCACAGTAAACACAAATCTTCAGTTCACGTAGTCATTAATATCTGATCAGTGTAAGTTAAATTGATAATAATGTCCTTTAAATGATCTATCGTTATTATTATTACATTGTATGGAACTACATAATTTACAGCTTACAACCTGAATTATCCATTCTCTAGAAAGCTTAGTATGTTGTTGTTGTCTTTCGGCTTTTCCCGGTTTGGGGTCGCCACAGCGGAACTCCGGTCTGCTAATGATTGGCAGTAGATTTTGACAAACGCTGAGGTGCCAGCTCGACGTTCAACCTTCAACGAAGGCACGCCCATTTACACGTCTTTCGAACACCCACCCAACCACGGGGGGGACATGCAGACTCCACACAGAAGGCACTCCCTGCACTCCAGCTGAGAATCGAACGGGAGACCGTCTTGCTGTGAGGTAACAACGCTACCGCTGCACCACCGTGGATAAGATTCCTTATATAAAGAACACATAAAACAGCATAAGACTATATTTTAAATCTCCTAGACACTACCTAATTTATAACTAAAACAGAAACGCACTGGATTAACATAAAAAAAGACATGTATATGCATATATGTGCCCCCCACACACACACACACACACACACACACATACCACACACCCTGCTACTTAAATATATCAACTCCAAGATCGCACTCCACAGAAGAAAATGGCAAACATATCATTACATGCTTCATGACTGCCTGTTGTAACCTTAGTCATGTTCCCTTTTAATTTACTATACTACAACATAACTCATCTTAGTGTAGTGAAGTGCAATCTCGGAGTTTATATATGTAAGTGGCAGGGGGTGTGGGGGTGCAGGGGGGTTGTAGAAGAGTAATATGTTTCTGTATGTAGTTGTGCTGCAATATAGTAAGTGTTGGTGTCCAGTATGTTTTTTGATATTATGAGATTCAGTATTATGAGTTTTCAATATTCTGAACTTTCAAGATTTTGGGTTCAGTATTTTGAGATTCGAGATTTTGAGCTTTCGAGATTTAGAAGTGGGCCCCCATATATATATATATATATATATATATATATATATATATATATATATATATATATATATATATATATATATATATATACATAAAAGAGTTCACTCATATTGATTTAAGAATTGATCTTTGGGGCCAGTACTTATTTGTTATTTAGATATAATGTCTCAGCTGCATGAAATGACAGCCCTATATTTTACTTGCATGTCTCATCCATTAAGATGCAATTACTTATACTTCCAAAGCTTAAGTATAACTCACTAACATTCATGTTCACCCATTAAATAAACTCATATAGGTGGACTGTTCATTTGTGCCCATGCCTCTTGATGTTGAGCTATTTTAAACTCGGCTTGATAGATTTTGGAGAATAAGCCAACATTTACTTCTGGCAAAACCTGACTTGACCACCAGCTTGTAATAGATTTCTGAGTTGCTAATATAAAAATATTTGATCCTAAAACATTTAAAACCTTAGAAGGTCACTACTGAAAACAGCAATGCTCCAAATGTGGCAAAAAGCCAGCTTTATTTTTTTTTGGCATAAAGCCAAGCCTCAAACGTCCCATCCATACTATAAAAATATACTAATTGTGAGAAGACATAAACTTAGAGAAGAGGTTGAAAGTGATCAAAATACAATACTCACCTTTTCCATGTCCTCCAAGTCTAAATGCCATTATAAGATACTGGTGATCTTCCAGTAATGATACTGGCCACCAACAAACAGTAGGATGCTAATGTAGACAACTATTAGAAACTGAAAATCAAATTTTCGCTAGGAGGGCAGCTCTTGTGGTAAGTTGTTCTAAACTTCATAAATGGACATATAGTATGGTTAGATCAATAAGGTCACAAATGGGTGATTTAGTGCATTACTGCATTAAACTTTCCATTACACTACTGACCCTGGAAACTATCGCCCCATTAGCTTGACAAGTCTGATCTGTAAAGCTAGGCTGCTTGTTTCGTTTGTTGGTAAGTCAATGTCCTTTTCAAAACTGCTCACTTGGAATACCTTAGGGCAATGTTACAGTCTTAGAGATATGCTTCTTAATTAAAGATGCAATAATACCTTCTTTTGTGTTTCTAGTTGCTACAATTGTCTGTTCTTGTCTCAAATATAGTAGCATATATTGCCTCTGGCAGTCTGCGATTGACCTGCTTGTACTAAACTATATTTTATGCTAATAGTATTTAAGTCAGAAAGATACACTGTCTTACCTGATAGCATAGCTGCTTTGGAACATGCTGTAAATATATCTGGCACTACTTAATTTGGTATATGCAATCGCCATCTGCATGCACAGGTAATCCTTGTTAGCTATTTTCCATTTTTATCCATTCTAAACTACCATATTCCAACGGTTTACATCACAGCTACTATTCCCTCTACTAGTCTGCATTCACTCGAGCTTACAAATAACCTGCCTTCATTCACTCAGACCTCATGCTTCCCTAAGCACCATACCACCAACGCATACACTAATCACCCCATTTCATTCCCGTTTACATTTACTCCCACAACATCAACAGTTTTCAATGTGCCACTTTCTAATGTTTAACAGTGCTTTTTCCAGTCAGCTGTAGTTTGCTGTTGCATTTCCAAACAGTTCATGATAACGTATTTCTGACAAAGTATTGCATTTTCAAACACTCCATGATACCGTATTTCTGACTCATTATTGCATTTTCAAACTCTCCTAGATAGCATATTTCTGAATCAGTATAATGTCTTGTGTCATAAAGTGCCTAAAACTGAGCCGTATTGTAATGTAGTTTAGTTATATTTGTTCTAACTGCTACATAGTTATATACCTTGGATTTAAACACCTTTTTGGTTAGACGTTATAGGCATTCTGCTTGACAATACCAAGTGTTAGTCTGTTACGCATTGTTTTCTATTTCAACTGCAAATTTTTGTTTTTATCAATTGTGTGCCAGTAATCTGCTTGTGGCCTATTTCTGAACTGTTCTCTTTACCTTATACTCCACCCTATTCCAAAAAAGCTACCTCTCTCACTTCTCCCTACATAGCTTTCTCTCTCCTCTTACCTTCGATCTCTTATGTATCATTCCTATTAATACACTGCTAAACATCTTAATAACGCTCTTTTCCTCCTATCTTTCTCTGCCCCATCCTTCTACTAGTTGTTCCTCTTTTGTTTCATCCATTGAATATTACAACTCCCTCTCTCTCTCTCTCTCTCTCTCGCCTCCCTCGGGTGTTCCCTACTTTAATTATAATCAACCGGACTAAGGAAGATGTCCTGGGACTGGCTAAATATCGGGCATCTGCAGCCTAGTTGTAATAGCCTGCTTTCTCCTACAAATCCTTCAGTGTGTACGTGATTATTCCTTGTACTTTTATTTTTATGCATTAGACATTGTGTTTAGTTGTACAGTGTACCCGCAGCGTTACGGTAGCAGCCTACTGCAGTCCATATCCACCCCCCCCCCCCCGTTTATACCTTCTTATCCTCACTCACTTTTTTGCTAGAGCAATTCACTTTTTATGTACAACATTTCACCACAAGGTGGCACCATACTTCCATAATTATATAGCCATACCACCATACTTTCTGCCCCAATCACATACTATCCCTACTGTTAGCTTCTTTCTAACCTACATGACATTTCCACACACTTCTCTAATCCCCCGTTTTTATTATTAAAAGCCTCTACTTTGTGTATATAGTATAACTTCTGTTTTGTACTTACCACATCGGTTTGCCTATAACTCTGTGGTTTTGAATGAGTCCAAGTCACTGCTTTATTTCTTAGTGTAATTTTTCTCTTCCTCGGCTCAACCTGCTCCGTTCGCCCTATGGGCTCACTCTGCTCTCCTAACTTGCCCCCAATTCTCACCCGCACCCAGCACCCTTATACTTCTACAACCATTCCCACTCTAATTTCACCCAGCCACACTTCTCCTCCTACTTTCACTTCTCCCCACCCAACCACACTTCTCCTCCTACTCTCACTTCTCCCTATCCACTCCTTCACCTCTCCCTTTTTTAATATCGTACTCCACACAAACAACTCCACCCATTCCTCTCCAGCCCCACTCCATTTACTTCTCTTTTCACTATTCCTACTTTCATTAACTACACCTTACCACTATCAAGCAATTCTTACCTCCATTACACCTTACAAACCTTCAACACCATCATGCCACTCAAGCATACAATCACTCTCACTCTAATACTACTTCTCATTCTTCGCTCCTATCTTCATCACCTCACTTGTTTCCATACCATACACCACTACCCCCCTTCACATCATCATTTTACACCATGTACAAGAGTCACCCCCTCACTACTTTTATCTCTCCATACCTCTTCAGTCATAATGCAATGTTTTTCTTTCCTACTACACTTATTACTGACAATAGAAATCCAGCCACCTTCTCAGTCACACCCAACCTTAAGTACCACCTTGCCCCTAAACAAATACTAAATTCTCTAGGTTCCTTTTCTCTCACATTCGTCAACTTATCTCCATTCTCCTCTCAGGCGACATTCAACCTAATCCTGGGCCCTCTGTCTCTCACCCTTCCAACTCACCCTCATCACCACACCCCCTTAAATAAATCACTTCTTTTTGCTACATTGAATGCCCATAGTTTATGCAACAAAATACCCAACCTTCACACCTGGCTCCTCTACAACTACCCATACATCCTATCTATCACTGAAACATGGCTGAAACCTCATATTAAAGACCCCAAAATTACCCCTCCCAACTCTTAGCTTCTTTCTAACCTACATGACATTTCCACACACTTCACTACTCCCCTGGTTTTATTATTAAAACCCTCTACTTTGTGTATATAGTATAACTTTTAGTTATGTACTTACCATAACTTTGGATGTATGGGATCCATCTCGCCTACATTCATGACAGATGGGACAGATGGGTTCGGAGCCGATCCATCGGCTCTGACTCGGCAACTTATATACTAGCACGAAGTCTCTCATTGGCTGGGCTATACCCTATCCCAGGATGCACTACACCTGCTTCCCCAGATCTTGTTTGTTCGCTTTCATACACCCATGTAAACACAGAGACACTATAAGTCACTATAACCAACTAAAGTTCTTCAAGAAAGAACGCCAAGAAAAAAGTGACTACAGCTCCTCTAAATCCAAAAGGCAGGGGGAAGGAGGGTGGGTACTTATGAATGTAGGCGAGATGGATCCCATACATCCAAAGTTATGGTAAGTACATAACTAAAAGATGTAATGGGATCCTATCTCGCCTACATTCATGACAGATGGGACAGCGTCCCTAGCACCTACATCCCGGGTGGCTCATTGGAACACACTCCTGAGAACCGTGGAACCAAAGGAAGCTCTGCCTCAAGAAACCACATCCAATTTGTAATGAGAAATAAAAGTGTGCGGAGAAGTCCAGGTTGCCGCAGCACAAATATCATCAAAGGATAACTTGGAGTGAAAAGCTACCGAAGTAGCCATTGCCCTGGTAGAATGAGCCTTGACTGGAAAGGGGAAATCTTTTTTGGCATGTGAATAAACAAAAGTGATACAATCTTTAATCCATTTTGATATGGAGGCTTTTGATACTGGTTGACCCAATTTGTTCGCTGCAAAAGAGACAAACAATTGATTTGATTTTCGCGTTTGAGCGGTTCTATCCAAATAAAAACGTAACTGTCTATGTACGTCCAATTGATGCAAAGTATATTCTGTGTTATTAGAAAATTCTGGGAAAAACACAGGGAGTTCTATGGTTTGTTGCAAACAGAAAGAAGAGGCCACCTTTGGAATAAATGCAGGGTTCAATTTCAATGAAACTCTATGTTTGTGAAAAATCAAATAGGGAGGATCAGAACAGAGAGCTTGAAGTTCTGAAACTCGTCTAGCAGATGTTATGGCTACTAAAAAGGCTGTTTTCCAAGACAGAAATTTTAAATCAGAAGTAGCAGCTGGTTCGAAAGGACGGGCAGTTAGGGCAGCAAGAACCATATTCAAATCCCAAGGAGGAACAGGATGAGATAAAGGGGGCCTAAGGAGCCAAGCCCCTTTAAGGAACGCCTTACAAAGTTTGTGAGACATCAATGAAGGTTCAAATGAAGCATGAAAATTAGAGATTGACGCTAGTTGAACCTTAATGGTAGAAACTGAAGATCCCGACTGAAACAGGAAGGCCAGAAAATTCAGAACCTCCGATACTGGAGCAGTGAGAGGATCAGTACCTCGTTCTTGAGCCCAGAAGGCAAACCTTTTCCATTTACTGGAATAAAGTTTGATGGTGGAAGGTTTATGGGAAGAAGACAGAATGTGGACCACATCCGGCGAGAGAGCATTATCTCGGACTAAGGATGGAAGTGGAGTAACCATGCTGCCAACTTCAGGGACCTGAGAGACGGATGAAGCCGTCCTGACTGATGAGTCAACAGGTCTGGCACCGGATCCAGAAACCATGGACCTTCTATCACATGCCTCTGTAGGAAAGGGAACCAAACTTGATGAGGCCAGTGCGGGGCAATCAGAATCATCTCGCTCTCCATGTAAATGGCCTTCTGTATCACCCTCGGTAGGAGGGGGAATGGAGGGAAGGCGTAGAGAAGACCGGAGGGCCAACTGTGGGTCAGAGCGTCCCTGGGAATCTGTCCCTGGGAAGGGAACAGTGTGAAGGACTCTGTGCATTTCGCATTGTGGGGGCTGGCAAACAGATCGCAGCAAGGAAGACCCCATCTGTCGAAGATTTTTGCAGCTATACTCTGATTAAGGGACCACTCGTGAGGCAAGAGAATGGTCCTGCTTAATCTGTTCGCAATCACATTGGACTTCCCCGGTATGTGCGTTGCCATTAGAAAGCGGTTGGTAGTTACCACCCAGTGCCAAAGTCTCATGGCTTCTCTGCATAGTGGGTAAGACCTGGTACCCCCTTGCTTGTTTATGTACCATACTACCGACATGTTGTCGGATAGGATCGCAATTGGGCCCTGCGGGAGAGCGTGATGGAGAGCTTGGAGTACCAATAGTACCGCTCTCATCTCCAGGACATTGATATGCAAATGTGTTTCCTGGATCTGCCATGTGCCTTGGACCGACCTGTCCAGGTAATGACCCCCCCACCCTACCTGGGAGGCGTCCGTGGTCACAGTGGCAACGGGACGTTGAGGAATAAATGATCGCCCTTGGTCGAGATTTGACTGTAGAAGCCACCAACGCAGATCTCGACGGCAACTTTCCGTTATTATGATTAAGTGGTTCAAGGGCAGTTCCTGATAAGACCATTGAACCGACAGTAGCCATTGTAGAATTTGCATGTGAAGTCTGGCCAAGGGAACTAGAAGTATAGTCGACGCCATCGAGCCCAACAGTTGTAGAATCCGATGGGCCGGGGCTCTTTGTAAGTGAAGGCAGGATTTGATTTGATCTTGTAAGATCTGAATTCTTGCTGCCGGCAAAAAGGCGCGCATTCTTTTTGTGTCTAAGTCTGCACCTATGAAAGTAATACGCTGAGAAGGCTGTAGTACAGATTTTTGCAAATTGAATGTGATCCCCAAAACGCCCAAGGTGAATGTGGCTCTGAGCGCTTGAAGAAGTAGATGCTCGGAGGTAGCTGTAAGGAGCCAGTCGTCTAGATAAGGAAACACCTGGAATCCCAGACTTCTCAGGTGAGCAGTTACCACTGCCAGACACTTGGTGAACACCCTGGGGGCTGTGGTGAGACCAAAGGGCAGTGCTCGGAATTGGAAATGACTGGCTCCGAGGTGGAAGCGTAAATGTCTCCTGGACTCTTGAGCTATGGGAATATGATAGTAAGCGTCCTGGAGATCTACTGAGCACATCCATGCATCTTTTTCCAGCAAAGGAAGACTAGATTGAAGAGTGACCATTCGGAATTTGGACTTCTTGACGAAACGATTCAATGCACTGAGGTCCAAAATGGGCCTGAAGTCCCTGTCTTTTGGCACCAAAAATAATTTTGAGTAAGTTCCTGATCCGATCTGGTCGGTGGGGACAGGCTGGATGGCTCTTTTTTTCTAGCAGCTTTGAAATTTCTAATGCTGCCTGATCCCGCTGACTGGGTGGCACGTCCGGGATTTCCCTTAAAGAAAGGGGGTTTGCTGAAAGGGATGACATATCCTCCGGTGATAATGCGGCACCCACTGATCGCTTGTAATGGATTCCCAAGCTTGTGGATGCGCCAAAGCGACCCCGACTGGCTCGAGTTGCACAGTCGGGCAACCACTCAGGAACGCTGGTTGTATGAAGAACCACGAAAGGAATCGCGGTCTCCAGAGTTACGGGGCCTCTGCCACCTCTGGGCGGCGTCTTCCAAAGTCCCCGCCTCTGGAGGGGAATCACTGGGTGGAGTAGAGAAAGACTTTTGGGATTTTTGAACCACATTTTCCTCCTCTCCCCGCCTTGGGATAAGGCCTGGAAGGAGCGGAATAACGGGCCCCAACGGCAGTCAAAGTCTTGCCCTCCTGCTCGCACCGAGTTAGCGTGTCCTTCACCTTGGGTCCAAACAAAGATGACCCATCAAAGGCGTCGGCGAAGGAAGACTTGAAGGCCTCCGTGAACGAACACAAGCGTAACCAGGCTTGTCTCCTAAGGGCAACGCCTGTTCCTCTCTACCGCCCTCGGCCGCATACGAGATGAGCCTCATGGACGAGTTAACAATAGAAGAAAGAGTAATCATCTGTGCGCCAACAGTCGAGGCCAGCGCTTCAGGTAGATTACCAACAAGGGAGTCATTTAGCTCTTTGAGAAGATCCCTTTGGAGCCTCGTAAAATGACATAAATAATTCAGCGACCGTAAGGTAAAGGCCGCTGAGGACAGGGTACGCTTCGCATCTATCCATACTCCTAGAATCCTTATTAGGAGGATGAATAGACGTCGAAGCCTCTGCCACGTCCTACTGTGTGGCAGAAGCCACCACCAAAGCATCTACCGGTACTCCCTTAGTGAGAAATTCTTTCTGGGGGGGAGCTGACAAGAATTTGTTAGGCCTCGCAGGCACCGGTTCCACGGAATCAGGGTGTTCCCACACCCTTCGAGAAACCACATCAAGGAGTTCATCAAAGGGCGGAGACACCCAGGAGGCGGAGGGCTGGGCTCCAAAGGCCTTGAGGAAGACTGACTCCTCAGTTGAAGGGTTTTTGGCTTGCCAGTCACCTCTCTGTCTCAGAATCTCCAAGATATCTGAGAAGGAGATATCATCCAAAGATGATTTGGGGGACCCTTCAGCGTCATCGAGGTCAGTATCCGATGTGATAGACTCATCTTGGGAGTCTACGTGCTTCCTCTTGCACAATTTCTTCCGTGGAGGTTCGTCCGAAGCGGTTTCGGACGGACCACCCGGAAGAAGGGAACCCCCGATTGGGGTATCCTCAGGCCCTGGAGCCCCGCTGCCGGGGGGCTGCAACGCAACAGAGGCACCAGTCTCCAAATCTAGGGACGGTAAGGTAGAGTCTAGTTGAACCGGCAAGGGCATGGCCAGCGCGCTCCTCATGGCCTCAAAGGCCGGACCTCCAGAATCCAAGGAAGTCACTGGTCTAGAGGCCACGATGGCACTGGGAATTCCAGCAGCCAATGCTCCGAGGGGAAGACTAGGCACCGAAGCACCTAATCCCAAAGTATTCCCCTCGGGCCCGGCTGTAGAGGTCGCAGTGCCAAACCCTGAACCGGAGGACAGGGTAGGAAGCATGGTCAGAGCTGAAAGGCCTGATAGAGGTCTCTGCTCCGACCGTATGGCTCCACATTGCTCCACCACCACAGGCTCCAACAACTCAGAAGAGGTTGGAGGAGGAATCAAGAGTGTAGGAGGGGGGATCGGCTCCGAAGCAAACTGTGCTGGAGCCGAGACCATTTTAGCAAATACTGGAGATTGGAAGAGCCTCTGTAAAACCCTATCCAGGTCCGAATCCGATAGTCTCGAGGATTTAGAGGAGGTAGACACTCGAGAAGACTTTCCTCTCGGCTCCGAGGGAGAAGGGGACCGGCTCCGAAACGGCTCCAATACTGTCGGCGCCGACTCCACCAACTCATGGATCACTATCGGCGCCGAAGAAGCCTTTTTCTTCAGAGCCGAGGGGAAGAGTCTGAGCTGCACACTTCCACCGCCCAAGCCATTGGAGCCGATGGAGGTGATTCACCTCGATACTCCAACTTGCGGCTCCAAGACAATGGAACCGGAAGTAGGAGGTATCGAGGCAGACTCTTCGACACTCGGCCCCAAGTCAGTGGAGCCGAGGAAGAAGAGGTCAACTTTTTCTTTTTAGAAGTCGGCTCCGACGGACTTGTCGGAGCCGACGATCTTTTCTTTTTGGAAGCAACAGGAGGATTCAAAGCTTCCTCAAAGGAGGGTTTAATAAGCCCTTTTAAAATGAGCTTGTTCTTACGCCTTGAAGAACTCTAGCAGAAAAGGCATGACATACGCTACAAGTCTCTTGTAAATGTTTCGGCCCCAAACAATAAACACAAATAGAATGGCTGTCTGTTATGGACATTTTATAACTGCACCGAGTGCATTTTTTAAACCCTGACTTCTGTTCTTTAGACATAATACAGGTAGCTAAAGAAATAGAGTTCACCACAAAATAAGCACTATAAGAAAAATAGCGCCAACTGAAAAGCGAGACACAGTAGAATTTACCTCACAAACAACTGACAAAAATACCAAGGCCAAAGCCCTCTAATTTAAACGGGCTTGGCCCGTAGGTACAAAAACACAAAGGAATTAAGTTAATAGTAGAAAAAACCTTTTAACTAAAACTACACTAGGATAGGGCAAGGGCCCTCTAACTTAAACGGGCCTTGCCCGACAACAAAAAGAACAAGTACCAGACAACACTTAGCACTCAAACTTTCAAAAATAGGATAAAGAAGCTGTTAAAACAGCTGTTTGGTTAATATCTGACAAGAAACCCCAAGGTCAAAGACCAATAAAGGTAAAGATAAATCACTTAGCTCCAGCCAAGTCGAGACCACGTCCAGCTAGTAAAGCGGCAAACGAGATCTGGGGAAGCAGGTGTAGTGCATCCTGGGACAGGGTATAGCCCAGCCAATGAGAGACTTCGTGATAGTATATAAGTTGCCGAGTCGGAGCCGATGGATCGGCTCCGAACCCATCTGTCCCATCTGTCATGAATGTAGGCGAGATAGGATCCCATTACATCTTCTGTTTTGTGCTTACCACATCGGTTTGCCTATAACTCTGTGGTTTTGAATGAGTGGTGGAGTAGCTCTACTGTTCTCTTCTTCCCTATCTGTAACACCTTATACTAAACCTGTACCCCAATTTGGCACTGCTGAGCCAACCCTGGCCCTCTTAAATATAAATCAACACAAAAAGATATGTATTTCTTTTCTATACATTCCACCCCATGACAATGTCTCTACCCTCGAGGAAATCCTCTCCTGGTTCTTATCTAACATAAGTAACGAAACTATAATTCTAGGTGACGTTAATATAAACTGGACCACCATTCAATCCCCCCCTACCCCACACAATCTAAACCTCTACAACTTTACCCAGCTAATCAACTCTCCAAATAGACCCTCTAAAGATGGCTCATCTGGAACCACCCTGGAGTGGCTACTAGTCTCTCACCCCCATACTATTTCAGAAAAAGGAATATTTCCTGACTCTCTTAGTGATCACCTCCCTGCCTTTGCTCCTTGTACACCCACCTCTTTACATCTGTCTCATAACTACATTTCCACTCGCTGTCTAAAAAACCTCAACCCCAAATCCTTCTCTGAATCACTAAAATATACTAACTGGACCCCTCTAAAATCCCTCTCCTTGGATGACGCAGTGACTTACTTCAATACTGCTTTCTTCAACCTGTTAAATAGCTTTGCTCCCATTACAACCAAAATAATTTAATACAATACTACCCCTGGATAACCAAAGACACTATAATCCTCATGTACCTCTGGGACAAAGTATGGAAAAACTACCAGAAACACAATTCTTCTTCCTCCCTGATTGACTATAAGCAACTTCACAACAAAGTCAAACAACACATAGTCTATGGCCAAAACTCCTATTACTCCTTACTCCAAAACAACCACAAAACTAACCCAAAAAAGTTCTGGAATAGTATCTCTAACCTCCTCCATCTGGTAAAAAAGTAAACCCTTGCCCTGACCCTAACACCTCTGACCTCTCCTTAGCTACCCAATTTAACTCCTTCTTCATTAACTCTATAGCTAAACTCACTACTTCCTTTACAAATAATATACCTATCCCCACTAATTCTCCCAACAAATCTTCTCAACTCCATCCTTTTACTCTCCAACCAGTTCCTATCTCTACCATAAAAAAAAAAAACTTCTACATATCTTTAAGCCATGTTCAAATGCCCCACATGACCTTCCATCTAACTTCCTTAAGCTAACAGCCAGTGACATTGCCAACCCCATCTCCATCCTAATTAACCAGTCAATCCAAGAATCTTATGTACCAATACTCTGGAAAAAAGCCTTTATCACCCCCCTACACAAAGGTGGAAACAATATTGACATCTCTAACTTCCGGCCAATTGCCATTCTCTCCCCTATCTAAAAATTTTAGAAAAATGCATTCATCTACAACTACTACCCTATCTGCTTGATAAATATCTGCTTACCCCTATACAACACGGTTTCAGGCCTGGGCACAGCACCACCACCGCTGTCCCCTCCTTCCTCGAAATAGTCAATTCCACACGTGAATCTAGCAGTATTGTATCTACCCTCCTACTTGCTTTATCCACGGCTTTTGATACAATTTCACACCGCCTCCTCTTGTCTAAGCTCTCTCATCTTAACTTATCTATCTCCTCTATCAACTGGTTCTCCAGTTACCTCTCTAAGAGACAGCAGTCGGTCAAGTGGGAAAACTGCACTTCCCCTTTCCTTAACACCCTCACAGGAGTACCACAAGGGTCCATATTAGGCCCCCTACTAGTTAATATATTCATAAATGTCTTCCACCAGTGTATTTTTAATGCCAAGCACTTCCAATATACAGATGACTCTACAATAATCTGCTCCACTGAATCCCTACCCAAACTAAACAAACTAACCCAAGAAGCCTTCTTATCAACTGAGAACTGGATGTTAGACAGCCATCTAGCACTAAATGCTTCCAAAACTAAATTTAGGAAATTCACCCCTCAAAGTTTACTAAAATAGACAAGAACTCTTTCTCCATAACAAGCCAAAACAGGACCCCCATTGAAATTGTACCCCTTACAAAGCTAATAGGTGTCACTATTGACAAACAACTTAAATTTGATATTCACCTCCATTCAAACATAAAGAAAACCCACCAAAAACTAGGTTTACTCTACCGTCACAACCACTTCCTTACTCCCTCAACAAAACAAATCCTTTCTGCCACCTACCTCATTCCCTCCCTCTTGTACGGTGCCCTCCTCCTTAATAATCTTCAATCCAGCCCTCTTGTACTGTGCCCTCCTCCTTAATAATCTTCAATCCAGTCTAAAGACTAAACTAGCTTCCTGCTATAACAAAATCTCAAAGTTTGTGACTGGTGCCAAATCCTCCACTTACCACTGCAATGCCCTCCGCAAACTAAATTGGCTTGAATTACCCCATCACCTCTCCTTCATCCAACTCTCTTATGCACATAAACTTATCTTCAAACCCTTTCTTTGCCCTTCTCTTGACTCCTCCCTCAAATTGCACCAGCCTGATATACGTCTCAGGTCAAACAATCAAAACCTGCTTGAACTACATAAACCTGCTCGAACTCCAGGCAAATTCCTTCTGTCCTTCTCTCTATTCCAACTCTGGAATTCCCTTTCTCCACAAATTCGTACCACCAACGACCACTCCACCTTCAAAACCTTGCTCCACTCCCACCTCTCATCCTTCTGAGATTGCTCCTGCTCCCACCCCTCCTGACCCTCCCCTATTGAACTATATGCTACCTACCTCCCTTCTCTAATTTCTCATTACTCAGATCTCTCTCCTCTAGTTCTCCACACCCCACTTACCTCTCTTTGTCAAAATTACATAACACTGATCCCCACTATCTAGTCTCCTAATAAACTCTCCTCCTACATCTTACATCTTTACTTCTTCCTGACATACCTATATCTTTGCACTTCACCTATTAGTCCTTAATTTCCCTATTCTCTAATTCTTTTTATTTTCTTTCTTGTAATCTGACTTGAGAAGTTACTAGTGTAGACTATGTAAATATATATACAGATAGATACATCCTTTGACTGCCCTGTAGAAGCATTTAATATTATTTCTTTAGTTAGTACATTTTCATTTCCATTGTATTCTACAAAGTTTACACATTTTATATACTTAGTAACATTTTTTTGTGTATTTGTCTAAATTAATTTATCACATGTTTTTCATTGTTGGAGCTTTGCTCCCCAGGACTCCATTGAAAACAGGCTCCTTGGCTCAATGGACTATCCTGGTTAACAGATTGTAAAATAAATAAATAAAGCCACGGAGTGTATTATTATGGTTCTCATAAACAAAGACATAGGCAATCTCCAGGCACTTGACCCCACCCAGTAAGGATTTGTCAAGGGCAGATCTTGCCTATTGAACCTGGTTGACTTCTCTGAGACTGGGACCAAGGCCCTGGATGAGGGAAAGTCAGTACATACAGCTTACCTTGACTTGGCCAAGACCTTTGACACAATCCCCCACTCGGGTATCATCAAAAAGCTAACATAACTCGGAGGAAATCCCTAGCTCATCAGGTGAGTGGCCAAATGGATCACTGACCAGACCCTCAAAGTCAAGATAGGCACCTCCACCTCCGATAGCAGACCTGTCAATAGTGGAGTTCCTCAGGGATCTGTCCTGAGACCCCTACTGTTTGGCATCTATTTCTCAGAGGTACAGGTAAAGACAAAGGGCCTGTAGTTCATCAAGTTTGCGGATGACTGTAAGTTGGGTGCTGTCATTGAATCCCCAGATGATTTTAATATACTGCAAGAGGGTCTCACAGCAACTAATGACTGATGCCAAAGTCATGGCCTCAAGCTAAATGCAAAAAAATGTATCAGCATACCATTTGGCAAAAACATGACTCCTATTAATTACCACATCAACGACACCCCCTAAGCACACAACCTATGGTGAGAGACCTGGGCACTCAGGTTGATAACCTCACATTTGACCATCATGTAGCCACAGTTCTCAGAAAATCCTTTTACTTGGTTCATCTCATAAGTAAAGGGATTGCATCAAGAAAAAAGGAGGTTATTACCTCTCTATACTCCTCCCTTATTAGACCAATAATTGAGTATAAAGCCTAGTTTGGGATGTACCTCTCCAAACATCTGCACCAACTGGAAAGGCCACTGAAATACCTCACAAAGAGAATCCATGGCCTCTAACACTTGTCCTATGCAGACAGGCTCAAATCACTATCACTTTACTCGGTATCGTACAGATTGCTCAGGGGTGATCTGTGTCTCATCTGCAAGGCAATCTCGGACCTTGCCCTACTAGAGATGCTCCATATCCATAAGTCTAACTCCTTACACACTACCCAATCAAAAGGCCTGAATCTAATATGCAGCACCAACAAAACCTGCTGGAGAGACAGGTTTGTCTCCCAGAGGCTGCCCAATCTCTGGAATAGACTTCCCATACACTTCAAATGGAGCATCTCGCTGACCCTCTTCAAGCGCAACCTTGATGAGTGGATGGGAAACTACAAATTTGTCCCAGGGGTTCCACCTGTGTCCCTCACTGACAGGGGTGACAGGTGCTGACTGACGTTTATTTTTGGGGATAAACTC
This sequence comes from Protopterus annectens, assembly GCF_019279795.1. Taxonomy (NCBI): domain Eukaryota; kingdom Metazoa; phylum Chordata; order Ceratodontiformes; family Protopteridae; genus Protopterus; species Protopterus annectens. Next base: position 802,260,395 of record NC_056734.1, read on the forward strand.
TTGGCTAGACTTGGAAGGGCTCCAGGGCCATTATTCTAGTAACTTCCTATGATTCTATGATATTTTGAACTTGTGGTTAGAACCTTATATAAATATTATAAGTAAAATTTAAAGAGAAGTATGAAAGATGAATCTCATACTGAATTATAGGGCAAAAGTGAAATTTGAACAGTCTTAAACTTCTCTCTGCTACACTAAAGTAGACAGCCAAGAGCAAAAAACAAACAAAAAATCCAGAACGACTAATGAAAATAAATTAAACCAAACCAGAGCCACAAAAAGATGACAAAGCTTTTAGTTCAACACATCCACAGTAAGCGCTTTTATACACTAAGGACTTCTTCAGACTGTATCTAAAGTAGACAGCCAGTCAAAAGATAAGTAAGAGTTTAAGGGCTATAAAGTCAGACAACTACTGAAATAGAGACAGAGAGAGAGAGAAATGGAAAGGGAGAAGGAAAGAGAAAGGGAAAACACCAGTACTCTGTTGGAAAAAAATATTGTTATGAGTTACCTTTTCTAGAAAATTAACTAGATGAAATGCAGAAGCCTGTATCTGTATTTATAGAAAAGGTCACAGTCTTATCTTCATATCAGGATACAGATAAAAATAATGCTGATGTGTATAAGCTGTGTCAATTTCAAGATGTTTCCATGGAAGGACAATATACAAAGCAGAGTAAGAGCTAAAACAGCAAGAGTAGAGGGGAAAATACAGGAAAACAATAGGCCCATTCAACTCCTGCATTTTAAGATAAGAAACTTGTTCTACAGGGGAACCAAAGACTAATGCAAACACGGAGCAAGTTATTCCCCAGGTCTTTTAGAATATTCACATTTTTACTGTATATTTCGCCCCCTCTACTTGAAGATGATTGAGCCCCTTCCTACTGGACACCCATTAATTCCTCCATGATGGTAAACTCCAGATCCACTGTGATTAGAACCATCCTTGGAAGCTGTCATACAGGCACTAGTTAGGGTTGTTTATGCCATTACTGGCATCCCAGCTACGAGGGAGGTTTTACTATGACTGGCCTAGCCCTTCCCATTGTAGTGATACAAGCATGAATGTCACTACAAAAAACATCTATGTCCTTTTGTCTGCACATGCACTATCCACCCCATACACCAAGAGCTACAATCACCAACTTGGGTGGTAACGCTAAGCCTCAGCTGGATTCATGCCAGTTTATTTACTATATGGGAGAAATCCAAGAAGCTTATTAAATATAGTGAAAGAAGCATGGGGGAGGAAAGCGCTGTCTTTTGAAGTATGACTGACATGCTAAGAATTGCAATCCCTACAGTAAAAAAAAACAAAAACATATGGCACGAGCACAGAAGAAAGTACAGCTGTATTAGATTTTACCATAATGGTAGATGTGCATCTCTTCACTGTTGCAGTATTCATTATAATAGGGATCCCCTGTCAAGGGTGGCCTGACATCTGGCCAGTATACCAAAGCCTTTAGGTTGCTTTAAGGTACGCTGTACATTGCACATATGCTCTCCAAGAAAGGCTACGGCATAAAGGTGACATCTGGATGTGTTACCCTCAGACCTGACAGCCCCAGTAGGAATGCCAGTCCAAGGAGTTGAGAGGTAATCAGTACATCCAGAAGAGAAAAGGACCAGGGGGAGGAGTGGGGGGCTGGGGGTGTGAATACTGCAACAATGAAGAGAAGGACATCTACCATTATGGTAACATCTTACACAACTGCACTATGTCCTTCCACTTCACTGTTGCACATTTATTACAATAGGGAGAGTGCAAAAGCTCAGAAAGAAGAGAGGGAGGAGGAAGGACTAGCAAAGCTCTCTAGAAACCTGTAAAGGATGGCCCTAGCAAAACCAGCTCTAGCTCTGGAAAATCCATCCAACTTGTAGGGCTTGGTAAATGATATGCACCAAAGTGCAAGTAGCTGCCTCAGGAATAGAGCTACTATCCAAACCCTTGAAAAGGTACCAGAAGAAGCCACAGTTCTAGTAGAATGAGCCTTAACAGAAAAAGGAAGACTCTTACCATGAAAGGAATGACAACAGGAAATGGCTTTAGAAATCCAAGAAGAAATAGTTTGGACACAGCAAATCCTAAAGATCGAGGATGAAAATAAGCAAACAGCTGATCGGATTTATGAAAAGTCTTAGCCTTATCCAAATAAAATCTGAATTGTCTCGGCACATCCAAGGTTTGCAGCACCTTCTCAGTGGCAAATTGCTAAGAAGGAAAAAAAGTGGGTAAATGAATAGACTGATTAATAGGCAACTCATTCACCACCTTGAGCATACAAGAAGCATTAGTACGAAGGAACACCCTGCTCTTATGGAACACTAAAAAAGGAGGAAATGCCATTACAGCTTGTAGCTCAGACACCCGTCTGGCAGAAGTAAGGGCTAAAAAAAGTAGTCTTCCATGAACAATTCTGTAAGAAAGCTGAAGTAGCGGGCTGAAAAGGAGCCTGGGTCAATTTTTCTAAAGCAAAATTAAGATCCCAGGGAGGAGGGACAGGCTTCCTGGGAGGCCTAATATGAAGGACATCTTTAAGAAATTGTGTAGCTTCAAATCTAGAAGCTAAAGGGTCTATATTAGATTATCGAACTTTTAAAAGTTCAAACAGCATATGATCGACACCATATGTTCAGACTCTTAAAAGTTCGAAAATCAAAAAAAAAAAAAAAAAACAGAAAAAACCCTACTTGAAAGCTTAAGCAAAGGGGTAAGCCCCTCTGCATCCCCCACACCACCTGCTCTTTAAATATACCAACTCTGAGATCACACTACAGTGCAGACAATGGAAAACTTCCATTTCCGCACTGTATAGATATCTCAGTTGAAACGTTCGAACATTTACATGTTTGATCATATGGTGTCGAACATACGACGTTCGAACATGTAAATGTTCAATAACGTAATACAGACCCAAGCTAAAGGAGGTGATAAAGACAGACAGATAGCTGATAAGTGGGCCTTAACAGAAGAATAAGCCAACCCAGCAATGATCAAGGCAAGCTTACATTTTTCTTGGAGAGTTCTTTTCCTGGTGTCCACTGACTGCTCAGTACTTGAAAAACTGCAGTCTCGGCTGTCTAATTTCAAAATATAACAGCTGTTTTAAAAATATATATTTTTCTGTCAATCAGCTGTTTAAACAATCTACAGGCAAACAGGAACATTCCAATGACATCACTCACTGCTCAGCTGATTCTCCACAATTTGTACTTTAAAATGTCCCTCTCAAACATGCGCAGTTAAAAATTTATCAAAGCAGTGACAGATTCTATAAACATTCTGTTTAAACAAGAAACTATTCAACATTTCAAAATTTATTTACATTTTCACAATTAGGCACGCTGGCATACAATACAAGTTGATCTAAGAATATGCACAAATTGCCTGTCAGACATGCTAACACAGATGACAGTGTTTTAAGTTTCTTCATACCCCCTTAGCCTGCAAAGAAAAATTAGAGGAGCAAGGCATTTGTTGAATACCCTTGGGGCAGTAGAAAGGCCAAAGGGCAAAGCAGAAAACTCAAAATGCCAAGAAGCAATAGAGAAATATAAAAACTTCCTGAAAAGTGGATGAATAGGGATATGAAGGTAAGTATCCTTGAGGTCCAGAGGCACTAGAAAAGCCTGAGGAAGCAGCAGAGGGAACAAGGTCTGAAGGGACAACATTCAAAAAGAAGGGACCTTCAGAAAGGTGTTCAGGTGACAGAGGTCTAGAATAGGTCTCCAAATGTCCTGTTTCTTGGTGACCAAAAACATCCTGAAGTAGAACCCCTTCTCCTTTTGGGAAACTGAAACTTCCTGAATACTTCCCTGAATCAAAAGATCCTGAAACATTCCTGGAAAGAAAGCCAACTGCTCCCTAGGGGACTGAGAAATGCCCATGAAAGGGGAAGAGATTTTTAGACCATGAAATAACCTATGTGGATAATAGACAAAAATCCAGGAATCCTGAGCAACCTTTAACCAGACAGGAAGGGCTATGGAAAGATGAAGTGAAAGATGAATGTGGTTGAGAAGAACAGGATAGACAACATTTGGTTTCTCAGGAAAAGGAGAATTTTGTGTCACAGTACTCAGGATAGCTTTAGCGGGAGGAGCCCATTCCCACCTTTTTACCCTTGATGGGAGGGTGAGACTGCCTATGATCATAAGTTGGCTTATTAGGGTAATTTCTCTGAAATTTAGGCACAGGAGAAACAAAAACATGTTTAAGTTCCTGCAAGATCTTGTCCTTATCCTGAAGAGACTTAAACAAATTGCAGCAACAGCTTCACCAAACAAGTGTTTGCTGCCTAGAGGAGCATCACTCAACTTAGCCTTAATATCATCTGGCAAAGGTTGAAGCCAAAGCCAGAAATATCTCCTCATCACAGAACCAAAAGTAGCAGCTCTAGAAGAGACATGTGCTGCATCATAACTGCACTTAATTGAATCCAAAAAAAGAGACTCATAAACCAGCCATATACAAATAAAAGAAAAGAAAAAAAGGCTTAAAAACAACAAATTAAGCATTATTAAATACACAAAATGCAACTGGTAAGTGCTTTCATTCAACATGAACTTCAGATGAAGTCACAACACTACATTAACAAGCAATAAATAACAAAATCTAGAATCACATGATCAGTTAATTCAGTGCCTTAACCTTTTCCTTTTCAGAACTATTTTAAAGCTCTCTCTATCATTAATACCTGGAAAAACACATGCATTCAGCCTGACTTGAGATCATCCTCAGCATCCCACCTAGACACATAGTTTTTGACCTAACCAATCACAGAAAAAGAAGATTTGTTATTATTATTATTATTCAAATGACATGAAAGAACATGCCTGGTCAATGCATTAGTAGTGTCCTGCCTATCAATAACTCTCAGGTGTTCATAATTCCTAGAATAAAAACACCTCGTAGGCCTCCTTATATAGAGAGCAGGACAAGACCCACATAGTGCTAAATAAACTACATATTTGGATTTGCAATTAAACCTTCCTATCATACTCACTTCATAATTCCTTGCTGATATCATACTTCTTGATCCCCTCTAAAACATATTTACAGCAGTTACAACTACCACATCTAAACATCTCCTCTAAAACACACTCATCTCAAATACTTGTTTTTTCTTTAGAAAAAATTCCTTCAGATTTTTACCCTTTTTAGTAACAAAAACAGGTACCTCTCCTAAACCTTTATGAATATCCTGAAAATTTGACAAAAACTTCCAATTATTCGTAATTATATTCTTTATACTATATTCATCCATGGAATTATTCAGCATGCAGGCTAATGAAAAATCTTTATTATCCATTTTAACATTCTCACTTTTATTAGCCAGCTCAACATTGTCCTGCTGTCCACTCTCCCTTTGTTAACAACACTCTATTAAATACCCTACTTAACATATCAACAGGGTACCCCCTGTCACTAAACCTCTTTTTGAGCACTTCACATTCTATCTCAAACCGACTAGCTTCCCCAATTAACCTACTAACTCTATCGAATTGACTACTAACAATATTATTTTTGAGCCTAACACTGTGCATACTACTATAATGTAAAAACTATTACTCTGTACAGGCTTTTTATATATTTTGGTACTCAACTTATTATCTTTTTGTATAAAGTCAAATCCAGGTAATTAATAAACTCTTTCTCAAAACTAAATGTAAACTTCAAAAATTCAAACATGAATTCAAGTACTGCATAAACGACTGAAGGGCCACATTCATTCCTTTCCAAATAAAAAACAAATCATCAATAAATTGTTTATAAACAATGTAAAAATTCAGTCTCATAAATAAATTCCTTTTCCCAACCCATTATGAAAACATTGGCATAACTGGGGGCCATCTCTGCCCCCATTGCCACTCCATTAATTTGTTTATATGCTACATTATCAAATTTAAAAATATATATACGATAGGATGACATCCAATATAATAGCTATCAAATTTTCTTCGTCTGGCACAAAACACCCAGACATACAAAGCACTCCTTCAACCGTTTCTAAACCCACATTTTGTGGAATCACTGTGTATAAAGAGACAACGTCAGCCGGAACTAAACACACATCATCCTCAATGCTAATACCCTTAATAAATCTATAAAAATAAAAAAATCTTTTACATAAGAGTCACCTCTAACAACTAACCTTTGCAAACTTTTGTCTACATAGATGGCCATGAATTCAGTTTTACTGCCACTACTGGCCACAATAGGTCTAAAACTAGGCATATCCAAATCCTTATGAATCTTGGGCAGACCAAAAAACCTGCCTAGTTTAGGATGCCAAATATGAAAATAATCTGCCAAGTCTTGTTTAATCCATCCTTCCATTAACCACTCTTCAACTAAAGCATCTATAATCCTATAAGCTCTATTCGCATCTGTAAAATTAACTGTAATATAAAATCTACTGTCCTTCAACATATTGACCAAACTCTGGCAATAAGAACTGTAATCCATGACCACCACTGCATTTCCTTTGTCAGCCTTAGTGGTATAAATATCTTTATTACATTTCAAATCATGCAAGGCTTTCCATTCAGTTTCAGTCATGTTATAAAAGGCATTAGCATTTTTCTTACCGAGTAAATCTTGCACTTCATTTTCACAAGTAATCAAAAAGGCTGCAACTCCAGCCTTAAAGGTGGATTAAATATGCTACATTTAGTAAAAGCAGATTCTTTTTTCTTAATTAGGACATCATTAAAAAAAACATTTTAAATTAAGTTTCCAAACATAGTCCGTTAAAGAGTTAATCATTGATATTAAATCTACTCCAGCAGAAGGCACAAAAGTCAATCTCCCGCTTAGAACTTTAATTTGTTCAAAAGTCAACTTTATTTGGGACAAATTCACTATTCTTTTGTTTTACACTTAAGAGAATGGCATGCCACCTGGGAAGAAGTCCCTAACAGGGAAAGAGCAGTGCTTGAAGAGGTGGTTTTACACTGGGGAGACCTACTGCATTGTGACTACTAAGCCTGGGAAACACACTGCTTATTGTATTGTGTCTTACATTGATAGTGTCTGATACTGATTATCCTGACCTTAATAAGCAGCAAGCTTCACTAAGGAATTCTACACCCACTCAAAAAAAAAAAACTGCATAGAGATAGCACCCCCTATCAGAATCAAGTATTATGGTAAGTTACTTTGCGACACCCAAACCATCAAGAATGAGCTCTCACTTGTAAACTCTTAATGTACAAAAGAGTCTCACACTAAATGTTAAAAAATGTAGTATCATAACATTTGGTAAATAAGGCCTTCCCTCATCATACTGTATACAAAGCACACAACTACAAAACAAAAATGCAGTCAGGAACATAAGTACTTGGGTTGATAGCGCCCTGTCTTTTGACCATCATGTTTCAACAGTTGTCAAAAATCTTTTATTTAGCCCATCTGATTGCTAAAAAAATATAATCAAGTTCTAAAGAGGTAGTCACTCCCTTAAACTCAGCATTGATCAGGCTAATTATAGAGTACAATGCCCCCACATGGGATGTATCTCATTAAACATATCAAGCAATTAGAAAGACCCCAAATGTTCCTAACCAAAAACATCACAGACAAAGTCCCTGACCTACAAAGAGAAGGGGGGGGGTGGAGTTCTATCCTTTTACTGATTGACTTCTAGACTTTTGAGGGAATATCTCGCCTGTACAGTTGTGCAGCGGTTAATGTTGTCACCTCACAGCAAGAGGTTCTTCAGTTCGATTATTGGCTGGGGTGCCTTCTGTGTGGAGTCTGTATGTCCTCCATGCATTCACATGGGTTTTCTCCAGGTACTCTGTTTTTTTCCCACATTCCAAAGACATCCATCTGAAGCATTTCACCCTGGGCCTCTGCTGAAAATAGGCTCTGTCCTAGTTGGACTTTCCCGGTCAACAAATGTTAAATAAATAAAATATCTCTGTCTCACTTATAGTGTCATTAGAGATCCAATTTTAATGGACTTCCTGTTTCTTTACAAGTCCACTATCTCTTCCAATACCAATATGAGGGACCTAACTCTTCCCCAGCAGATCAATAAAAGCATAGTGAAGAGGCAGATTTATAAGTTAGCACCTCTCAAACCTCTTGAATAATCTTAAAGAGGTGTAACCAGGGCATGTTGAAGGGGGCAGTTGCCCCAGGCAGAAGGTGTCCCTGGGAGCAATCAGCACCATTGGTGAAGTAGTGCAGCAGTGGATCAGCTCATAAGCACTTCAGCACAAAGTGTAGTATATAGTACAGTACTGACACTGCATTTACATTCAGAGTTGAAATGCTTCATCATTCCATGTGTTGTATAAAGTTTAGCTGTAGCAAGTTGCTTGTTGCATTTGTATCAAGCTGTTTGCTACAGTTTCCAAAGAACCCCTTTCCCATTTTGCAGGATCAGAGAGAGAGAGAGAGAGAACATTTCTTTTTCCTCTTCACTTAGAGTTGAAGAGGCTACCAGACTGGGTAACTGCAGGGGGTGCCAGAACACCTATCAATGACAATGAAAACTTCCCCTGCATGTTGAGCACTGTGACTCACTATCTTTCTTTAAACATAACCTAGATGACTGGATGGGTCTATATCAGAACACCGATGAGGCGTTTCAGTGAGCACCTCTTCAGCGACACATACATAGCGAATGCACAAAACCGTGAATGCTGACATCAGCGATTTCTTTCCCTGGGGGGTGAAGCCCCTCACTTCATTATGTTTGTAATGATCTTTTTATGATTTTAGGCACATGATTTCTTTCCCAGTGAAAAAAAATCATTGATGTCAGCATTCGCGATTTTCTGCATTCACTGTGTATGTGTCAATGAAGAGGCATTCGCTGAAATGCCTCTTCTGTAATTTAATATAGACCTGACTGGATGGGTATCCACAAATATAATTTGGGGTTAACCAATATGGCCATCATGGAGAAAGGAGGTACAGCCTGAGGGAGAATACTGGCAAGACATGCATGGTCATAACACTTTGTAGCCTTGAAACTTTTATAAATCTATGAATCTACACACTGTATGGAGTTGCTTTTGCTGAAAAGCATGATATGGGAGGGAATGACACATTACATCTGAGTAAGGCAGGCAAATCAAATCAGGGGGGCAGACTTCCTAAGTCTGAAGGAGGTAGGCAGATTACAGAAAAGTAACTCTCTAAGTAATAAGCAGCTGCTTCCACTAGGTACATATGGCCACTGTCTCTTAAGAGAGTCATATTCCTGACCTCTGGGTCTAGAAGGGGTTCTGAGGAAACGTTTTGAAGGAGTCAAGCATAGGTTCATAGGTTGGTACTAGGCTATCGGCCCTAGGTCCTATACAAGCCTAGCCATAACAATTCCCTGGCTATTTCTTCCCACAATATTTACTTCCCTGGACCCCTGTCTAGCAGGACATCTGACATGATCCCCAGGGTGAATTTCCTATCTCCCATCCAATTATCAAGGATCCTTTTGAAGAGGGCCAAAGAGGCACTCTGCTTGACATGTATGGGCAATCTATTCCAGAGTCTGGGGAGTCTCTGGGTCAGGAACCTATCCCTCCAGTATGTTTTGTTCATTGTGATGACAAGGTTTAGATCCCTGGAGCGTGTGGCTCTGAAGGATTGGGATTTCTTTAAGGGTAGCATGTCCAACAGCTCTGGGTTTGACATGGCCTTGTATGTTAAGCAGAGATCACCTCTGAGTAGACGATATGCGACAGAGTATAGCTGGAGTTTTTTTAGACGGTCAGCATAGGGCATCTGCTTTAGGCCTGTGATTCTTTTAGTAAGGTATTTCTGTGGTCTTTCCAGTTGTTGTAGATGTCTTGAGAGGTACATACCAAATGGTGCACTGTATTCTATAATGGGTCTAATGAGGGACGAGTACAGTGGGACAATGACCTCCTTTTTTCTGGATGAAAAGCCCTTAGTGATGAGGTGTGCCACACAGAAGGATTTCCTGACTGTTGTGGCAATGTGGTTATCGAAGGTGAGACCACTGTCCGCCTGTGTCCCTAAGTCTCTTATCACACTTTCGGTGTTTAGTGTACTGCCACCTATGTGGTAATTCATGGGTACATGCTTTTTCCCAAAGGGGATAATTATACATTTCTTGGCACTGAGCTTGAGCCTATATCTCTGGCACCAAGCAGCTATTTCTGTAAGGCCCTTTTGTAGAATATCCATATCCTTTGGAGATTCAATAATGGCTCCCAGTTTGCAGTCATCTGTGAACTTTGTTAGCCAGAGTCTGTTAGTGTTGGCCCGTACTTCAGTGAAGTAAATGCCAAACAAGAGCGGTCCCAGGACTGAACCCTGAGGTACTCCACTTGTCACTTTTCTGGAGCTGGATTTGGAGTTGGCTACTTTTACAGTGTGGATTCTGTCAGTAAGTCAGTTAGCAACCCATTGAGTTACATAAGGATTAATGCCCAGCTTAGTAAGTTTATCTATGATTCCAGAGTGGGGGATGGTGTCGAAGGCCTTGGCCAGATCCAGATAGGCTGTGTGGACCGCCTTACCATCGTCGACAGCCCTGGAGACTGATTCGAAGAAGTCAGTCATGTTCAGGTGACAAGATCGGCCCTTCACGAACCCAAACTGGGTGGGGTCCACTGTTTGAAGGTTGCCAATGTCTTTGTTTATAAGTTCCATGATAATATGTTCCATGGCCTTGTAGATCAGGTTCATCAGAATGATGGGGCGGTAGTTTCCAGGATCCAAGGTGGATCCCCCCTTGTGGAGTGGGATAACTGTAGCTGTGCATCACTCAGTGGGCATGAAGCCTGAGGTGAGGCTATGATTAAACATGACACTTAGGTGAGGTGCTAGTTCATTTTGTAGTTCATGTAGTACACAGCCTGGGATGTCATCTGGTCCCATGGATCCTGTATTTTTAGCTTTGGAGAGAGCAGTTTTTACCTGTGTGGCCATTATTACCAGAATTTGGCAATCTTTTGATATTGAGATGGGCCCTTTAGGGAGTGAGGGGGGGGGGGGTAAAGTTGGCTCTGGATCGATCTGCCAGGATATTGGCAATATCCTTGGGATCAGTATATTTAATGCCATTCTGTTGTAGCTCAGGGCAGATCTGAGCATTGCCATTTAGATTCTTGTTATAGAATGCCTTGTGATTGTCTTTGGAATCTTTGGCAACTTTATTTTCGTAACTAGCTTTGGAGGATTTTATGAGGACTCTCAGCTTCTTACTGAGGCTGGTAAGGGAGTTTTTTGCATCCTGGGATTTTCCTCTTTTCTGCAACATTTTCTTCCTTTTGTTGTAAAGTTTGTTTATGGCAGGGGACCACCAAATTGGCTTCCTTTTTTGGAGGAGAGTGTCTTGGTTCTATTTGGGATGGCACGATTCATGCACAAGTGGATGTGCTCGTACAGTGCCTTAGTGTAGGATTCAGCAGTCAAACTTTCAGTTCCCGTCTGCATGGGTGTCATGAAGTTTGTCACTTCTGACTTGAGTAGCACGAAGTTGGCTTTGGAGATGTTTTTTATGGATGTTTCCTTACTGGGATTGGGGGTGGGATGTGGAGGTCAAGGGTGATTAGCTTATGGTCAGACCTGACCAATGAGGAGATGACCATAGGTGTGGAGCATCGATTTCCCATGTTGGGAATGACCAGGTCTAGGATATTGAAGCCCCTGGTGGGACTATGGATTAGTTGATACAGGGCATTGGAATTTATGAATTCCAAGAACTGTTGAGCAAAGGTGTTGGCACACAAGTAGTTTTCCCAGTTAATGGCAGGGAAGTTGAAATCACCCAGTATTAGGGTGTTTGGTTGTATCTTAATATTTTACAGTATGTTTAGAAAGGTGTAGTGAGAATCTTGGGGCATGGTGGGGGATCTGTAGCAAGCTACAATTTGGATTGCAGTCTTACCTAGTGTTAGTTGCACCAGGAGAATTTCAGACACATTGTGTTGGGCAACTAGCCTGGTGGTGTGAATATACTTGGTGAATATGGACACTCCTCCACCTTTAGTGTTTCAGTCCTGGTTTGGTGGCGGAACAGTGTGGTAAGAGTTGTAGCCTGGTATTGCAGGGGTGCTGTCTTTTTCCTTGAACCAGGTCTCAGTTACTGCACAGATATCAATGTTCTCCATTTTTAGGAGTGTCTTGAGAGAGTGCATTTTGAGGTTTAGACTCCTATCACTGAGTAGGATTACCTTCAGATTTTGCATGCTTGTACCTGTTATGATGGCGGTTTTGTCCTTTGAGGTTTGCCTAAAAAAGGCACTATAGGGGTGGCAAGAGCCTTAGCCAGTAACCTGAATCCCAGGGGCGACAGGTGCAGACCATCTCTGGCAAAGCATCGTGGTTTGTCGATCATGTCATCCCAAGCAGACAGATAATGGATCCCCTTTGAATGACACCAGATGCTTAGCCAATTGTTGAAGTCAATAATTTTGTCCTTATACTGTGTATCATTCTGGGCAAAGGCAGGATGCTACTCAGGGCTAGGGTCATACCTGCCTGTGCCACATGATCCCAGATCTCTTCAATGTTTCTTTTCATGTAGTCCAGGGAGGTACGTCTCAAGTCATTCACTCCAGCATGGACAATGACAGAGTCATATATGTACTTGTTGTGGAGTGACTTGAGTGCATGCATTATGTGATAGATCCTGGCACCCAACAGGCAGCTGACTGTAATTTTCTCCTTGTTCATCCTGGTAAGTGGAACATCAGTGTGCCTGACTACAGAGTCACCTATGACTAAAGTGTTGGGTACGTTGTCTTGCCTTAGGGGCTGTTGTTGGGTAGCACACTGGTGTTGTGAGCTATGTGACACTTTGGTTGTGACTGATGTTTGTTTGCATTTCAGCTTCAGAGGTCCTTGTTGCTTGGGCAGGTTACTGTTAAGAGCCTCTGCATATGAGGTTTTAGCATTGCCATGTGAGGGTGTTGGTGTGCGTTTAGAAGGGCTGTGTGTTGCTTGAGGTGTAGTGCGAGTATTAACCTTCTCCTCTTGACTGTCTAGTACAATCTTGGGTGGAGAGGGCTTTGCTTCCAGTTTGGCTATGTAACTGCATCTCTCTCAGGTTGTAGTGTTGGGTGGTAGGAGGAGAGGGTTGTCTGTGTACATGAGGCAATTACTGCATTGCTCCAGTATGCCCAGATTCACCAGGTGGACAGGAGAAATCACTGGAAGCTGACCCTTGGACATGCCTGGTTTGGTGCCATTTTTTTTTTTTTTTTGTAAAGTACAAGAGCTGTTTTCCCTTACCTTAGCAAGGACATGAAGGACAAAGACAGTCTGGATGGTGTCTGTGAAAGCTGCTAAAGTGTTTATGTTTGTGTGTGTAATATAACCATTGCATTTTTAAGGCTACTATATGATGTTGCCCTATTATGAATGTACATAACCCACAAACTGCATTTCTAAGCTAGATAGCACTTGGGTTTGAGTTAACATGGTTTCTGTTGAGCTACCATACTGCTAAAAATAAGTTGCCAGTTTATCTAAACTGGTGGTATATCTTGGCATTTCTTAAAAAAAAAAAAAAACAAGAAAAATAACAGATGAACAGACAACAGAAAGAAATGCTGTTGTTGTGCCAGAAGGTGAATCATCTCAATGAATGAACCACTCCCCCCAAAAGCCTCATCAGATATAAAACTATGCAGCATCAAGCAAGTGAATCTGTAAGTTCAAAGCCAAATGTTTTACCAATAAAAAATTGTTTTATTTTAATCAGCTCTCATTTTACTGAATTGGAGCCATTCATCCCAGGAAAAATGAATTTCTTTGGTAATGTAGAAGTTTAACTGACCACAGCCATTTGACATTGCAAAACCCTTTAGCTGGTCTGCCTGGAGACAGATGTTAATACAATTTCATGAAGCAACAAAATTAGATAAAGAAAAGAGATGAAATGCAAGTTAATGCTCTGTTATACCAGCAAGGGCATGAGGTAGGGTATACAGTTTGTATTAATTTGCATGGGAGCCAAATAAGTGAGCTATTAGCAAACTGAATGGACATTTTATACCAAAAAGAACTATAATACAAGTAAGGGCATGCTTCTATAAGTGTACATAAGCAAACGGTGAATGTGATGAAGTTTTTGTGAGAGGACTGGACAAAATGGATGAAATTGTGGGTTTAATGGTACAAAACATAAATAAATAAGAGTCAGACTTATGATGGCTGTGTAGAAGTGTCATAGAAGTTGCAAACTGAAGTTAATTTAATGCACCAAGACACAAACCAGGAATAAAGACACCTCTGAACCAAAGCTTTTATTCATACACCAGATTCTCTTAGCGCCTCGGCTAAACAATAGCCTTTACAGAGTTCGAACAGTTTCCAATATTGCCTCAACCACAAAACGAAGAATACTTTCAAAAAACTTTTCGGGACCACTCAGGGCCAAGAAATATTAATAAAAAGACATTCCTGGTATGGACATGATACCAACAGGGAACAGGGTTATGGTTCCCACACGAAGCGAAGCAGATGGACAAACCAGTGAGATATTGCAAGGGGGTTTTGTGACAATAGATATGTTGTTAATCTATCAGGTTATTGCTTTAATGATGCAGAAATGTCAGTTTTAAACAGGGGTTTAAATTTTATCTCCGCTGTGTTACCTAGATTGTATGAGTTAAAAGGAGGGGATTTGTTCAAACTAGTACGTAAAATGCATATGTTTGATTTTTTTAAAGATGTTAATAATTTGGAGCAAAAGCAAATGAGTGATGAAAGGTTTTCTTTCAGTGAGGAAAGCTTCTTTTCATGTGATTCGGACATGGAAAGCAATGCTTATTGTTTTCTAGATACTACACGTTTCTAATTGTAGCTCATTTATTCCACCTCTTAGAAATGAAAATACACAAAGGTTTTATCATGCATTTAATTTTGTTCTTGAAAAGGAAGTCAATGATTTTTTTAAAAGCAATAAAGAATATAATATGACAAAAAGAGAATGGGACATGTTGAAACAATTAAGCCACAATGATCAGTTAGTGTTTAAACCTTCAGACAAGGGTGGCAAGTTAGTAATAATGAGGTCCCAGGATTATTTTAGAATGTGCATGGAACATCTTGAGAATGAACAGCTATATAAAAAAGTGGAAATGGCAAGTTACAAACAGGCCAAAAAAAAATATGAAGGTTTATTACACAGAGGCATGTTTAAATTATTTTAGAGTTTCTGATGTTAGGAACAAGTTTTCCAGCAGGAATAGTACCATGGCAAAATTTGTTTGTGTTCTGAAGATACACAAGGATACTATAAATCCGCCTGGTCATCCTATTGTGTCAGCAAGAGGCTATTTTACTCATAATTTAAGCTGTTTTTTACATTATTTTTTATTTAAAAAAAGTAATTAAATTGCCCTCTTACATCAAAGATTCCTTCAAATTCTTCTGTACACAAATTATATAATTCTGTATAGCGCAAGTCTCAACCATCAACTAATTCAAGACCAACTCCAACAGGGCAAAAGGACCTTCTGGCAGACAGTGAGTGACTTACATCCAAAATGGTTTTCCTAAACCCCAAGAAAACAAAAATAATGCTATTTGGTACACTTTGAAAACAATTGAAAAGTGCATACTCACTCCCAAATTCTCAAGAATATCACTGATTTCCCCCAAAACAAGGCCAAATGGTGCCCAGTTAAAACCCAGATCTGACCTCCATCAAGGCTGATTTATACTTAAACTCCTCCATCAAGACACTTCTCCACTAATCAGAAAAACTACTTCCACATACATTACCCTTTAACCTATGAAACATATCCAGCTCAGGCCCAAATTCCCATGCCTCAAAAACAAAACTTTACTGCACAGATCACAATTTCTCTGTTCTCACTCCCAAGCTATAGTAAGCACTCCTCCCATTCCAGACCTGTCTATATAACCTATTGCCTTACCAAATTTTCTTCATGTATTATATTACTTCAGTCTGAGTTTCTTGTATTATTTGCAACCCTGGACTAAGCCTGCAATTAGACATATTTAATCAGTGCCCTGCCCTGGTAAATAAACACAAATAGCAAATGATACTTCCGACACCCACAGACCTGGTACTCGAGTTGAGCTGGACTTCTAGTGAATGCTGACAAACGTGTCAGTAACAAGAATCAGTAAAAAGAATAAGAATATTCCTTCGCCAGTTTATAACAGGTGTTTATTCACAAACACTTAGACGAAATGCAGTCCATATCCACATACAGCAAAAACAAGGCACAAAGATGCACTAATATGTACTGAGTTGAAGCAATGCAATCGGTTAAGCGCTTTCATCTGCCCTTAGCAGATTTCATCAGAACAAAGAGTATTTCTGCATCCCTTCCTTAAATACCAAACATTTTGGCGCCAAACCTTAATAGATGTTGCATAATTGTTCAATTAATATAATCACAAAATTACTGACTAGATAGACATTTTCAACTAAAATCACACTAACTAAATACTATTTAGTCCCTATCCAATTTCAATATCTGTATATATTATAAATATCAATTATATAAAAACATACTTAAAAATACTGTTACAAGGGCAAGTTCATTATACAATATGCATCTCACAATTAATAACTCACAATATAAAAAGACTCAATGAAACATACATATTATTAAAAAACATAAATATTATTGAAAAATGTCTGGATATGTTGAACTATCCAAACAAACCCAACTGATACATAACAAAATACAAAATACATTGTGTATCAAACTTAAAACTGTCACCACTCTATTAGTGAATTTGTTCATATTCCATAATACCCACTCCATATTATATGATGGGCAAACTAACTAAGAGTGTAAACTAACTAAGAGTGTAACACTATTGTCATACTACCTGTTGGAGCGGCAGGTTAGTTACGGTCTATATAAAATCTATTTAAGCCAGGGAGTCTAATGTTACACCTATCATGGGCATCCCAATACTAAAAATGGTTTGATGCTGATATATTCATTAATACCTGGATTGGTGGTTGCATCCAACATTATTTGCCATTTACTTTCCAATGCTCCTAATTTGGCCTTCCAATTTCCATTCCCCACACTGTTATCCACCTGGTCTAGTATAGCAAATTTAAATCCATGGTCCTTTCCATTAGTCATTGTGTGTTTGCTTAAAGCATTTTTCACGTCTCCTTTTTTAATTTTGTACGTGTGTTCATAAATCCTGGTTTTAAGCTTTCTTTCTGTTTTACCAACATAGTATGCGTTGCATACTATGCATGTCGCCAAGTAAACTATCCCATTACTATTACAATTTCCTGATTTAAATTTGCATATACTGTGGGTAGTGTTGGCCAACTTTATACTATTCTCTTCGTTAATGTACTGGCATTGTTTACAGGTACCACATTTTATTGTACCCTTGATTCTTCCATATTTCACCTTGGTTTTCTTGTTGTTTCTTTCAATCATTCTTTTTATATTACAACCAGATTTGTAAATGATATTTGGGGTATCTCCTATAATGTCCTTAGCTTCACCTTCAAGGTTAAACACATACCAATGTCTATTTAATATTTCTTTGATGATGTTAGTGAATGGATTATACATAATGACACATACACGTCTATTAAATGTATTAGTGACTTGTTTTCCAATATCTTGTTGACCTAATAATGGTCTATATTTCTTTCCCCATTGAGATTTTACATAATTTAATACATCAGTCAACATTGCTTTAGGATATCCTCTGTCTAGAAATAGCTGTTCTATAATATCAAGTTCATTGGACATAATTTCTCTTGTAGACGACATCCTTGCTGCTCTCACACATTGGCCCTTTACTATGTTTTTAAACATATGGGGGGGATGACAGCTTCCATAATATATATAATCGTTCGAAAATGTGGGCTTCCTATATAGTTTTGAAATATATCCTTGATCATCAGAACTGATGTAGATATCTAAATATGCAATTCCATTTTTATCTATAGAATGAGTAAATTTTAAGAATTCAGTTGTATTATTAATGTAGTTGATGAAATTCTGGATATTTTCCGTTTCGCCCTTCCATACAATTAATATGTCATCTAAAAACCGAGTGTACAGCAGCATCTTATTATAATATTCACTGGTAAATATATACTGGTTCTCCCATTCCAGCATAACTAAATTAGCAAATATGGGCGCACAAGATGCGCCCATCGCTACTCCCTTGGTTTGCCTAAAGGTTTCACCCTGGAACTCGATGTAATTATGGTCAAGTATGAGTTCCATCATACACGTGATCAGTTGTATCTTGTCCCAAGTATACCCGGAATATTTCACCAAGCTGTTGCTAAAATATTCAAGTCCTAAATCCTTGGGTATACAGGAAAATAAATCCTTGACATCCACTGTTATGAATGTTAAGCCCTCATTCCAAACATCTTGGTTCAGTTTTTTTAATAAATCCCAAGAATCTTTAATAAGGTGTGGGACTTTATCATATATATGTTTTGTCCAGTGGTCCACTGTAACACCAAGGTTAAAAGTTTTCGACTTGGACCCAGATATAATGGGTCTTAATGGTGGATTCTGGATGTTTTTGTGGATCTTGGGAATACCAATTATATGAGCCAGAACGGGATATTCATTCCTTAAAAAGTTGTATAATTCTTCAGTAATCCTGTTGTCCAACAAGAACTCTTCTATGACTAGGTCTATCCTTCTATGTCCGATGTTAATCTGGTTCCTTGAAATAGCTTCATAATTACCAGAATCAAACAAAATTTCATGGATTCGTTGTTGGTATTCATTAGTATATGTCACTATAATCCCCCCACCCTTATCGGGTTTCATAATTCTAACATCCCTGTTAGACATGATGTCATTTAACATTTTCCTTTCTTTAATAGTAAGGTTGTCCTTAAATAAACTAAAGGATTCAACTCCCTTTCTAATGTTGTTGAAGGCGGCATATATGTCTCTGCAAACAACTTGTTCATAAAGGGACACCTGTGTATTGTTAGGGGGTATGTATGTGCTTTTCTTAGCTAGTTTGTTATCATAGTCCAAGGATAGTTTGCCACTGTCTTTAAACTGGAAAGCCAAGTTTAGTCTCCGACAGTACATTTTTACCTCTTTGATGGTATCAAATAGGTCAAAACGTCCCGTAGGTATGTACTTCATTCCTTTGCTGAACAAAGTGAACAGCTCTTCTTTAATTTCAAAACTAGTATAGTTGTATACCATATAACCTTTGAAATTATAAATCTTGGGGTTACTAAAAGATGCATTGTTCACCAAGTAATTATCAGCTGTCCACTCATTCTCTATATTAATTGCATTGTCCACTAGTGGACTGTTGTTAGCTATATTGTTATCTATTGATATCTCTTCTGATGTTTCTTTGGTGCTGGGAAGAAACGACCCCCTTGAAAATTTACATCACCATCCTGTCTACTATAAACTCTTTTCCTTTCACTATGCTCTGAAAACGTGGCATTGTCCTTATCTCTCCTTGGTTGTGGCCAAATATAAACTCTACCTAACCTGTACAATTCTGTATCTCTCTCCAACTTGTGTATCTTTCTATTATATATCGTCCTCATCTTGTAACTAGCTGTCTCAAACTGTTTAAAATATAAATCTTGCCATTTCTCAAATTCCTTGTCATTCATTATTTCATCGTTTAACTCTTCAATCTCATTATACAGTTTAGCCACTTTCTCATCATTGTGCTTCATTACCATTTTAATATACATACTTCCAAACAAGTCAAATAGTTTGTTAAAATCTTGCTTAATCGTGTTAGTATATTCAAACCCTAAAGGTAGCTTGAAAAAACGCAGTCCTTTAGGTACAATGTTTAAATTAATACATTTTTCAAGGTATACATTGTCCAGTTTAACACTCTTAAATTGTATTAATTTTTTCCCCAAAAGATAAATTTTACTCCTAATATTTGATGTTTGCTTGAATGCATTATGTTCATTTCTATAATTACATACTCCCTCATCAAGTTCTAACACGCATTCATCATTTAAAAAATCTTGCATATATAAGTCATTGTTTTCTCTATTTGTAAATGGCACATTTTTATCTAATTTTCCTTTTGATACAGTACATTTGTTTGGACTTACTAAAAAGTCTTTAAACACAGTACCTGCATTTTTGTTATTGGCATTTTTCTTGGTTACATTAGAATAAGTCTTTTTTGTTTCACGTCTTTTTGGTACAGCCAAGGATACTATAAATCCGCCTGGTCATCCTATTGTGTCAGCAAGAGGCTATTTTACTCATAATTTAAGCTGTTTTTTACATTATTTTTTATTTAAAAAAAGTAATTAAATTGCCCTCTTACATCAAAGATTCCTTCAAATTCTTCTGTACACAAATTATATACAATGAGGTGTTTATTACATCCACTTAAACTAAATGCAATATCAGGCAGATGGGACTGGGGTTTAACTTCTTATCTGAACCACAGTGCCTTGTCACCACACCAGCATACCTCCCACTCAATGCACCTTGTAGTGTTAGTACTGATACTTAAATCTACCTACCTTATTGCTGGGATAGAACTCATACTTTTCACCTTTCATCCATGATACATAACTAAAATCCAGATCATACAAATATGAAATCATTCAAAGTATGCCATCCACTAGTTCTTATGTCACTGCTGAAAGTAACTGTACTTAGTGGCTATTCAAAAGGTGTGCAGTAAACTTTACATGAAACAAACAAGGAATGATAGAATTCAAGTTGTGTCATACTAAATCAGTGGCACAAAACAACAAATACTGTGCTCTGTTTATAAACAACATGGTTTTCTATTTATAAGTCCACTAAACAGTTTACTCTCATTAGTGGCTCACGGTAAATACATAGTATCTAGAATTGTATCAAAGCTACTACCATTTCTCACTTTGATAGGGCACTGCCAAAGAATCTTGCAGTTAACCAGTCCTAAACATAAGGATAAGCTCTGTAGACTCTAAAATCATGTACAGTGACTCGATAATACAACCTTTAAAAAATATGGCAAAGAACTAATCCATTTCTCAGTTAAGAGGCATCCTCTTAACCACATCTAACAGTAATAGCCTTCCAAAATACACTGTATCTGTATAGCAGCCAAAAAAACTAAACTAAACTAAATGACTTTGAGTAAATATGATGTGCAAAACCACAAAGCATAAATCAACAAAGTTACTCTGTTTCCTCATGGCTTTGCACATGATGGCCATATGTGTAAGTCAACTGACAAATAAAAAATAAGTATTGTGTTAACTTCTTAAAAAATGATGAATAAGCTATCCAGGAATGTGTCTGATGGCCTTTTTTTTAGTTACAACCTAATCCTTCATGCAGTGGATATTGTAGGAGAAGCAGTAATTGTGTGCAGCTACAGGCCTGACATCCAGACTTCAACAAAAATGCCCATATATTGGTCAGCAAGATGATGGTAGCATAGCTCATTGGCAGAGGTATAGGTAGGAAGGGCAAAGAATGTTAGATGGTGTGATCAATAGATGCCAATCTACCATTAGTCCATTACAAGAATTCAGGTACTGAATCTGCAGCCACTGAGGCATAGTGAACTTGGATATTAATAAAATAAAAAAAAAATGTTCTTTGGCCAGAAACAGAAATGGAAAAACTCTGAATAGAAGCTACATGATAAGAAGCAATTTATAGAAATTAATACGTAAAATTAGCATTGCTGTTAAGTGAAGCTTCTCCTTGCTACCTAGTTCAGATACAAGGCTGTTAGAACATAATATGAAAATACAAGCACCAATAAATGGTGGCATCTTCCATTAATAGAGATACCTTTCATGTATATTGGGCATAAAAAGTGACTCAAATATTCTGTGATTGTTCCAGATGAATGTATCTTTGAATTACTAAATTATACATATGGTATAATGAATGTACAGAGTTTACCTTCTCAACTAATTTAGATATGTACATTTATAAAGACAAAATGGAAAGCATAAACTAGCTAGTGCAACACTAAATCAAGGCATCTGCTACACTTACTATGATCTTACTGTACAGCAAGTGTTACAGAAACAAACAAGTCTTGCTTCTGTGATATTTACCATATTAATTAATACTGGATTGACAGGACTTGAATGGCCTGTCTGGGAATGGTACTCCAAATGTAATAGTTGAATATACTTCTTGAGTTTGGAAAGCAAAGTCAGCATTTCTATACAGTATTCATGGGGTGGATATAGTTTTGATTTGGTAAGTTTAGTGGCATTGTGTAGTTAGAATGTTATGTTATAAGTTCCAGGAGAGTAAAAGTATTATGCAGAAGCAGCCAGTGCCATGGCATAGAGGGATAAAGCCCTAACTACAGTCCAACAGTCTGGACAACTTAAGTTTGATTTGTAAGAAGGGATGGCTGTTCCCATCTGGGGGGGCATTCATCAGAGGAGGGAGCATTCATCAGAGGGGTTGTCATTCATCAGAGATGTATCATTGATAGGAGGCCTAGTTGACAAAGGGGAGTAGATGATTGCAGGGGTGGGGAAATAAGAATAGGTCATAATAAGCCCCCTCAGCAAACAGAAGTAGCAGCCAGCACTATCTCCCACAACACCCTTATGATCCACCCTGGCACCAGCTCTCTTGGAGAAGACCAGGGGTGGAAGAAGTTGCAGGTAGACCCAGTGATAAATAGGGATATTTGCTCAGCCAGACCAAAGGAAGCAGGAGGAAGGAGGAAAAAAAGTATTACGCCAAAATTAGGTGTGAGATCAGCTAACCAGGTACTGTTTTCCTGAATTATGGCAGAGATTAGGTGACATGCAATAGTAAGTTATTCACCTGCTGATTAAGAAAATGGCATTTAGAGAACACTGTGAAAGGTGAGCATTTGGATTGTGGAATGTAACACTTGAACTGTGATTTTGTTTGTTGTGGAACTGTATCCTTTAATTTGATGTCATGTACAGTTTTAAGTTAAAATTAGTTTGATGCTGTGTGATCTCCAAGGGTTGGTTTTAAGGTTATTGTTAAGTGTGGTTATATGTGTAGAATTCAACCTTCAGAAATGTGTCACATTGTTAAAGGTTATAATTCCACTATTAATATGGGATGGCTGATTGAAGGTTCATGACTGGCATAGAAGCTGTATGGCTAGGGATGCAGTTGCCCATTTTGTAGGTATGGGTTGAGGGGAGTCAAATTATATGCGTATAAAAGGAGACCAAAAAAAAATCACATTATGCCCTAATTAAAAAGCAAAGTATAGTCTTAGTAGAATATTAATAGCTTATGGTTACCTTCCTTTATAATAGACAAGTTATAGCAGGAAACTCCAGCAGACTGAATTATTATGTCTTTTACCAAGCAAGTCTAATCACATATCCTCCCCAATAATGGAAATTTTACAACCACAATGCTATAAACAGTTGTGCAACGAGAAGTTAAACTAAGAACTATACTGCACTGTATTATAATATTAAGTCCAATAAGTGCTCAAACTAAGCAACGCAGTAAAAGTAACAAAGCTTGATAATATTTGAAAAGAGGAACAAGTGACATTAATTGCAGATACTGCCTGACACTAGGATTCTGTCAGTGGTGAGAAATGTTATCATCATCAACCCCCTTTTCCCCCATTTTCTACATGGAGTCAGGGTATCTTTTCAACTGATGCCATCTCTCGCAATTCAGTGCCACTCTCCTACCTTCTTCAAAAGCCAAGCCTGACTTCATTCACAAAATTCAAGCATCTCTTAGCTGGATGATCGTGTTTCCTCTTGCCTTCATCCTGTCTGCCCCAAATCATCTTCAACAGATTGTCTTCTACTTTCTTGTATTTGTGCCCAAGCCACATTAATATGATCTCTTTGATCATCTCTACAGTTGGAGCTACTTGGATTTCTACTCTAATATCCTCATTTTTTCATCTGTGCCACCCATCTCAGGCACTTCATCTCCATCACTTCTGTCTTCCTTAATTGCTCTGTCTTCACCGTTCAGGATTCTGTACCCATATAGTGGTACTACATGCACCACTGTTTTGTACGCCTTACTTTTCAGCTTTTTTGTCATTCTTCTGTCACACACTACACCTGACACTCTGTGCCAATTGTCTGCAACCACTCAGATTCAAGTTTTGACATCCTCATTCAGACTTCCCTTCCCCTCAACCACCCCTTCAAGATACTAGTATATTGTGTTAATCTGTTCCACTATTTTCCCTTCTGTCTCAATTTTCCTTTTCTTCTGATTTACCCCTTTTTCTGTCATTACAACTGTCTTATCTGTATTCAGTTTCATGGCATGTGCCTTTGGTTATGTATTCCATTCCCCTATCATTTACTGAAGTTTTTTTAGAGGCTAACAATAATGACACATTGTCTGCATAAATTGCCTCAGCCTTTGTCCAAGTCTAGGAATGCCCAATTAGATTCTTTCTCATCTCTAGTTTCTTCTCAGCAATCAGTCTCACTACAAGCATTAGGTCAGCTGTACTGCATCCTTACTAAATCTGAACTGCGCATCTCCCATTTTACTTTCAACTACTCTGCATATTAATTTATCAGTCACCCTCTCCAGCACTTTCAAGCAGTGTGACAGGAGTTTGATATTTCTGTGCTACCCACAATTGTAAATGTCCTTTTTGTTCTTGCACACTGGCACTAGTATGCTTATTCTCGATTCTCTGAACAACTACTGAGCTATATGGAATAATGACAGCCACATGGCTATCAGTGATGTAGAAAAATGACTGTTAATTGTCTGTTTCTACAACACAATGTTGTACATGACTGTGATGCCCCCACACTGGGCAAGTAAACAAGGAGCTTGAATCCTCATTATTGACACTGGAGAGGGATGTTCACTTGGAATACAAATGGATACACTTGGTATTTCCAGATGCAGACCTCTCTGCATCAAGCACAATTTCCCTTAAGAGCACACAGGGAACACACTCAGTCTGGGGTCAGGATTTCACTATCTGTCTCCCTCCAGGTCCCCAGTAAGACTCCCCACTGGCACAGCTTCAGAGTTAAGTCCTCAGCAAAGTGCCCAAGCCAAGTCCTCCACCACACTCTCTCTCTGTGAAACCAGGGCTTCATGTTCCTGCTCAAAATAGATGACACACACACTCTGAGATTTGATTTGCACACACACACACACACACACACACACACACACACACACACACACACACACACACACACACACACACAC